>NW_028168402.1:0-357889 GCF_964237585.1 Gallinula chloropus
CCTCTCCAGATTGGCTTTGAGCAGAATTCCTTAAACTCACTTGTCATGGAAGTGAGTGCAGTGTTTGTGCTTTACTGCAGTGTGAGGTTTGAACATCACCTCTTTCTCCTATTTAGATTTCAATGCAGTTTCAGGATGTTCCTTTTTCTGCTGGCTTGGGATAGAGGAAGTGGGAGGAAAAGAGAAAATGGCCTAATGGTACACACAATAAATATGCAGCTGACCTCAACAGCTGTATTTTCCATCTTATACAGAGAGTGCTGAGGTGTGAGATCAGTGCTTGTGTTGCAGAGGACTGAAATGATTTTCCCAGACTTTCTTCTTGCGAGTATTGAGCAATGGGAAAGGATCAGAAGTCTGAATTGTCCTGTTCTCCTGTCTGCTGTGCAGTGGGTTAATCTTGTTCTGGAAATAAGTTGTATTATCAGGAGCTGTGATGCCCCTGCAGCCTAAGAATCCTGTTGTCGTTGTGGTTTGTGAAACTTGCTGCTGGTTTTGTCAGTGCAGGGATCAGTGATCAGAATGACTTCTCTAACCGAATTCTTAGTGGAATTCTGCTTAGTGGGAAATGGGAACTTGAGAGGGTGTGAGCACCAACGTGTGGCACCCCTCAGAAACCAAACACATTTGGTAGTAACGTTCTTTTTACTCCAACTGGGAAATCTTTGTAGACTTAGTGCAGTTCAGGTTCTGACGTGTCCCGTGTGTTTAGGATTTTTCTTTAATTATTGCCTACTTTCTTTATTAGATCAGTGAGGACTCCAGGCTCACCGCTGCCAGCTCCAAACCAAACTGTTCTTCTCTTCCTGTTCGTCCTTCCTCTCCCTCTCTGCCTCGTCCTGTCAGCTCCAGCCAAGGTAATCATGTATGTATCGTGCTGCTGGGCTGAGCCTCTGGGTTCTGCGTCTCTGGGCTGCACTGATGTACCTGGATGTTCTGTGAAGGGATATGGGGCTTATCAAGTCAGAGCAGACAGACCCGGCAGCTTTGGCGTAGTGCAAGTGCCATGTGACCTGGCAAAGCTGACCTGATGTTCACTGTGGTGTTAATTAACTCGAACAGAAGTTGGGGCACGGGGCTGCTTTTACTGCAGAAAGCAGCAGCAGAGGACTGTATCTCTCTTGCTAGTCTAGATACATGCCTTCATGGGAACTGTGGCATCTGTAGACACGTTCTAAAACTGCTTCTCTGCTTGTTGGTCTGCACAAGGGGAGCTGGAGCATCTGTTCCATTCCTGCTGTTGGCAAGGGCTGTGTTTCTGTCAGGCCAGAATGGAGGTCAGAAAAGGAGATGAGTAAGAGGCAGTTCTGGAGTTTGGGTTCAGACTGAGCCTGTGATTTCAGCACACTGTTGTGTTCCACAGCACCTGCTGACCTTACCTGAAAATCCCATTTCACTGGATGCTTCAACCAAGGGTACCCACTGCATTAGAACGTAGAACAGTGGCGTGTCCTGCATCTTCTGCAGGGGCCCGTGGGACTGACTGACTGGGAAATTCATGTGTGTCTGAGAAGAGATAAAGATGCTTTTGCTTTTGCCTGAATGAAAGCTTAAAATGCAGTAGGGTATATCTGGTTGGGGACGACTTTGTAACCATTTAGAAAAGTGATGACAGTCTCCATAATTGGGGGTGAAACAGCTTACTCTTACCAGTGAATTGGTGGGTGGGGGAAGAGGTCTTTGGAAAGAGTCTGTTCCTGGCATTTCTGCAGAATCAGTAGAGGTCTTAGATCACTCAGTAAAAATGAAGTGACAGCGTTTAAATTAAAGGAGAAGCAATTTAGATGCAGGTTTAGTTGCTATTTATGTGCTTGAGTTGCCTTTGGAGCCCTTCTGGATAACTTTTCACCTCCAGGTGAAATGCCAGGTTCTCCCAAATTAAGCCAACGCTGGCTTTAAAGCATCAAGCATTGAAGTTGCAGGAGTGAGACAGCCTGGCTATAGGGCAGCCTGGGGTTTTATGCAGGGCTAGCTGTAAAGATGCATGCTAGCAGTGGCTGTGACTGTTTAGGTGTTACTTATTGATCAATCATCTTTTTCCATTATTGCAAATGTTTAAGGAGCACATGAATCTTGGAAAAAATACCAAGATCTTTCTGAACTACTTGGGAATTTTACAGGAAAACTGGTGTAAGACTGGGGTTACTGACTGTGGTCCTTTTCCATAAGATTCCTGTAGTAGAGTCTTGAGGAAGGGCTTTTATATTTATAAAAATAAATATAAAAGTGGGATATAAATATATAGTGGGATATTTATAAATATATTAATATATAGTGGGATAGCAAGGAGTAGGACAGGATTAGGACATTCCTCAGCTTTAACAACAGAAATGAATTCTTTGCTACATACCTAGCTATCAAGGGTTGTTTTCAAAATACTGATTTTGAGAAGTCTATTTTTAAAAAAATGGAGCTATGCTAGGCAATTTATTTCATTGTTAGACCTGAAATCAGGAATAATGGAATTCATTTTCTGATGCACTATTTCTGTGAATTGTTTTCTCTGCAGTTTCTCTAGACACCATCTGTTTCACTAGCATTTTATTCAACTTAAACATGTCTTCCAAATGGCTTATGGCAAAGATTAAACATATATAGAGAAGAGAAATCCAGAAATAATGCTGCCCTGTTCTGGTTTTCTTGTCAATTTGAGTTTCCTTCTGGCTAACATGGTTGCTTTGTTCAAGCAGTAAATCTCTCTTGTGCTTCCTCTGCCTGAGAGATGGTTTGGTGTCATCTACTAAACTTTGCCATCAATCCAGAAAGATACAGGCAGGAGTTCTTATGCCTGAGGAAGAAGCTCACATGCAGTGGCTCCTGCAGCTTGGAAGGCCAATGGTATCCTGGACTCCCATCAGAAAAGGGGTGGCAGCAGGGACAGGGAGGGGATTGTCCCTCTCTGCTCTGCCCTCAGGAGGCCCCAGCTGGAGTCCTGTGTCCAGAGCTGGGGCCCCAGTACAAGGAAGATGTGGGACTTGTGGAGAGGGGTCAGAGGAGCCACGGAGATGATCAGAGGGCTGGAGCAGGGGCCCCTACAGAGAGAGGCTGAGGGAGCTGGGCTGGTTCAGCCTGGAGAAGAGAAGGCTGTGGGGACCTCATTGCAGCCTTCCAGTCCCTGAAGGGAGCAGAGAAACAGGAGGGAATCAGCTTTTTGAAAGGGCAGACAATGGCAGGACAAGGGGGATGGATTAAAGCTAAAGGAAGGAAGGTTTAGGACAGATATTGGGGGGAAGTTCTTTCCAGAGAGAGTGGTGAGGGGCTGGAAGGGGCTGCCCAGAGAAGGGGTGGGTGCCCCATCCCTGGGGGTGTTCAAGGCCAGGTTGGCTGGGGCCCTGGGCAACCTTGTGTAGCTCCAGGCCTGGAGGTTGGTGTCCCTGCCTGTGGCAGGGGTGTTGGAGCTCTGTGATCCTTGGGTCCCTTCCAGCCCAGCCCAGGCTGGGATTCTGTGATTGGAATTCTGTTGTTTATTTGCACGTACATTGTACACGCGTGAGCGGGCCGGCTCGAGGTAAGATCATTTCCTTGAGTGGCATTTGAGGGACAGGACCTTCTGAGCCAGGTTAAAGGTTTTACAGATCTTCTGCTTGTTTGCTTGACGCCTGCAAAAATGGGAGTGAATGCTGTGAAGCTCACAAACTGCTCTGCTGTGGCTTTGCCAGCCTGGCAATGCTTTGGTAACACTCAGGGCAAGTTTCAAGGAAATGGACCAGTTCTGTTAAAACTAAATCACATGGAGAATTCTCACACAAGATGTTGAGATTTAAATTGGTGGTTAGCTTAAAAAATGAGCTTTAGCAGTCTTCAGTGCACCTTCCAGTGCACTTATGGATACTAAAATTGTGCCTGGTTTTGTTCTGTCCTGGCTGTTCTGTGAAGAGACCCTGCAGCTTTAATGACTGATGGTCACATTTTGATGATGCAATCTTAATTCTAGTTGTTTGACAGACACTGTTAGACATTCATTTTGGTTTTACTTCAGCAATTTTAAAAGGTCTTTGTATTTCTTCTAGAAATAATTTGTGAAGAAACAGTCCTAGCCAGCAGTCTTTTGCAATCTGGTAGTTTGACTCCTACAGACTATACAGTTCCCCAGAGATGTTTTGAAATACCAGACTCTGGGTGTAAAAATCAGGTAATTGCTACACTTGTGTTTATTTTATGGCAGTTTTAATGTGGTAGTGTTTGTTTTTTTTGCAAGCTAATTTCTGATATTAAACTTGTGTTGTTATAGTAATCCACAGCAAAGGTATTTTCATTCTCTGAGCTGTTATAATTGAGAAAGGAGGTAGCCCCAAATTTGAGTGGTGGGTTTGGTCCACCTTGTACAGTGAGTGCATGATCTGAATTCACCAGAGTTGCAGAGAATTGTCGCTGTCAGGACTGAGATGTTTACCTGGCATTAGTGTCTCATTCAGTGTGCTCTGAGATGCTGAACTGCTCTCTGAACTGAGCAGTTCAGCACCTTTTGGAAGACAGGTCTCTTCCTCAGAGAGTGGAAGAACCTTCTCTCTGGCAATAGGTGTTGGCCTAATTGGTCTCCTTCAAACTCCAGCTGTTTAACTTCTGCGTTGTGATGTCATTTTTGATATAGGAAATGCCCTTCATATGCCTGGCTTCAGGGCATGAGACAGCCAGCCCTGAGGGACTCTGCCTCTGCTGCCAGCGTGGCTGGGCTTTCTCCAGGGCCTTTGCCTTTTCGCCTGGCTGTGCGCTGCTGCTGAAGTCTGTAGTGTGCTGAAAGGCCTACAGGCCACATCTGTTCTCACTGCGTTCCTGGCTGCCTCAGAGTGCCCAGCCTGAACTAAAAACCTGGTGTGTCAGCATCCTCACAGGTCAGCTGTTCAGCTGCCCACGGGTACAGCAGTCAGGACTCAGCAGGGAGCTGCTGGCCTTAAAAAGCAGGAGCCAACGTTGACTTTGCTTTTCACTTCTGCTGAAATCTGGCAGCAGCTGCCACTGCCTGATGGTTCTTTGTTCCGTAGGCACCTGCCTCTCTGTTGGATTCCTGTAAAGCACATGGAAGTGACCCCAGATGTGGTAAGTGAGACTCCTGAGCTCTGGCTTAAACCCCCATCAGCTTTTTGAGTCCCAATAGTGGATGGTGCATTTCAGACCCGGCTTTAAGGCAAACCAGTGTGTCTGGTTGCACGCTGCCTCTAGTTGTTTTCAAGCGAAATCAGTGGTAAGAGTATAAAGTCTTTGTAACCTTTGAACCCTGGAATAAAGTCAGTGGCTTCAAGCCAGTGATTTGCAAAGTGCCTGTTGGGTTTGGGAAATGGAAGATGAGCTGAACACTTTATTTTTAACTTCTGATAAATTGCACACTCCCAGCCTCTCAACCAGTGGCTGTGCACAGTATGAAGATCACAGAATCACAAGGTTGCAAAAGCTCTTTAAGATCATTAAGTCCAACTGTTCCTGTCCCAAGCTAAACCAGATCCCTGAGCACCTCATCTACCCTTTTTTATAAACCCATCCAGGGAAGGTGACTCAGCCTCTCCCTGGGCAGCCTGTGCACAGCCCCACAACTCTGCCAGGGAAGAACTTTGCCCTCCCATCTGCTCTGACCCTGCCCTGGCACAGCTTGAGCCCATTGCCTCTTGTCCCATCTCCTGTCCCCTGGCTGAAGAGACCATCTCCCACCTCTCTGCACCCTCCTGGCTGGGCAGTGGAGGTGGGGAGAAGGTCTCCCCTCAGCCTCCTCTTCTCCAAGCTGAACACCCCCAGCTCCCTCAGCTGCTTCTCAGAGGATTTGCCCTCCAGCCCCTTCCCCAGCCTGGTTGCCCTTCTCTGGACTTGCTCCAGGACCTCCATGTCCTGTGAGGAGCCCAGAACTGGACCCAGCACTCGAGCTGCAGCCTCACCAGCGCCCAGTACAGGGGCACAATCACCTCCCCAGACCTACTGGCCATGCTATTTTTGATCTAACAAATTAAATAGTTACTATGTACAGACAAAACAATGTATAGACACAAGATGATCTGAAAGCATCTTGAAAATTCAGTGGCAGGACAAAGGAATAATATGAATTAGGAATATTTCTATCAACTAAATGCTGTAAATGTATAAAAGAAATACAGAAATGAATACAACTGCAACCTATGCATTCTTGACTGTTTAAGATGTTTTATGAAATTAGGCTGATGTAACTGCAGTAACAAGATTATACCTCAAAGTTCAGAGCAGCAGCAGCAGCACCATGAGCTGTAGGTAGCTGTGACTGTTTTGAAACTCAGGCTCGTACTTTGCCTTGTTATCTCTTTTGCAGTTTGGATCCTTCAGAGGAAGAACAGCGTGCAGTGCCTGACCCCTGTAACACTGTCATCTTGCCTTTTCATTGTATGTCACACACTGCCACAAACCAAGATTTTACCCAGCACCTTTCTGCCTTGATAGTGCAGACTGTGCAGAGATCCCCCCCCTCCTGCTTTACAGAGGAGAAAGGGAGCCCTCTGGGTGACACCAAGACCACAGACAAAGAAGATGGCTCTTTTGAAATGGGGCTTCACGAAGGAGATGAGACTCCTGAGTTCAGCACTACTTCAGATCTTCGGCCCTCTGACCAGGGAGCAGTGGAGAGTGTTGCAATAGTCAAAATTCTCTGGAGTTTCTCTATTCACATTCGTAAAGGCCTCAAGCAGTTTGCTTCCTGTTTGGTTTTGACTGAAGATCCGCCAGCTGTGTTTGAGATGCCTTGTCAGGAATTGAGAGGAAATTGCCAGCACATCCCTTCTGCCTTGAAGCTGGTGCTGTCTTTTCCATATACTGATCTTCTGGAACTTGGCTTTCTCCTGCCAGAAATCTGTTTAACCCTGAAGCTGACAAATGGTGACAACTGCTTGTTTGTTGTTTCAGACCCCCAGAACCTGCAAGACTTTTATTCCTGTTTACACATGCGTTGCTCTCAACAGTACCCGTCAGTGTTAGCAAGCTCCCTGTTGTACTGTGGACCAGCAAACCTCCCAGAGTTTCTCTGCCAGCTTAGGGAATTGAATTGCATTTCAGCAGATGATGTTGAAATAAAAGGTTGTTTCCCAACATACCTTGTTTATGGGAAGAAAACCTGTGTCCAGGAACTCCTGCACCAAGTCCTGTTTCTCTGCTCCCTTCAGGGACTGGAAGGCTGCAGTGAGGTCCCCCCACAGCTTTCTCTTCTCTAGGCTGAACAAACCCAGTTCCTTCAGCCTCTCTTTGTAGGGGAGGTGCTCCAGGACCATTTGTCACATCTTAAAGGGAGGGTGATGAGGTTGGAGAAGTTCAAGTTGGAGCTCCACGTCAGCTTTTCAGAGCAGCCCCTCGGTGTGCCAGTACTGTGCCCTGAGAGCAGCGTTAAATATGTGTGTGTTTGTATCAAGATGACCACATTAAATTTAAGCAGAAAGAAATGGCAATTTAACTGGCACAGATACACAAGGCTGAGATAATCTCTAAAGGTTTGAGGCTGCTATTAAATTTGTTCCTCCTTATTAATTTGTGGCCAAGAGGATAATGAAAAACCAGCGACTCTAAAGTTGACATAAAGAGTAAGAGATATACAGTTGGCGTGGGTAATTTTATGCGCTGTCAAAGTGAAAAGGCTTTGCTAAATGTATGTAGGCAAAGATACACACTGTCATCTTAATGAGCAATTAAAAGATGGACTCCTAATAATTGAATCACGACTCTTGTCACATCTGTATTTGTTTAATATCTCCAGTTTTGGTTGAATCTGGGTTTGAGTTCCTATTTTAATCAGGTCTGATTTAGGTTCTCGGTTCAAATAACTAAAAGTGATGAGCATGAATCTTGTTGTCCTATTACCTCCTCAGCTCCTTGCTTGCAGTGAATACAATGTTCTTTTAAAAACTCGTGTTTAATTACTGCATTTAGAGAGCAGGACTGGACAAGGGGTGGGTGGGTGATCCGCTGTCATTCAAAGTTTGAATTTTTAAAGATGAACCCTTCTCCTCCCCTTCTGAGGAAGATTTTGGAAGTACTTCAGGAGGCTCAGAGGGTTGCCAGTTAATTCCTTTACTGGTAGAAATCAGGGAGTCTTAGTGCATCGCTCTGTTGTGTTGTGAGTTTGTTTGGAGGGGTCTTTTAATTAAAAACAAAAAAAAAGCCCAATAAGAGAAGACCATCTGTTCTTCAAAACTCTTTCCCTTAAACTAACCGCCGTGGTCACCCTCGAATGCTATCGTATCTTCAGTGACACGGAGTTCTGCCTTGCCAATCTGTTGTTTAAAATTTCTCATCAACTTCCTGAAGTCGCATCAGTCAAAGCTGACAACAAGTTGCACATTTCCAGCTCCTCTCACCCAAGAACGCGAGACCGCGGCTGGCCCAGGAGGTCTCTCTCCTTCTTCACAGACCTTGGGTTTGCTTCTGTTACATGAAACATACTTCAGCAGCTTCCATCCCTCTAAACTTCCAGGGTGGGGTTTTGTTTTTTTTTTACTTTCTTGCTTGTTTTCTGGTTTTAATATCTATTTTTAAACTGAGAGGAGCAGAGGATGCTTAATTCCCCTTTCAGCAAACTGGTTATCCTGTATTTTGAGAGAAAAAAACTTGAAAACTTGATTTCCCCCTTTTTCTGCATAGGAATCTTCTCCTCAAATCTGTCTTTAAAATCGTTCATTTATCTTTTCCTTCTGCCTCCAATCACTGTTTTTTGGGCCCCTCCAATTCCCAGTTCAAAGGAAAGCAACAATTATTTTGCTTCAAGCTCACCCAGGCTTTTAGATGAGGAATTTATCAGTTTTTCATTGCCAGCCTGCTCTGGAGCAAGCAGTTTATTTCCCCAGTTCTATAACAGAGCTGTTGGCTTCTCCCAGCCTTTGCAGGTGGGTGAACCAGCACGGTGGGGGGACAGCAGACATCATCCCTCAGCAAAGCTCCCACAGCTCCCTTTCAGAAACTGCCCTTGGGATGCATCCAGGCTTCCACAGGGCTTTTAGAAGG
Source organism: Gallinula chloropus (assembly GCF_964237585.1). Classification (NCBI taxonomy): domain Eukaryota; kingdom Metazoa; phylum Chordata; class Aves; order Gruiformes; family Rallidae; genus Gallinula; species Gallinula chloropus. The sequence goes on from NW_028168402.1 coordinate 8,941, forward strand.
TCTCAGGACCTTTAAAAAGGTGTTTGAAGAGGAGGGGGGTGGAGTTGGATGGAGGGTGAGGGGGTGAGGAGGGGATGCTTGCTGATTGATTTTTATAAATGGTATTCTCAGGAGGTTGGAACACATCACAACCAAAAGACCAGGGGATCACATAGGACCCAAGCGTGCGAGAGAAGATGCTAAAATGACTGTTGGTACCTGACTGTGCTCACGGTGGGAAAAGGAGGTGTGTGCATCCAGGAGACCTGGCTTAGGAACATGGTCGCCTTTGGCATCTGATAACTGATGGGGGAGCAGACGGGCGCTTTACGTGAGCCCAACCGCCCCACGCACCCTCTGTGCAGGGTAAGTGCTCTCCTCGTTTAGCCATCCCTCTCCCTGCGATCCCAGCTGCAGGTAGGTGAGCCCGGGGACTCAACGCCGGGACCAGGGACCCCTCAGCTGATGACATGAAGAGGTCGCAGCAGCCTTCCAGCACTGCCATGCCGAGCTTTGTCTTGGCAGAAGCACAGCAAGTCCAGCCTGGGCACTTCAGCCTGCATCAGACGGTGTAAAGCGAGGAAAATATGCCGACTGCTACAAATGCAGTCGCGAGCATCACCTCTGCAAGCTGGCGGTGGCGGCGGAACACGGTCGCCTCCCGACTCTGCATCCCCAAGCAGGCGTGGGTATAAATAAATAGGGGCTGTGCGGGTACCTCAGATGTCTGCTAATGCACACGTCGTGCTTGTGTCTGCCTTCAAGAGAGACAGAGAAATGGCTAAATTGACAGCACAAACATCTTCTCATAGCGTAAGTGATGTTGGTAAGCGGGCAGACTTTTCTTCCTTCACCTCAGGAAATGGGGAAGAGTTGTCTCCGCCGATACCATCTCCAATTTTTTTCTCTCAGGAGAAAGATCTCACTGAAAATAACCTATTTGTCTCTGATTAGATTTCAGCTTTATTTTATTTCATTTTTTTAAAGCCTCAGACCTCTTAAACCTACAGGCCAGCTGTGAAATATGCACTCATTTCTTCTGTCAAGACACTGCAGAGCCCTCCCTTATATTACCCACCCACAATTCACCCTGGATACTCCCCGGTTTATTACATTTGTGATTTCTTTTTAATCCAAACCTTAAATCAGCAATTTCAAGATCGTTGCCTTCCTAAAACAGTCTCTACAAGCCGTTTGGCTAGAATAAGCTAATTTTTTTTTTACATTTTCTTAATACACTGAAAGTATTTTGGAGGTGCTGCATTTAACAGGCTGGACCCAAAGGTGTGAAAAATCATGGAAAAAACCACCTGTCTGATCACTTGGTGCTCCTGGCAAAGAAAAATCTCGATTGTAACTTCATGGCATGGCTTTTCTTCTGGACTGGACGTGGTTTCTGTGTCTTTCTAAGCCCTCATCTGATGGGTCCCATCCTTTTCACGCCGAAGCCAATGTCAAATCCCATTTAATTCATCGGGATCCAGCTGTTAAGAGTCTTTATAGGGAAGAAACACAAAACCCAGTGTGTTTTATAAGGGCTTTTAGACTGCTCACCTCCTGCCTCTGCAATCAAGGACCCCCCCAAAAATCCTCTTCGCTTCTGCAGTCCCCTTGTGCCCTCCCTTCCTGGAAACATCCCTTTTTAAAAAAAAAAATGGGGAAATGGTATTTTACTTTATTTTGATTGTGTTTTTGGATGCAGACGTGATGCTGCACAGGAGAATGGATGGGCAGCGGTGTGTTTGCCTTCCTGTGGAGCCAGGGGTCCGTGGGGACAGAAGGAGCGCTTTGCAAGCTGCGTGTTCTGCGCTGCGCGGTTGCCGTGCACGGTCGTGGGGGGGTTACAGGGTCCCACCGGGCGAAATTCGGTGCCCCACAAGGACACCCCAGTTTTAGAGACACATCGCGAGGGGTCGGTGGTCGCCTCTCGCCCGGCCCCAGATGAGCCTGGGTCCCGCACTGCTCTGAGCGGCTCTCCCGGGGACGGACGCTGGGGTTGCCGGGAAGGGGGGGGGGGATCGGCAGCAGCACCCCGAGGTACTGCGCACCCCAAGGGGGTACCCCCGGGTCTTTAGCCCACCGACGGCCTCAGGCTCCCGGCGGGGTAGGGTGTCCAAGCAGTCCCCCCAGCCCCTCTCGCAACCCCGCACCCGGCAGTCGGTGCCGCCAGGGGAGGGGAGCGGAAGGGAAAGGAGCTGGTGCCCCGCTGCCCGCTCCCCCCGCCGCTCCCCGCGCTGCCCCCGCCCCGCGGCGCCCCGACGGCCCCCTCCCGCCGCGTGCCCCGAGGGGGCGGTCCCGCGTGCCCGCACAGGTGCCGGCGATTGGGTGGAATATGCAAATGCGGCGCTGACGTCAGGCGGCTCCGGCCCAGAGAGCAGAAATAGGGCCGGCCCGGCCCGCGCCGCGTCCTCGGCCGCCGCCGCTCCCGTCCCGGGCAGCCCCGCCCCGCCGCCCCGCTTCCCTCCCAGGTGAGTGCCGCGGGGGAGCGCCCCGCAGCGGCTTTGCGCACCGCCCTGCCCCGCGAGGTTCCCGCGCCCTGCGGAGCGACGCCGTCCCCGCCCGGGCTGAGGGGGAGAGAGCCCGCGGGCGCCGCGCCTCTCGCCGCTGCTGCCGTCCGCTCCGCGGGGCGCGCTCGCTCGGGGCTAGGCAGCCCTCCGGATGCTGCCGCCGCCCTCCGCGGACCCCCCGCCTGGGCGCGGTAACAGGTGGGAGCCGCCGGCGGGGTGGGACGGGCTCGGAGGGTTGTTACCCCCTCCCCAGCCCCGCGTTCCGGAGCGCGGAGAGCGAGCGGTGGAAGTGCCGCCCGCGGGGCAGACGCGGCTCCTTCCCCCCTGGTTCCTCCCGGCTCCGGGTTCCTCCCGTGCCGCGGCTTCGGGGCCGTCGGCGGGGGCCGGGGGCGCGTCCCGCCGCGGTTGCGAAGGGAGCCGGCGCTTCCCCCCGCGGCCCCCGGGTGGCGCCGTGGTGCCGGCGGCCATCCCCGCGGAGCGCCCCGACGGGCCCCGCCGCCTCCGGCCCCGCTGCCCGCGGCCGGGCGCTTCCCGGGGCGGGCGCCGGTAACGAGCGAGGTAGGAGCCCCCCCGCTTCCCCACCCGAGCCCCGGGCGACCTTTCTAGCCTCCGCCCGCAGCCCGCGGGGTTGAGCTTGCGGCAGGAGCGATGGTTTTCTAGGAGCTCCTGGGCTTCCTCCCCAACTTCTCCGAAACGCTCCTGGGTGGTGGGGATAACCGGCTGTGCGCTGGGCTGGCGGTGGGACGGGTGGTCCGGGGCTCCCCCGAGCGTAACCTCGGAGTAAGCCCGTGGCTGGGCGTTGCTCCAGTGTCGCGGAGGCAGCCTCGGAAGCAAAGGTTGGAGCCTCTTGTGTGTGAGGTCCAGGAGTTCCTTGGCAGTGCTACATCCCCGCTGGGGTGATGATGCTCCCCGGATTTTTTCTGGGAAGCACGGAAACGCCTTGGGGGATTTACAGACTAAATATTGGTACCTGTGTGTTTGCCCAAATGAGATGCCTGGTCTGTACCTAAACATCGGAGCTCGTTCCAGTGAGTTCTCAATGCATGAAAACTTGAAGTATTTATCTGAGATGCTGTAGGAACGGTTATTTGCCTTTGTTAAGCATTGCTAAAAGGTTATCTTAGAACGGATTTCCCCCTTAATTTTGTAGCTTAATTTTGTAGCACTCAACAAGGGATTATGGACCTAGAAATTATTTTTCAGGCAATAGAAATGCTGTTTAGATAAGGCTGAAGCAACTGGGATAGTTGATGGCAGAGGAACTGAGGACAGGATTCTTATCTGGTGATAACAGAGCCAGTTTATATGGAGGTAATGCTTTGGTCCTTTTGCTGTAGCAACACTATAACTTCAGGTGATTAAGTTCAACCTCCTCCTTCCTAATGTGAAGCCCGTTGGAAATTATTAGAAGTGATTGCGAACTATTAATTTCTCAATGCTAAAGAAATAAGCTGCAGTTTAAATAGCCCTGAAACCAAAACTGGTAACTGTTGGGGTTTTTTGGGCAAATGCTTTAATCTTATTACAGTCACAGTAATTGAATTCTTAAAGCATCCGTGTTGTGGAGGAGAAAGTTGTGGGATCTCTGCGGCAGTCTGGCTGTTCAGCTGCTTCCCCTGCATGGCACATAGTACTTCAAACAATCTGTGTTGTCCTCCATGGAAAGGGCTGGTGTCATTAGTTGGCTTTGTTTCTCAAGGTGACCCTTTTTGCTTGAGCAGCTCTAAAACCTGTGCCCTACAACCTGTGCTTGTGTCTTTGGCTCGCTGCTTGTCCTCTTCATTGCGAGGTGCTGCACCAGTTTCCCTGCTTGCTGAGACTCCCTGGCTGTGTGTCGGTGCCTGGGCTCAGGATGGGCTTGTGTTCTGTGGCTGCTGTTGTCACAGCAGCACTTGTGTGTTCAAGTGAGCTGTTGTCTGAGCTTCTTCCAGTGGCATCGCAGTGCTTGTGGCAGTGCCCCTTTGGCAAGGCAGTGCCAGCTGCAAGGGAGCTGTGATGCTGGAGGAAGAAACTGCATCCTTTAAGGTAAACTTTTTCAGGCTTTGTTTAGTACCTGCCTTAATATCGGGGCCGTCTTAGCTTGGAAATAGGCTGTTTTGCTTCTAGTGTCTGCATTGCAATTGCTGATTTCTGCCTTACAGGGTAGATCAGACTGTCTCTGCTCACAGGTGCTGCTGAGCCCAGGTGTGAGATAGATGCCCCCCCTCCACCCTCAGCTCTTGGGAATCTTCTAGTGTTTAGCCACAAATGCTGCTCACCTTTTTTCTATTTGAGTAAATTGCTTGTTCCATGCAGCCATTTCTCTGTGTGAGCTGTGGTTTATCTAGCTGGTGGTGTCTGTACAGGCTCATGTCGTATGAATCTGCCCCTTGCTCAAGTGAGGGAAGGAGGCTGGTAGTGACACTTGTCTGAGTTTACGCTGGTAGTGCAGATCTGTTCAGTGACTTCGAATTGTATTTGTTGACTTTGGGGAACTTTGGACCCCAATCCAGTTGCCTTGTTGCGTGGTGCAGCTGTAGACTGGATTCTGCAAGGAGCCTTCCGCTTACCTCAGGGTAAAGCGATGCTGAGCTGTGGTGTAGGGTGCCAAGTAATGTGAAAGTGCTGTATGGCTTCAGAGTCAACCCTCACTCGATATTTATGGTGCATATTTGTTGCTTGCTTTAGGCTATTTGGATATATGATGTGTATTAGTGTGTCCTCCTCTTATTATGAGTGAGAGCAATTAGTGTACTGTCAGTCAGTATGCAATAAAAATAAGTGATTTCTAAACTGACTGGAGAAAGATGCTCTACAAATTCCATTTATAACACGACTGTAGTTTGTAGCAGGTGGAGGCTGCCCTTTCAGCTTCATCACTGTTGTAGGCATCCTAATCCAAACACTGTCGTGCTTCCCAGTGGTTCCTTATTTACTGAATATACATCAAGCCAGTCCCCTGATTTGCTCTAGGATGGTAATTTCAAGCAGCATATGAGTCAGAGGTCTCCAGAACTGTGAAGTGAAGTAGTTGTGTTTGCAGGGATGGCATCAGCTGAGCATACAAAATACCTCTATAAAAACTGTGGGAAAGAGGATTGCTGTGCAGGAGCGATTCATAATGTAACAATGTACTTGTCGCTTATTGATATAGTGACTTTGGCTTATTAAACATTTATCTGTAGCCCCGGTAACATCACATCTGAGGCTTCTAATTGGAATTTAGAAAGCCTAATAAATGTTGATTTCATCCTGAGTGCTCTCAATTCAGGGTGTTTACATTAGCAAGGAGAAGTGATGCTTGAGCTGCCCGGTGTGTGGTGGCTGTAGGCTCTGTGCTCTCCCGTTGACAGCGGGTTTTTGGGCAGATCAAATGGCCAAGCCCAAGTCAGCGCTGGTGTAAATGGTCGTGGCTCCAGAATTAATAGTGATGCACCAAGGCTTGGATACACCCTGCAGCAAATACGTGGTGTGGGAATGCTGCTAAATGAGTCCTGTCAAGGCAAGGTATGTCATGGTGACTTGATTCAGCAGGGCTTAGTTGTGCCCTTAGCAGGTACCTCGCCTTGTTAATGTGTGTTGTTCAGCCGGAGCAGCAGGCTGTCACTTGCATGCTATAGAAATGCCATCGCTTGCCTCATTAAGTGGCCATTATGCTTCGTTATAGGTCTGCCATAGCATCCTCTGCAGCTGCTGTGAAAGGTCAGCACTTCCCTCAGCTGCCATGGAAATGGTGCCAGGCCTGGAGATGCCTTTGGTATTTTCAATGTGAGCAGTAATGACACGATCTGCTTGTCCGGTTCCCCCCAAAAGTTGGGATGAAGTATGGAGCTTGCCAGGCTGAGCTGCCAGGGCATCAGTGCGGGGCCATGCGTGTGTGCAACGCGTGGTAGCTCAGCCTGACTGGTGTCCAAGTAACTGCACTCTGTTTTCTTCCACATTAATTAAAAAACCCCATGTGAGACAAGAACTTCTGCTCCAGGTGGTTGCTCTTGTGGTAGAAGGTCCTCACTGGCATCTTGCTGGTCTCCTGCAGCATTGTCCTCTGAACCTGAGGAGAATGATGATATTTCTGCCACGCTGCAGAAACTGGGCTGGCCTGAAGGTCTGAGGGTATGGGTGTGTGTCCTGGACCGTGAGTGACGTGGTGCTGGTGGGTTGTCCAGAGATGGGACCAAGTCACTTGCTGGGTTCTGCAGTACCATCGTGTTGTGCTTGATGTGGTTTGGTTTTGCCTGTGGTAGTGTGACTGGAAGAGTTGGTCAAGAACCTATCTGAGTTTTGGAGTTTTAGAAAGCAGGCATTTGTTATCGCAGCACTGGGTGTGCAGGGTATCACTCTAACCTAATGTGTGTACCTTCACTTGGGAGAGAAAAAGCTTGTATCATCCCAGTACATGCATTTTAATTTCATTTCCTGGAACTAATAATATTTACATATTCATTACATGAGTGCCTTCGGGTCTCTGAGGGCCTCCTGTGAGGGTCTGTGGTGGTCTCTGTTCTTTGACTGTCCTTTTCCATAAACCTTGCTTTCCTTTAAGCATGCATGGGGTGGGTGAATCCCAGTGGCTTTTTTTCTTCATTACCTAGTTTGGCCTCATTTCTTGCTAGTGTATCTGCATCCTTCTGCCCAGGCTGTGAAATCCTGTCCATGGTTGTGTTCTCACTGAAGGCTCCTTGCATTCTTCCTTAGTTCCCAATTCATGATGTTTCTCCTCCAGTGTCTGGTCACCACACGAGCTGTTTCACAGCAATAGCTCATAAATACACAGATGGGTGTGAAAAGGGAACATAGGGGTTTTGCTGGGTGTTTGTGGGGGCTGCAGTGTCCCATCAGCACTGACCTGGTGTGGAGAGGCACCGTCAGCCGAAGCTTCTGCCATGCTGTTGTATCTGAGCTGGGTTTTGGTGTGAGATGATTGCTTTACGACTGTTCTCTTGTTTTCAACAGGTGTGAAATGATGAAATCAAGAAGCTTTTGGTTGTCTTTAGTATTGCTTGGGGTTTTCCCGTCGGTCACCAGGGGATGGATGGACGCAGACAGGAGCAGGAGGCTGTATTCGGATGCGGGGAGGCTGCATCAAGAGGTACTGTACACCGGCTGCTGCAGCAGCTGCGACTCCTGTGTGTGTGTGTGCGTGCTCTGTTGGGGTCTCCACACCACAGAAAACAAGTGAGGGCTTATCCATGTGTGCTTGTTTTAAACACTTGGTGGGGTGGTCAGTGAAGAAACAGTGAGGCAGAAGCTCTCACGCTTTGTGTGCTGACATCCTTCTGGGAGTGAGGTGGGGGAGCTGGCTGCTGGGGAGATGCTGTCTCTGCCCCGAAGGACCTAGTGGTATGCTCTGTCCTGGGGCTGCTGGGGCCAGTGAAACTGTTTAATGAGCAAACTTTGCCCTGGCTTTTAGTTTGGGTTGCTGGACTTTGCTGGACTTCTGGTTGGAATGGGGGGGGGCGGGGTGGGGGGGGGTGGGGAAGAAAAAAGTATTCCTTAAAGGAAGAGTGAGTTCTGAGGGAACCATCAAAGTTACTGCTCAGAGTGTTTCCCTCCTGATATTCTGACATCAAATCCCTGTGAAGGACAAAGCAATTGGAAAGGGACCAAGGGAGAAGGGTGGCTGCAGTAAGGGATGAAGATCTTGAGGTGCCCTCTCCAGTGGGATCATGCCAGGTTCAACAGGAAGGTGGGACTCCTGTGTTTGTGTGGGGCAGCGATGGGCTCTGCAGTGCTTGGTCCCTGGGCTTGTAGGAGTGGAGAAGCAGCTCAGGTTGTTGGTGCTGGAGGTGACAGTGTTGGCTTTTGTTGTGGTGATGAGGATGGCACAGGTCCCAGCATGGTGGGTGCCTTCCTGCCCCAGTGCTGGCAGCACAGTGTGGGTAAGCTCAGACCTTCACGTGTCCAAGCCATGCGGATAAGGCCATAAAGATCTAGAAAAGTGATTCTTCATGGGAAGAAAATGATGAATGCTGAAACAATTTTAGTTATTTAATTAGCTCCTGATTAGTATGGGCTTGCTAAACAATTGCTTCAATGCCTGGAAGTGGGAGGTGGTGGGGGAGGCAAGGAGACTTCGGTTATTGTTTTAACTGCCACTGCTTGGAACACTTGGTTACCAGCAGAGACATCAGTCAGTGCCGGGCTAACGATGAGCCTTGATGGATTCATGCTGCAATTGGATCTGTTTAAGCCTCAGGACTTCTGTTCTGGTTAGAGAATCCCGTTTCTCCCAGTCACATCCCATCTACAAATACTGCTGTTGTGTGTGTCATTTCAATAAAGCCATTTAAGCCAATTAAAAAGCTGCTTTTTCCTGCTTAGCAGGACTTGAAACATCATTTTGGTGGAATTGGAGATTCTGAGGTCTGTCTTGGGTGTATTTTTTCCTTGAGGTATCCATCTTCTGTTCTGTCAAAGTGAAGAGAACCAGTTCCCTTCCACACTGCCACTGCTTTGTTGCTGTCTGTACTTGGGTAGCACGTGGCTGTTAAACATGCTTTGGGATTGTCTCAGCTCACTTTTGCTTTTCTATTAAAAATACTCAAATATTTTGCAGACTTCTGCAGTGAAAAATTCTTTCATTCTTCATTAAAATGTGTTAGTTTTGATTTTTCTGGAAAGTTACTCTGAGGAATTAAATTCATTACTCAGATGATTTACTTTAACATAAACTGTAGAGCTATTACGCTGCTTGAAAGATGTTAATTCCCTTGATTTTCCTCTAAAAACCCATGAAGTTCTTGTACCAATTACTTGATCTTGCTTGAGGTGAAAGGATCTGAGCAAGGAATATATTTGTTCTGATTTGCCCAGAATTTAACATTTTTAATGTGCAGAGAGCACAGTTGAAGTCACTTGAAGGGATGTAAGTTATAATGCAGGGCTTTTCTTGAAAAAAAAAAAAAACCTGTACAGAAAGCTTTTTCCACAAGGTGTTTGTACAGTGTGGGACTGAGCACTAAGATGAATCGGGGAGCCCTGAACTTAGCTCTCGGGTAGGTCAGTGACATTGAGAGAAAGGTGGTTTTCTCTCAAAAGGTGTTTATTTTCTCTTTCAGACCATAATTTAACCCTGATACCTTCTGAATAATAAAAATTGCCTGAAATCCTTTTCTAGTGATCACAGAATCACAGAACTGTAGGGGTTGGAAGGTTCCTCCAGAGCCTGTGGGGTCCAACCCCCTGCCAAAGCAGGGTCCCTAGGACAGGGCACACAGGTCGGTGTCCAGACAGGGCTAGAATCTCTCCAGAGAAGGAGATTCCACACCCCCTGGGCAGCCTGTCCCAGGGCTCCCTCGTCCTCACTGGGAAGAAGTTCTTCCCCAGATTGGGGTGGAACTCCCTGTGCTGCAACTTGAGGCCATTGCCCCTTGTCCTGTCCCCACAGACACTGAGAAGGGGCTGCCCATGTCCCCCTGTGTCCCACCCTTCAGCTATTGATCCCCATTGATCAGATCCCCTCTCAGGCTTCTTTTCTCCAGGCTGAACAGCCTCAGCTCACTCAGCCTTTCCTCACAGGGGAGATGCTCCAGGCCCTTCATCTCTGTAGCCTCCTCTGGACTCTCTCCAGGAGATCCCTGTCTTTTTTTATCCCAGGGAGCTCAGAACTGGACACAACACTCCAGGTGGGGCCTGACCAGGGCAGAGTAGAGGGGGAGGATCCCCTCCTTTGACCTACTGGCCACACTCCTTTGGATGCCCCCCAGGATCCCATTGGCCCTATTAGCCACCAGGACACACTGTTGGCTCATGGGCAGCTTGTCATCCACCAGGACCCCCAGTGATGTTGGACTTTGCTCAGTTTGGAGATCCTTATTCAGGAGAAGTATTTGTAAGTTACTGAATTGGTGCTTTGATTAATAAGTAATTTCATTAATATGCTGTTAAACCATTGAATCACAAACAGAAAAGCTCCTAGCAATTTGTTAAAATCACTTACAAATATGTAAAGGGTTAATTTCCAGGTCAAATAATTTGAAGTGTGCTCTGATCTAAAATTCCTATGAGTTTCATCAAAGCAAATCTTGGGGATGGGTCACTGACCTTCACTAATACTTGCTCTGATCTACGGAGGAACAAGTTTACTGAATCAAAAACATTGCTTAATTTATGTTTGGATTGCTAAATTGATTTCTTCATGGTCTGTGGTAGAATGATTGCAGTTGTGCTCTGCATTTGTAAAGGAAAAGTAAGTCTTGGGGCCAAAGACTGGGATATAGAGCCCTGCTGCATGAGGAATTGACTCTAACACAGCAGGGATGTGTGTTTTTTGGATACTCAGCCTTCTGTGTCTCAAACTGTTTGGGGGGGGGGGGGCTGTTCCTGGGAAGAGGTAATAAGCAGTCTGAGACTCCATAGGAGTAGAATGGGCTAAACCAGGACACCTAGTTTAAAAAAGGGCTGATGTTAGTATTTATTGGAAAAGCCTTAATTTACCTGATCTGTATTAATTTTGGAGAACACTGCTGTCACCTGTGTTGTGAAATTTCTCTTCCCCTCTTCGGAGGTGCTGGAAAGCTCTTGAAGCCCTTGGTTGCTGCATGTGGACCTCTGTGGAGTGAAGTGGTGCAGCTTCCCAGGGTTGATCCATCATGGGACTAAATCTGGTGGAGTTGGAGGAGTATGGGCCAAAATATCTAAGAGGGAGCTCACTGCTGTAGGGAGGTATTTTTGGAGGGGCTTTGCATCTGCTTTCAAGGCTGCTTCCATGCTCAGGGTGGATGCTGTAGGGGTGACCACTTCTCGTGGACAGCTCTGTGCTGGCTTGGAAGGGCTCTGAGTTACCTGTGCAGCACCAGGTGATGTAACCTGGAGTCACAGCTCCTTTCATGAAAGGAGCTTTCAAATGTGGCTCTGTGAGCTGCTGCCATTGTTGGTGGCTGATAGGACCTTCTGGTGCGAGCATGGCAGCAGAGATATGGATAGCCTGGGTCTGAAGTAACCCTGGAGCTACACCTCCAGGAGAACTTGGCCAGGCAATCCTGATGGAAAGCCAGAGGTACTGCTCCCCTCAGTCCCTGTGAGGTAGCTCAGACTGATTCTTCAACCCATTGGGGCATTTTACAAAGAGCATCTTCTTAAATCCTGAAATTGGACAGCAAGCCTTTCTGCTCTTCCCTGCTTTCTGCAAGTGCAGGAGCCAAGCTGGTTTTGCTGTGATGCTTGGGGCAAGTCCCTCATCTCTTCCCAACCCTTGGTGCAGCAGAGCAGTGCTGTAAGTCTTTGTCAGCCCTTCCAGCAGCAGGGCTCCCATCTGCTGCAGGGAGCTCCACCAGCACGTCAGCACAGCTCTGTGTCTCAGAAATGAAGTTCTGTAGTCTTTTTTCCAGGGCACTGCTGGCAGGTAGCCTGGATATCCTAGCTGGATAGTGTGAGAGCAGAGAATCACCCTGTGTTGGTATGTGTATAGTTGGTTTGTGCTGAATTGCTAATGGAGATGTTGGGATGTCACTGATGGCTCCTGAGCAGTGGTGGTACAGGCTGGCAGGCTGCACAACCAGAACTGCTCTGTGCTTCTGCAGAAATCCTTAATTGCTCTCATTTGGCTTTCAGGCCACACCCAGGGCTTGCTACCCACATTCCTGATGAAGTCTTAGGAGACCCAGGTGCACAGCACCCCACGCTCCTGGGGGCTCCTCAGTGCAGAGCTCAGAGGGATGCTCTGGGTGCTCTCACAATACCGGTGGCTCTTGCACCTCCAAGTGCTGCCAAGCTTCCTTCTTCCCCTTTGCTTTCTCCCCTCTCTGTGCTGTGAGATGTTCAAACTTCACTAATGCACCTTAAATGGCCCCTGTAAGGAGTCAGGCACAGTTGGTGTGCTGTGGGATGCCAAATTTGGACACTGACAGCACAGTCCAAGGGCAGACTAGACCAGCTGTGCCAGTATTTCAGTTCCTTGGCCATTTTTACCCATTATGTTTGTTACCTTATCTGGCTTATGTCTTAAATTATATCTGCAACCCCAGAGCATCACGTGTAGTTACACCCACGCTTGGGTTTGTGCTCATGAATGCAGCAAATGTGCATTTAAGTACTGTAACGCTCTTACTGGCATTTGGAAGGTACTGGCTGTGTAGGGTATCTGTTGTTTTTGGTTTAGTCACTGCTTGTGTGGCACCTGATGGCTTAAAACCTCCCAAGTAATAAATGTCACCTTAACCTTTGCTGTGACCGTGCTCACTGGGTCCTACCAGCCTGTCTGTGCCATCCTGCACAGGCCAAAGCAGCCTTCTGGAGTCCACTCAGCCTCAGCTCTGCTTGTCCAAGAGTCTCAATTACTGATGAAATTTCTAATTACCTTCAGATTGGCAAATGGTGCTTCACTTAATGGTGATCTTCAGCTGCAGTGGTGGTTATTCCAGGTGGCTGGGGAGTCACGGGGATGATTTTGGGCTCCTTCTCCCACTGATGTTGTATTTCCCAGTCTGACACACTACAAAGTTGTGCAAAACTGCAGAGGGTTTTGATAAAAGCTTTCCCTTATAATTCAGATCAGTGTAATTTCAAAGCATGAGCTTGGAATAAGGCAGACACAGTGTATCACTTTTATATGCAGTTGAAGATCTAATATCCTGGCATTATTTTAAGAGTTGTTAGTAATATATTCTCTGCCATGTGTGTGCTCCTCCAGCTTGTGAGGCAGCTTGGAGAAAGGAAGGGAAGAATGAAATTTGAATTAAAATCAACTGGACTACAGCCTGCTCCTGTTTTAAACATTGAGGGTAAAGGGACAGAACACCTAGATTTATTCTGTATCACTTTGTGTACTGATAAATTCACTCCTTGTTACACCCCCATTTATGCGGTATATCTAACAGGCTGTAATTGCTGTCTGTAGACTGTTTTAAATCTTAACTAATGTATTATTTGTGTGGAGATGAGAAGCTTTTCATAGTCTTTGGATGCACGTGTTGGGGTCCTTCCTCTGCATCCCCAAACCCCTTCCCCCTGTACCTAGAAGGTTTAGTAAATGCTGTATCTTGTGGGACAGTCCCCCAGGGGTGGGGTGGTCAGTAAATGCTGCATCTTAGGAGATGCTCTTGCCTGAAGTACTAGGATATCTGGAGGTTGGGTACTTGGAAGCTGGCAGGTACCATGTGCTTGATTATCAGGGTAAAATTGGAACAGTTCTAGTTTGTATAGATGGTTCTGGTTTGATAGTGAGTGGCAGGGACTGTCGGGAGGCCTCTAGAGCACGGCTTCAAGATGAAGTTGATTCAGAGGAATCAACTATTTAAAGGGGCAGATGCTGGCAGGACAAGGGGATGGAGTGGAGCTGGAGGAGGGAAGGGTGAGATGAGATATTGGGGGAAGCTCTTTACAGAGAGTGTGGTGAGGGGCTGGACAAGCTGCCCAGAGAAGGGGTCGGTGCCCCATCCCTGGGGGTGTTCAAGGCCAGGTTGGATGGGGCCCTGGGCAACCTTGTGTAGCTCCAGGCCTGGAGGTTGGTGTCCCTGCCTGTGGCAGGGGGTTGGAGCTCTGTGACCCTTGGGGTCCCTTCCAAGCCAGACCAGTCTGGGATTCTATGAAACCCTCCTGTATGTGGTCTCTTAAAGGAGGTCAGACTGGTATTTTTTAAACCTCTGGTAAGATGCAGTGTGTTACCTCTTGGTGTCCTGCACTGCCCAGCCTGCTGTGGGTTATCCCCTCCTAGCTGAGCAGGACCACCAGCTGCTGCAGGGATGTCCTCCTCCAAAGCAGTGCCCTGGGTACTGATGACCCTGAATTTTTGTGCCAGAGCTGGTGTTGGATGCTGTCCCTAGGGAGCTGAGGGACTGTGGGTTTGGGATGCTCAGCTCTGCCTTGACCAATCTGACCCCAGGAATCAAACTTCTGTAAGTTTTTCTCCTGTCACAGTTGAGCAACTGTGAGTAAATGCTGGTGTGTTCCTGGAGGAGAGAATGAGACCAGAGTGAAACATCTTGCAAGTAAAGAAACTAAGGGAATTTTAACTTGGCTGTGAATGGCAGAGGATTATGCTGTCTGATATTCTGTACAGATGCTACTTAATGTTAGAAGACTAAATATTGACTTTTTTCCCCAATATAGCATATTTTCCCTTCCAGAAAGGCTCAGGCAGTAGCTTATAAAGGAAGACAAGTCTACTTAAAGTCCTTTCTACCATCATGCAGAAGGATTCTCAGCTTCTTAGATCAGAAAGGGTACATCGGTAAATCTGGGGTTTCTGAAATGGGCATCCCCTGAGCTTCCCTGTGACAGCGCGGAAATTTATGGAGCTATACCTGGGTTTCTCATCTAAAGTCCAGAAATAGTAATGAGTAAAATCAGAGATGCAGCAATTATCTCAATTAGCTACCGTATGGGTGAGCAGATGATGCTGTGTGATGTGAGACATCAGAGCTGCTCTCAATGTTTATACCAGACAGGACAAATCTAAACTGCTTTCCTCTAAACAGTAGCACATGATTTGTATTTTTTCCTTGTGCCTGGCTCAAACAAAAAATAAAGTGGATGTTCTCTGCCTCATTAGCATCTTTTTTGAAAATAAACTGTGTTTGTGGTTGTAAACAGAAAATCCTGATTCCCCAACTAAGCTGCATATTAGTCATAGCCACTGCAGTGCTACTGCCTGTGTGTGGAGGCTCTCCTAGCCCTGCATGGGGTGTCAGTGAGATTTTCTTGACCCCTCACTTGAGATAAGGAAGAACACCCTTTGAAGGGGGGAAGGGAAATCCCTGTGATGCTAATCTATTAATAGGAACAGCCATTTCTTTATTAATTTGCTAAATGAGCCCAGGCTGTCTATTTGGAAGGTACAGAAGTTAGGCTGGTCCTGAGAGCAGGTCCCTGGGGACTTGGTGTGTGCAGAGGTAACATCTAATTTAAGTGATAGAGCTGGTGTGAGCCCAGCCACATGTTCTGAGTTTGATTTATCCCCTTGCAGTCTCCTCCCCAAAGTGCTGGCGAATGGCTGTGCTGTACTCTGGCAATACAGGGAACTTGTGGGTCTGGAATCTGTCACCAGTTCACCTGCATCTCTCCCATCTGCCACTTTGGTTGGGTTTTGGTGAAGCTCCCTGTGTTGGCCTTTGCTTCTGGGCATAGAGAAGGGCTCCTTTGGATTTAAACACCTTGGTGTTAAAGGGCTGGATACAGAACTGGATGTGATGTTATCTTACTGCTCGCTGTACGTGAGGCTGGTACCTGGTTGGTACCTGACTTGGTGGCATGTGTTAAGCATCATCCTCGTGGGCTCAGACTAAGAGGAGGATGAGTGTACAGCTGCAAATCCTTGTAAACATTGGGCTGCAAGTGGAGGAAGTTGGGGAGAGAAAGAGGGGCTACAAGGAGATGCTGTGAAGATTTGCTCCTTAAAATAGTACATTGAGCTGTTGCTCAGCGATTCCTGCTTGGGATGTGCCTCTGTCTGGAGTCCAAAACCTCATCCTCTGGCTGTAGTCAAAGGAGAACTAGGTAAAAACAGCAGGCAGGTTCTTGGCTTTCCAGATTTCAAGCCTAATTGTGACTGTTTAATTATTAACAATGCTCTTCTGGTTATAGTGCAGGAAATCACATGTGGGGACAAAAGGATAAGCAGCCCTTACAGAAAACCCAGGAAAGGGACCCCTTCCCCTCCCTATTGGTACATTGTCCATGTGCATTACAGAGTCACAGAATCATAGGGGTTGAAAGGGACCTCCAGAGCTCATGGGGTCCAACCCCCTGCCAAAGCAGGGTCCCTAGGACAGGTCACACAGGTTGGTGTCCAGATGGGGCTGGAATCTCTCCAGAGAAGGAGACTCCACACCCCCTGGGCAGCCTATATTGTGTGCCCATTGCAAGCCAAGTATAAAGTACCATGTAGTTACTGCATTGCCCAATCATGCTTGTCTCTGTGTGCCTTTCAGAGCAGTATTTGAGGGCAGGGAGCCTTCCCCCACTCTCCACCCAATCTTGCTCTGCCTGGTCTGCAGCCCCCTGGGTCAGTGTGGGGCTGAGTGGGCACATATCTCCAACCAAGTGCCTGACAAACCATGTGTGGCTGTGACTGTCAAGTGACTGGGGTATTAGCACTAGGTTGGCATGTTTGTATACAAAAGGCTGTGTACTATGCTCTGCACCTTAGTGTCTGGTCCACAGTTGTAGGATCCAAGTTAACAGATTGCTCTTAATCATGCGTAACAGCTCCTGTTGAACGATGATGAACATCTACTGATGTAGTGTGTGCACCAAGCAATCATCAATTCTGGGCACCTAGGGATTGTTGTGAACAGGCTGTAGATGGTTAATGTTGCCTACCTAAAGGCTGGATTTTTTTTTCTGGAGTTGAGAGTTTCAAAAGCAGCTTGTTTGTGTATCTGCATCTCATTCCCAGTCGCATGGTTGTTCCAGAGAAACTCTGCCTTGTCCTGTGTTTTCCACAGACAGTCCTAGATTTGCTTTGTTCCTGAATGACCTCCCCTTGCTCATGCTGCAGTAATAATTTGGTGTAGCTGGAGCATCTGCGTGATGTTTTGCTCTGCTCATTCCTTGGCAGGAGAGGATGTGTGGATGCTATTAATAGAGATTGCCCTTGAGGTGTGGGAATAGGATTTCTACGTGACAAACAAGTCACCACAGCTTGGCACAGCAGTGTCTTGAGCTTCATAGGTTGTTATTTTCCAAATCAGAAATTAGGCCTTCAGTGCATTGCTCTTGCTGTAGTTACAAATCTAAGAGGAACAAGCATGGAGACATTCCTTGCCCACTCTATTGACTCGAGTGCAGCTTGAAAAGATCAACTGCTGACTAGCATTGGTGGGGTAAAGCTCATCTGAAGTGATGACACCAGAGAATTTAGTGTTCTTAGTGTAGTGGTGGCTCTTCTGAGTTCCCTTGGGCTTCACTTGCTAAAGGTATTAAAGAGCAGCACCCCAAAGGCTGTGCACAATGGTGCTGAATGTGACTGTCTGGTGAACTTGAGTTTACTCAGCCACAGGAGGGTTAAAGCCAAATCTTCCCTTAGCCAAGAGTGTAGAAACACCCAGGAATTTGGTGGAAACTGAAGTAAAACAAAATGTGGGAGGAAGAAAATCTCTGACTGTAAGGTATCTTGGTGGAAATGGGAACCTGAGCTTGGAAGTTCCCTTCCAGCCAGGTCAGGAGACAAGGAGTCTCTTCCAGCAGCAGATGTGCCCATGCTGTCTCTTTTCCCTGCCCTGTACAGCACACAGTCTCTTTGTGGGTGTAGAGGGCACATGTAGATGTGTGTTTATATGGATGTGTTTAAAGGCTTTATTTACACTGATGACAGACAACCTGAAAGCAGTTTTGCTGCTTGTATCCATCACCAGTGACTCTCAGAAACTCCATTTGCAGCACCGTGGCTCCCAAGCACTGCACTGTATGTACTGTATAGCTCATTCCCTCCATGTAGCTGTGTTAGCTCTGCACAATGGGGTGTCCCCCCACACCCCACCGTTGGTCCTGAACAAGATCTCACTCCAGAAGTGCTCTGCTCATCAATGGGGCCGTGGTTTGGCAGGAGTCAGGAGCCTGGAACACAGAGAGGCTGTTAGGGATGTGTAGGTGCTGTCTTCTGGAAGGCTGGCGTTCCCTCTTTGTAGGAGCAGAGAAGGGTTTTGATCAGAAGTGATGTTAAATGGCACAAGGTTCAGTTAGACATGCCACACGTGGCAGTGATGGGGGAGTGGGCTTTTATTTTTGGCCCTCCTAATCCAGGTAGGGTTAGTAATGGTACCTGATGACACTGTCTGCTCCTGTGCCTTACCACTGGGCTGATCTGGAGATGTGTTGTTTTTCTTTGATAGTGACACCTCTGAAGCGATGCTGGAGCAAACATACTACATTGATTTCCATGTTACAATGATGAGGCACTTCAGGCAGAGAACAGAGGGCCCTTTTGTTCTGTGTTCAATTAACTAACATTAAAAAGGAGGAAAATAGGTGCTAGAAGCCAGCCTTGACAAATAAAACCCTTGTATGGCGTTAATGATGTGCTATTTGAAGTGGTATTCATAGAGAAGCCTTAGAGAAGGAGGAATGAGGAATCTGAAACAAATTTTTTCCCTTCAAAGCCTATGATTTATGCTCTGATAAAATGAGATTTTTAGTTAAAGGAATTTGCAGTCATTAAATGGTGTCCATGAAATAAGTCTCATTTATAACCATCTGCTCTATGGCTTCTGCAGGGAAGTACTCCTCCTCGGGCAACGCGTCGGGAACTTGAGTGTCAGTTTTATCAAAATAGTTTAGTTCTCTACCAGTAACACTATTAAAACCCCTCTGTGATTTTTTTTTTTTCTTTTACTAGAGAGCAGTTTCTTACGCTTCAAAGATGATGACTGCTCCTTTTTGGTGGAGAGATGGCCTGACTCACCATGAGCAGCACGGTGCTGTGCCTCTGGCCGGCTGTAATGTCTCTTAGGGATGTATTAGGTCATGAATGGAAAGGTCTGATGCTCGACATGCCCTCGAGAAGAAAAATTAGCATCATTCCCTCCTTTTCTGTGAGGAGAGAAATGATTTAGCTGAGGCAAACTAAGAAAAATGAGTCCTTGCTGTAGCTTTGCTTTAGAGAGGGATGGAAACCAGAGTTGTGTGTCTACCTGGAGCCTTTGTGGCTCCTCTTTAAGCTACTCTTGAGGCTACTCTAAGCCCTGCTGTGGTTGCCAGGTATTTTTCCCATTTTTATGAAACTTTTGTAGCTCTCAATGCCTTTGGTGTTTTCCCCATGGGAGGGGATGTTCTGGGGGACACACCAAGGTGATAAGTGCTGTCTTGCAGCCTGACCTCTTTTCTCCCATTGCATTTCTAACAAGCTTTTCCTCTGAATCCTGCACCTATTGTTTGGGGTCGTTTACACTCATCAGAGCTTATAATTATAAGGGGAACAGAGTAAAAGAAGGGGAAACTTTGAAGCCCAGCCTTTGTTTGTCCTGATGTCTGTGTAGCTCTTTTCATGGAAAACCAGGAGGGTGTTTAATACAACAGAGCTGACACTTGAATTTTTTTTTTTTAATAGACTGTGATTGTCTTATTTTCTTTTGATCAATGTAATAGTTGTAATTAGTTTTAGTGTTTCTAAGCTTTTGAACTGCAGAGAATTCAAACAGCTTGTTAAAGTGAGGGGACTCCAGGGGGACTTTTAAAAGGACTCTTCCCTCTTGCATAAATTACATGTACACAGGCTTAACAATAGCAGGCTGCATCTGAATTTTTTTTTATCCAGTGCCCCACCTCTCAAACTAATATTTGGAAAAGCTCTGAGAGGTCCCTGGAGTATAACTGCCTGAGCAGCTCAGAGCTTTACTGCCTAAAGAGGATAAATGCTTTGAAGTCTGTGCTAATCCTGAATGCCATTTTACATATTTCTCAAGATCTCTGAGGTAGCAGCATCCTACAGGGAATAACAACTTAGTGTTTTTATAAGCAAATACCCATTTTTGCTTTGTTTATCCCCCTCAGTTGGCTTGGAGGGTGCCAAGGAAACGGTTTCTACTGTTCTGATCCTTCTTGGCTTTGGCAAAACATTTGGCTTTTAAGGAATAAAACCAGCTTGCTGGTCACTTGTGGGAGTGAGAAGCAGCATCTCCTGCTTACACAGCTGGTGGCTGTGGGCAAAGAAAACTGTGGCTGGAATTGAGCAGAGGTGGTCCAGGAAATGCGTGATGTGCTCTGGTCCCCTGGGCTGGAGGATTCAGTGTCTGGAGCTGGGCATCCACGCAGCTGCCTGCTCCTTAAAGGAAAATAGCAGGTTAAAGGGAAGGGGGGGCGGGGGGGGGCTGACGGGAGGAAGGCCTAGGGCAGCTCCGGGACACGCGGTTCTTGGGGGACGGTCGGGTGCCAGGACGGCTCTGGGTGGCACGGCCTGAGCTGTGGGTTTGGTGAGAAACTGCATTGTGTATCAACAGCTTCATGTATTTTTGCTCTAAAGTCCTGTTAGCATTGTTATATTGTATCTTTCTGTTATCTTAGTAAACTATCCTTATCCCAACCCACGGGCCTCTTAGTTTCTTGGTTTTGGGGTTATTTGCACCTTCCTTTTCCCTTCCCTTACCTCTCACACACACACACACCCCCTGCCCCCCCACTTCCCTTTTCCCCGCTCTTTTCCTTTAAGGAGCAGGCAGCTGCGTGGATCTCGGCTCTCAGCCGGGGTGAAACCACGACAGCCTGTCATCATAAGAGAGGTGCCCCAGCTCTATCATCTTCATGGCCTTCCTCTGGACTCCCTCAAACAGCTCAGTATCTTTCCTGTACTGGGGACCCCAGAGCTGGACGAGGCCCCATCTGGAGTACTGAGGCCCCATCTGGAGTACTCTGTCCAGAGCTGGGGCCCGCAATACAAGAAGGATGTGGAACTGTTGGAGAGGGTTCAGAGGAGGGCCACAAGGATGATTAGAGGGCTGGAGCACCTGCCCTACAAAGAGAGGCTGAGGGAGCTGGGCTTGTTCAGCCTGGAGAAGAGAAGGCTGCGGGGGGACCTCATTGCAGCCTTCCAGTCCCTGAAGGGAGCTTATAGGCAGGAGGAGATTCGACTTTTTAAAAGAGCAGATAATGGCAGGACAAGGGGGAATGGACTAAAGCTAAAGGAGGGAAGGTTTAGATTAGATATTAGGGGGAAGTTTTTTACAGAAAGAGTGGTGAGGGGCTGGAACAGGCTGCCCAGAGAGGTAGCGGATTCCCCGTCCCTGGAGGTGTTCAAGGCCAGGTTGGATGGGGCCCTGGGCAGCCTTGTGTAGCTCCAGGCCTGGAGGTTGGTGTCCCTGCCTGTGGCAGGGGGGTTGGAGCTCTATGATCCTTGGGGTCCCTTCCAACCCAGACCATTCTATGATTCTATGGACGCAGTATTCCAGGTGGGGTCTCATGAGCGCAGAGTAGAGGGGGAGAGTAGGAGGGTTCAGTAGCCTTTGGAAGCCATCTTAGAGCATCATCTGTGGATCTCAGAGGGAATCTAACCTGTTCCACATACTTTTACATTTTCCATGGGAGGTCACCAGGGATGCTTTGAATTGTGACTCCCAGGATGGACAGCAAGAGTTTCCCATGATTGTTGTGTGTTCTGGCAGGGAATTTGTTCAGAGCCTGTTTTTCAGAGGGGGGTTACCACAGCC
This sequence comes from Gallinula chloropus, assembly GCF_964237585.1. Classification (NCBI taxonomy): domain Eukaryota; kingdom Metazoa; phylum Chordata; class Aves; order Gruiformes; family Rallidae; genus Gallinula; species Gallinula chloropus. The sequence continues at coordinate 30,482 of NW_028168402.1, forward strand.
TTTCCTTCCTGATAATGAAGGAGCAGACTGTGCCTGGGAAGGGGGCCTGGGGGAGCCAAGAACTGGTGCAGGGATAAGTGGGTGTTGGTGATTTGTGAGCTGGTTTGCACTGGGAAGTTGGTGCAGGGAGACATGGTGGGTCGGTCTTCTTGGGCAGCATGCTGGAGGCGTCCGGGTGGACCTCACCAGAGAAGCTGCACGATTGAGACCTTCTGAGAGCAAGGCTTAGATTCAGCTGGCCCCGAAGGTCCCCTCCCAGCTCTCCTCACTTGGGATGCTCCCAGCCTCCCCAGGTTGAGAGAAATCCATGGAGATGATCTAAGGGTTCTACTTGGCCTCAGGGTCAATGAGCAAAGTGCAGGACCGCGTGGGATTGCAGCGAGCCCGGGTTGCTGGTGGTGACTCCTGGGGATGTTCTCTGTTTCCTGAAGGAAAATGGAGCAGCTGGCTCGAGAGCTGGAGGAGAAGCACCGGCAGGAGCTGGAACGCTTGAGGGAGGAAGAGCTGAAGAAGAAAACGCGTGGGAGGAGAGAGCTTGGAAAAGAAAGCATTTCAGGGCAGAAAGGCCAGCCTGGAGTGAGGCAGGTGGGTGGTTGTGTTTATACAGAGGGATGATAAAACCCCGAGGACCTGCCCATGGAGCTGCACTGTTTCCTGAGAAGCCAGGAGCTGCACGTGGGGGCGAGAACCTGGCTGCGGGCAACACGCGGGGCCGCGCTGGGAGATGGCAGCCTGTGTTTGAGCAGGCTGCTGCTTCACCGGGGAGGGTTTCCCATGGGCTTGTTGGGTGGAGCTGCTCTGCTGGGACGGCAGCTTCACGTAACTCCATACAGTCACTGGGCAGTGCTGGGAAGTTGTAATCCAGCGTTTCTCCCCCTCTGCACGTGACTTACAGCCCTGAGCTGTGATCCGTCAGGGATACGGCGTCTGGCAGGAGGTACTGCTGGGCCTTAGGCGTTCATTAGCAACCAGGCTTCCCAAAGAGTCAGCCAGCCCTGGGGATTCCCAGCATGCTGGAAGCAAGCCCGGAGGACAGCACAGGAGTACGGAGGTGCCTGAAGTTCCCCGTTTGGGTTGGGAAGCTGTTCCCATTCTTGGCTTGTTTTCTGGGCTCCTCAAACACTGGAGAATTTGGTTTCAGTTGAGCTAAAGTGGGAACCAGAGCCATTGGGAAGTGGGATTTGTGGAGCACCCAGCACGGGGCTCGGATGAGGCTGTTTCAAAGGCGATCACATTCCTCCAGCCTTTGAGTCAGCCCTTTGAACCGCTCGCTGCTTTGTTTCTGCTCCTCCTGCCCAGAACACGAACAAGTCCACTAGCAACGTGTCAGATGGCAACGAGGGGTCCATCGTGAAGGGATCTACAAAGGAGCAGCCAGACCCTGTTGCAAGTGGCAAGAGAGAGAAGAAACAGCAGAGCAAGAGTTCCTTGAGGGACGAGGGCCAAGCAGTGGTCGTGCAGTCCTCGGACACAGAACAGGGGCAGTCCGAAAGTGAGACCCTCAGTGACAGTGAGAAGAACTTGGCCCTGAGGTTTAAGATCTATGAGGCGCTGCGGAAAGATCTCGCACATACTTTGGCATTCTGGGACAGGGTTCAGGGTACCCTGCAGTCCTCTCCAACCCAAGAGGAGGCAGAGCACTCCGGAGACCAGCGCCACCGTTTATCCAGCTGCAGGGTCCAGAAGGAGAGAGAGAAGGAGCGGCTGGGAACGCTGAAGTCTCTCGAGAATGCCAAGTTATCTCAGCCAGAAGAGGAAAGCGCAGAAGGATCTGCCAGAAGCCAGGGTGTTGGGGTGCCCTGCTTGGACATCCAGGTGCTGAGCCCAGAAGATGTCACTAAGAAGATCCTGGAGAGTGGCAAGCTGCCAGTGGCAGAGCAGGTAAAGCCTTATGAGGCTCCCATGCTGAGCCTGCCGTGGTCCGAGCCATGGTGCGTTGTGTCCCATCTGGTGACAACAGCACAGAACCTTGTCCAGGCCAGTGATGATGCTCCACAGTGGTCACGTGGCTGGGGAAGGTCCTCAGCATCCCTCAGATGGGTGGAAAGAGTGTGTTGAGGCATCCTGTCAGTTCAGAGAGGTTCCCAGCTTGGGAATCACTAGAAACGGTCCCAGGGTAGGACAGTTCATGGCCATTGTTCCCTTCATCTGAGTCACTTGGAGGAGAGGTTTCTCTCTAGGTCCCAGCACTGCTCTGGAGCCTACCCACCTCGCTGGGCATAAACCCCCCCCACTGTTGGCAGCGCTGTAGGGAAGTAGCGTGAGGATGAAGGTGACAGGACTACAAACAGGGTTTTCTCTTACACTTTAGATCCTGGATGAACTGGGGGTGGGTCCCTCAGGGCCTCCCATTCCTCCCACCGTATTTTATTCTGTGATCCATTACCCGGGAAAGCGACTGGTCCCTGCAGCAGACGACGACCTCGAGCACTTCACCTTTGTTGTGCCAGAAGACACCACTGTGGAAGAAGGAAAGACCAAAACTCCCGTGGATGTCCTCGCCTTGCCCACAGTGAAGGTGCTGGGGAGGGGACCGAGCTGGGTGGCACGTGGTGGGGCAGGCGGGATGGAGAATGGTCACTGTGGAAGGGCGGTGAAGACAGGTCGGGGCACTGCGTCTGTCCCTTCTGTCTGTCCAAGAGAGACGGCTCTACTGGAGAAATAGGGTGGGGAGAACTAGGCAAGAGGGGAAAGAAAGCACCTAAAGCCCTCAACTTCGCTTGAGGAGAGGGTCCTGGGCGAGGAGAGCAGAACAAAGCCCAGGAAGGGAGACCCAAGTGCCCAGCACACATGAATCTAGTAGATGCTGGTTGCTCCTGTCTCTCCTGGTTGTTAACAAGCCTGTGGCTTATCTCCAGGGTGGAGATGTCTTGGGGGCTCACATCTCTCTCTCTCACCCTGTTTTCTCTCTCCCCTTGGTGGGAAGACACCAGAGGAGCAGCTCACCCCCACCAGAGCCCAGTCAAGAAAGGAGAAAGGCTCAGGCAACCGGGAGAAGCGGAGCCTTGGGCGCAGCAGGAAACATCTCCAGGGATCGGCCACGACAACGCCTGCACATACCCCCGAGGTGTGCCAGAGCAGCGTGGACATCGTCCCGACCCCAGACAGACCAGCCAGGTGAGCTGTGAGGGACGAGGTGATCCCTGTGCTTTGTTGCCATCTTGCCAAGTTGCCGGTCCCTCCATGGGATGGCAGGTCCACGACCACCCCCCTCCTTGTCATTAGCAAGCTCTAATTGCCTCTCTAATTGCCAGGCTGAGCAGCTGCCGGTGGATAGTGCCTGCCCATGGCGAGGTGAAACTGAAGATCCTCTTCACCTCCATGGAGCTGGGCCAGTTTGATCGGACGCTGCATTTTGGGGTGCTGGGGACCAACCATCTGTTCCAGCTGCACTGCAGGGGCACCTGCCTGTATCCTACCATCAGCCAGGACCCATGGTAAGGCTGGCCCCTGGGAGCCTCCCACACTGCCTCCCCCTAAACGTGGAGTCGTGGCTGTCCCTTGTACCCCTGGGACCTTCTGGCTTGAGCAGAACGTGGTGGCTGAGCAGCCCAGCGTCAATTCCCATGCTTGGCACTGGGAACCAGTACTGGTACCTCAGCCACCAGTAAGGGTTATGGCTTCCTGACCAGGTTTTCTGCTCAGAGCATCTCTCAGCTCCTCATTGCACATTTTTCTCTCCCCAGGGTGGTGTTTCCTCATTGGAGGAATAGTAAGGCGGATGACGAAATCATCTTCAAGCAGTATGTCATGGATACGGGTGTATTCCACTTTGGACCGCTGTTGTGTGGGAAGTCAAGAGACTGGTACGTGCTCCTCACCCCGGGATGGGATGGGATGGGATGGGATGGGATGGGATGGGATGGGATGGGATGGGATGGGATGGGATGGGATTTCCAGGGCCTTGTGTTCCTCAGCCAGTGGCATGGTTCAGGATAGACCCAGGTGGAGACCTGGGAGATACGCAGGGCTTGAGGGCCCCACACTTGTGAACTTGAGCAGATAACGGGTATGTGAGTCTTGGAGAGATGGAGATGATCTTCCAACCCCCACATGCTGCATCCAGTTTGATAGTGACTTGCCCCCCCTTCCACTCTCCACATCTCATCTTCAGCATGTTAAAAAAGTGCCAACTTTTATCTCAGTGGGTCAACCGCATGGGTGGTTCTTCTGCCGGTGGCTTTGTGACCCACTGGTTAATCTGCTCTCAGGGAGGGTTTGATTTGACCTGCCCAGTGTGTGCGCTGGGGGGATCCCGTAGAGCAATGAAAATGGGAATGACGTTTTCCTGATCCTCACCCTGGATCAAGTCAGCCAAACAAAGCTGTTGGTGACGCTGCTGGCATGTTTCTGGCTCTAACGTGGTGGCCACCCTTAGGTTGCCTCTGGGCTGGAGGCTGGAGGCATCGGGTATGGTGCAGACATGAAAGTAACGCAAGGATGGAGGACATAGCGTGCCCCTGAAAGTGATCCTTAGCCCCCTCTCAGCTTGGACATGGTGCTTTCCTCCATGTCTGGGGCAGGTGATGGTTCCGGCATCTCCTCTGCAGCCTCTTCCTCTTTTGTGCACCCAGGTACAAGACGTTGCACCGTCCAGGCAACTGCGAGAAGTTAACCATCCTCAGTGTCACCCCCCTGGAAGCAGAGGTGCATTTCTCCTTTGAGCACGACATCAAAGGCAACACGTTCCTCTTGGAGCCCAGCAGCATGAAGCTGAAACCCAACGAGAAGCAGGTAGGAGACAGGCAGGCAGTGCGAGTGCTGGTGGAAGAGCCCCAGAGCCGTTCCTCCTGCTCACCCAACGCTCTCCTGTGTTTCTCTTTGTGGGGATGGGGTTAGGAGCTGAGCATTTGGGCGTACCCCACTTCATCTGGCCTCATTGAAGACAACCTCATCTGCTGCATCCAAGAGAACCCAGAGCCTGTGGTTTTCCACCTCTGCTGCCAGGGGGTGCAGGTGGAGCTGGGGGTCAGCCCCAAGCAGGTCAACTTCAGCAAGATTCTTCTGCACAGGTCAGTCATGGCTCTTTTTCCCAGCAGCTCCCAGTCACCAGCTCAGCATTCCTTGCTGTGATTGGTATCCTGTAACACCACAAGTGCTGTAGCCCCCCAGCAACACCATGCCATAGGCACGTTGATCTTTAAGGCCCTTTGCAATCTAAACCATGCTGATTTCCTGCTTGTCTGCTGGTTCTGAGTAGTCCAACAGCTCCACCTCATGGAGACACTTGTAGCGCCCAGGTTCACGCCCCCAGGACCTCACTTCTCAGGCTTCTGCCACTGAAGCCACAGCTAAATGGTACGTGGTTAGCACAACCACTGAGCTGAGTGTCTTCCTGTCTCTGCAGAAGGGAACACAGGACCCTGGTGCTGCGGAACAGCACCCCGCTTCCCATGAACTGGCAGCTCAGTGGGCTGGAAAACCTCGGCACAGACTTCTCCGTGTCCCAGGACAAGGGCACTGTCGAGCCCCGTGCAAAGTCAGAAGTCCATCTGTATTTAAAGGCCACGACGACACTCAACATTAAGAAGACGATCCGACTGGAGGTGAAGGCGTAGAGCCGGGCAGAGGGACCAGCCCAGGGATGGGGAATGCTCGTGGGGGTACCCTGAGGAGAGGGCAGAAGGGTTGAGGCGTCGTGAGGTGCCGTGCTGGCTGCCCCTGGAAGGGGGCGATAGTAGCTGAGCTTTCTCGGGCGAGTATGTTGTGGAGGCAGGAGGAGATGTGCCTGATGGACACAGGGGTGCTACCAGCCCGACTTCTGCTGCCTCCAGCTGGGGTTCCCCGGAACCCGGGCTGCATGCCTTAGCATCCACGTCATCCCAGATGATCAGCTGGTGCAGGGCTTACACCTGGGTGCTGAGGCCATATCCTGAGCCCGTGTGACAACCGCTGTGCCGCTGCACGTGGTTGAATGCTCCATTGTCCGGGTGTCCGTGTGCTCCCTGCACCCATCTTGGAGTCTGGCCGGGGCTCTTCACGTAGAGCACTGAACTCTTGCCCTGGGGTTGTGTTCTCCATGGTTTAGGGGCTGCATTTCAGTGAGGGTGCTGGGTGGTTCAGGAGGAGCGGGTTGGTTGTTGATTCCACCCGCCCTGGGACTCCTCCACGCCTCTTGTGCCTCCTCGGGTGCTGGAGCGGCTTCTGCCAGAGCGTGGAGCTGGGCTGACGGACAGGGTTTCGTACCGCAGCAGAATCCTGCTGGGTCAGCCCGGTTGGTGAACGCGTTAGGAGAGCTTGAGGACCTGCAGAGACTTGTCAAGCAGGGCAGGCTGTGGTGGCAGCAGCTGTCAGAGACCGGGATTCGTATATCATTTCCCCAAAGAGTTTAGGAGCACATTTGAATCAGTGTTTGTTCCCTCTTGGCTCAGGTCTCAGATGCAGAAAACATCCTGGGAATTGTTCAGATTGAGAACATCCAGATCTGCGCGGAGGCCCAAGACGTTGCTCTGACCATCAACATCTCTAAAGGTGAGTGGATGCCCCCAAACCCAAGTGCCTCTCCTCAGAGACAGGCAACCCAAGAAGACAAGATGGGATAGTGTGCAAGTGTGGCACGGGTCCTTAAAGCACATGCCCTGCATGGGCTGAGGCTGAGACAGCCTCGAGTCTCTCGCCTCCAAACTTCAGCTTTGGAGGAACTTTGGCCAGGAAGGCCAACGGCATCCTGGCTTGTGTCAGACCCAGCGTGGCCAGCAGGTCCAGGGCAGGGATTGTGCCCTTGTGCTCGGTGTCGGTGAGGCTGCACCTCGAGGGCTGGGTTCAGGTTTGGGTCCCTCACTCCAAGAAGGACATGGAGGTCCTGGAGCTTGTCCAGAGAAGGGCAACAGGGCTGGGGAAGGGGCTGGAGAGTAAACCTGAGGAGCAGATGAGGGAGCTGGGAGCTGAGGTTCAACCTGGAGAAGAGGAGGCTGAGGGGAGACCTTATCGCTGCCTACACTGACCTGACAGGAGGGTGCAGAGATGTGGGGGTTGGTCTCTTCACCCAAGCGATGGGTGAAAGGATGAGGAGAAATGGCCTTGAGCTGCGCCAGGGCAGGGTCAGCTCAGATGTTAGGAAAAAGTTCTTCACTGAAAGAGTTGTCAGGGCCTGGAACAGGCTGCCCAGGGAGGGGGTGAAGTCACCGCTCCTGGGTGTGTTTAACAAACGGTTAGATGAGATGCTCAGAGATATGTGTTAGCACAGGACAGGAAGGGTTGGACTCAATGATCTTAAAGGTCTCTTCCAACCCTGTGATTCTGTGATTCGAAGCATGTAACACCATGGGCAGGGTTGGTTTGAAACACCAATGATGTGGACAGAGGTTGGCAATGCCTCAAGGCTCAGCACAGCACACGAGCTCTTTGATCCGTGCTTGGAAGCACAGAAGCTGAGCTCCTCAGCTGCTAAACACTGCAGATACTCTCCGAGTAAGGAACGGGGCAGCAAAAGGAGCTGGAGAAAGCTGCTGGGAAGGGAGCCATGCTGAGCAGGGTTTTGTGCCACCTCCGAGCTGAAGCGTGGGTCAGCTCGCTGATAGTTTCTTACCCCGCTCCGCAGGTGTAAACGGCAGCGTGGTTTTTGAGACCCTCAGAGTCATGGATGAGGAGAAGCGAGTGCTGACCCTGAAGAACAAGGGGAAGTACGACATTGGGTACAGGTGGGTCCCTCTGTCAGTAGGTGGTGGCACCATCCTTCCAGCCTGGGTCCCTCTGTCAGTGCCTCCCACCCGGGGCTAGAACCTCTTCCCACGCTTGGCTATCTCGTGCTTTGGGTAAATACAACGTCTGGCCTCCTCAGTCTGAGATGGAGAGTCCAGCCATCCCCAGCAGTCCTTCACGCCCCAGCCGAAGGAGACACCCTCACGCACATTTCAGCCGCTCGCTGCCCAGCTTCGTTTTCCTTCTTTGAGGGTCAGCTCATTTCTCTTTAGGAGCCTCTCCAGAGGAGGGAGTGAAAGCATTTGGAACCCTCCTGGCTGCACTCAGGGTCTGGCGCTCCCCAAGCAGAGCTGGGTTCTGTCTGGTTTATTGGTCTCTTCTTTGTTCTTGCTGGTTTATTCTTACCCTCTTGTGTGAAGTCCTGTCTGTGCTGGTGGCACCGACAGTTGAACTGATGAGTTCTCCGTTCCTTCTCTTCCCATCCCAGTTTCAGCCTGGAAACCGCAAATGCCAACGTAGCCGACTTGGCATCTCACTTCACTGTCCAGCCACAGAAGGGCGTGCTGGCTGCCTCTGCGCACCCTGTGCAAGTGCAATTGCTCTTCCACCCCAAGAGGGAGCTGAATATTGAGGACAAACCCATCCTGCTCTGCAAGGTGAGTCGCCGGGACCGGGCAGTGTCAACACATCGTGTCTAGGGAGCGCAAGTGGGACACGTGTCTTCTGGCAGGAAGGTCAGTCAGGGAATCTTCTCTCATATGTGTGCAAGAAGGTTTTTCAGAAACCATTTGTGATGCTTCCTAAGCGGAGCTGAAAACCTGTCTCAGGAGGAGGTGTTTGAACAGGGAGAGTGAGCTGATGGCTGGTGGCAGGACCTGGTGCGGAGGTAGAGCCTGGCTGCCACTGTGCTTACCAACTCCTCCTCCGGCTGCAGGTGTTTGAGCCTGAAGGCGGCAGGACCATCACCGTCATCCCAGTGAGGGTGTTGGCGAAATCCGTGTTCAGCCACTACAGCATCTACCCCGCCTCGCTCAACTTTGGTGCCGTGACAAGTGGCACCAGGAAAACCTGCACCTTCATGCTGGAGAACAAAGGTGACCTCGACTTCAAATTCCACATCTCCAGACCAGAGCAGGATGCAGTGCAAAGGAAAAGGTGAAGAACCTGGGTTCTTGTCCATCTGCATCACCGGCGTGTGAAAAATGCCTCAGTATCCCCGTGTGTAGGGGGATAAAGCTGATCTGTCCATCAGCTGCAGCAGAAGGTGGTGCGGGCAGCTTTCTGGGAGCAGGAGGACTTTCCTCCATGGGGAGGGAGGCTGGCTTTGGCCTTGGAGAAAGGCAAGGGGAGCTCAGCATGATGGATGTTTTCTGCTTTCTCCTCTCAGTTCACAACTCCCAAAATCTGCCCGCCCTCCCAAGAACATAAACGGGAGTAAAACATCTGCTACATCCCAGCAGAACAGGCTCTTGCTGTGGAAGAACACCAACCCCCTCACACAGGTGGGTGGCTCCGCTCCCTGACACGTGCTGCTGGAGCCTGGGCTGGGGTCTCATTACCATGGGAGGTGACGTGGTCTTGCGTGTGCCTGGCAGCTCAAGGCTCCATCATCTCCCAGCCAGAGCAGAGGCAGGAGCTGCTTGGTCCTGCTGAGGGTGCTCTGGCTCAGAGCTGGAGTTGTGGGGTGATGAGAGAGGAGCAGGTCTGCTGTTTGGTAGCCACAAGCCAAAATACATCTGGGAAAACCCCAGAGGCCCAACATCCCTGTTTGAACTCCCCATCTGTTGATTGGAGATGACCTTCTGAGGCTGAAGGAGCTCAGCTCCCACCTTTGCCCTTTACAGCCAAGCTCCTCTCTTTGTGCCGCTTGAGACAAGCCTCCCCCTCCTCCCAGCATGTTCGTGTCAGCCTGGGGCTCCCTGCGGGCTGTGGTGTTGTCCCTGCCCTGGGATTGGGGGTCAGAGCCAGCGGGAGGCTGGGGAGCAGCAGCATGGTCCTTGCTGCTGGTATGGCTGTTGGACATCAGCCTCTGCCGGGACTCTCTCTGCAGACTCTCCTCACTGTGGGCATGTTCACGGTGTACCCTGGCTTTGGCTCCATCCCTCCTGGGGGCCAGCAGATGATCACAGTGGATTGCTACGTCAAGCTGCTGGGGACGTGCAAGGAGAGCCTGTCCATCAATATCAACAACAGAGACCCCAAGGACCATCCCTCCGGCATCCCCTACTCCCTGTTTGCCGAGTCCTGCCTCCCAGGTACGCCTCACCCACAGCTTCCCTGCCATCGGCACCCAGACTTACTCCTGGGACACACACCCTGACCCTAAATTTCCCCCTTAAAGCCCCCAGAGGTTCCAGTTCTCCAGTCAGCCATTGCAGAGAGACTGGGAGGGATGTGTGGAAGGATGAAGGGAAAGCAATGTCCTTTAAGACTGGGGGTGACCAAGCTCCATCCTCACACCCAACCCAGCTGGGTTTTGCGGTGACCTGGGCAGCTTCTGAGTGGCCAGCAGGGTCCAGATAAATTCAGCGGGAAGGCTTCTCGGTCCTCACCCTCCCTTTGATCTTCTTGTAGCATTTGTGGTTGATGACATAGAGTCCATCTTTGAGGAGCACCGAATCTGCAGCAGCATCTACCTCTGCCACGTCCTCCAGAAAATGGAAGACAAGGGTGTGTTCATCAGAGATGAGAACAAATTCATCTTCACCAACGTCCTGGTTGGGCACCAGGCCACAGCTCGCTTCAAGATCTGCAACGTGGGCAAAGTCCCCTGTGATGTGGTCTTCTCCATCAAACCCATCCCTGGAAAGGTAAGAACAAGGAGCCTCGGGGACTGTCTCTCTTCTGTGTGGTGGCCTCCAGATGCATCGCAGCTTCTTGCCCGGACTGGCCTGGCTCTGGGCAGGTGGCAGTACATGGCAGAGATGCAGGTTGACAGTTGGGTTGAGTTCAGTCTGTCTCAAGCAAGGTTTTGATTCACCCCTCTGGCTCTTTGGTGAGAGACTTGAACCCTTCTCAGTATCTCTTGGGGTCACACTCGGGGCCAGGGAGGGGGGCTCTTCTGCTGGGCTGATGTGCCAGGGCTTCAGAACATCACTTCCTCAGGCTCCCTGGTCTTTTCCTTCTCTTTAAGAGCCAGTTCTAGATCATTTGGAGGGTTTCCCACACAGTCCCACCTCCCACATGTGCTGGGCTGGCCGCTCGGTGCTCAGAACAAGCTTTTGTCCTCCTGGGCTTTACAGCAGCTCCCTGGGCAAGGTCGGCACCGCTCTGGAGTCACCCCTGGAGAGTGAGGGGCCTGTCTGGGGCTGTTCCCCATGATGTATCGATGAGTAAGGCTGCATTGCCTTGAAGGGTGTTTCCTCCTAACACCACTCTGTGGGTTCCTCCAAGCTTGACAGCTACGTGAGCAACATATTCAAGGTGGATCCTGTCTGGATGAGTGTTCCCAGCTGCTCCCACATCTTTGCTACGGTGACCTTCACTCCACAAGCCACGCAGAACTACCAGTGTGCTTTTGAGGCTTCCCTCGATGCCCAGGCAAGGTAATTCACCTGGGGGGATCTTAGAGGTGACCTTTTCTGACAGCTGCCTCCCCTCTGGGAGCACGTAGACCTAACTCCAGTAACCCAGAGTCGTTTGGTAGCCGCAGGTTTGAGTCCTTAGCTTTAGACCACACAAGAAGCAGTAACAGAATCACAGAATTGTAGGGTATGGAAAGGACCTCAAGAGATCATCAGGTCCCTAATGACAAGATAGAGCCTCCTTGTTTATGTTAACATAAGAAGAACCCTTGTGATTCCCTGGGGGTACGTTGAGGTCTGTGCTGGCCGTGTTTGTGCTGGGGCTCCGACCTGCTCTTCTCCAGCCCTTGGGCTGCTTGAGGTGGGACACGCTAACTCAGATTTCTGCCCTGATGAGCAATTCCTGCTCTTGTGGCCTTGGCAATATCCTTTCCTGACACATTATTTACTCCTCCCTTCTTGCTTTGATACTACTCGGGTGCCTTTTGTGTGTCTCTCATGTCACCGCAGCCAGGGAGCTGCTGTGCCTTGTCTGTGTCCCTGTTATTTACCCGCTGTACTGCCTGATTCCATGGAGGGGAACGACTGCTCTTATTCCAGAGGGCTTCAGCTCTCGAGAGCAGATTGCTCTCATGAGTGGCTCTTATCGTACTGGGATGAGGTGGAACCTGTGTCCTGGGGTATGGGAGCAGCAGCCAGGGAAGTGGGAAAGGGGTTGGTACCAAGCGTGATGATGTCTCCTCTGTCTCCCCTGCAGCCCTGCGGCAGCTAAAGCACAGAGCCTGACCTTTGAGATCAGTGGAGATGGGAATCTGCCTCGCGTGACAGTCCTGCGCCCGGTCCTTCACAACAGGAGAGGGAACCCCCTGCTCCTCTTCAAGAAGCTGTTGCTGGGTGACTTAGAAAAACTCCCTCTTGTCCTTCGTAACGATGGCACCGTCCCTGTGCAGGTGAGGGCCTGCTCGGGGAATGCTCTGGTCTCATCCCACCAAGGAGAGGTCCCAGCAAACGCCAAAGGAAACCCTTCCCTTGTGCTCAGTGCCCCTTTGTCGCAGGACAGTGACCCCTTCGTGCTTCCCAGGAAGGGTGTTCCTCCTGGAGATGGGGCTTTCTGGCCGGTCTGTCCTTTGCAGTTACATGCAGCACAAGAATTGGAATTTCCCCATCTCTCTTCTCAGGCTTTGGTTCTCCATGGAACATGCTATAGCCATGGTCACGGCAGATTCATTTGATGGCATTTCACTGCCTTGTAATTAAACTTGGTTGTAGTTTCACAGAATCCCAGAGCATTAGGAGCTCATCTAGTCCCACCCCCTGCCAGAGCAGAGTCACCCAGAGTAAATCCCACAGGAACGCATCCAGGTGGACTTTGAATGTGTCCAGAAAAGGAGACTCTCTGGACAGCCTGTCCCAGGGCTCCCTTACTGGGAAAGAGTTCCTCCTTACAGTTTAATTACACCCTGCTCCTTACTTGTAGTATTTCCTGTCCTGTTTGGTGTGCTGACACCTCCAAACCCTTTTGGGGTTTCCAATTGTACTGAAGCTTTGCACTGAGCTGTGTTTGAAGTGGGCTGAGCCAGCAGCAGGACAGCGTTGATCTGCTGGAAAGCCCTGTACCCACACCAGTGTGGTTATGCTCTGTGTTCCTTTCCCTCAGCTGATGATAGACCTCTTGGACAAAGAAGGAGTTTTCTCCTTGAAAGCCAAGCCCACCACACAGTGTATTTACCAAGCTGCGGGCATGCAGGACTCTCATGGAGAAGGTAAATTTGTAAATTTGGTGAAGTGTGGCTGTCTGCACGGGAAAAATGTCTGTCCAGCTCTTGGCTTGGCCCAGCACAGGCAGATGTTGATAGTTTGGCTCCTGGGGCTCTCTGTACCCCCAGTTTTACACATGGACTCCTTGCAAGGTTTCCTCCTAGCAAATTGTAAGAAGTTCTTCTGTTCTTCTGGACATGGTGGGTTGAGTTTTGGGGCGCTGTCAGCACTTGAATGGACTGTGTGAAGGTCTTTGCTATGAGTGGGGAGTTACCACCCTGACCAGAGACAGCCCTCGAGCCTGCAGCCAGCCAGCAGAAGCCAAACCCACTGCATAACTCAGCTTTACTATGGCAGGGGCTGGCTGGGTGCAGTCTGAGAGAGAGATGGGTGTTCACCTGAGGTTAAGATACTTAAGGAGCAGTGTGCATGGTGGTATGAATGTAGCAAGAGGGTCTGGAACCACTGATGGGAGAACCGGTGCTTAGAGGCAGCTGGATTCACCCTCTTAAGCATCTCAGACCCCATGGAAAGGTTTTCTCTGTGGAGCTGTATGACTTTTCTCTGGCTTCCATCACTGTGTAGAGAGGAAGCCCCACACCGCTTCCCTGGTCCTGCATCACAAGGAAATAGCAGAGTTTGATGTGCTCTTCAAACCCAAGCTGGCCCAACGTGTGGAAGCAAAGATCCACATGTCTGTGGTGGACAACCCTTATGAAGAGACCGACATTGAGCTGGTGGGTGAAGGCTACGAGGATGACTTCACGCTAGATAACATCCATGGACTAGTGGCAGACAGCAAGGAGGAGGACACTAAAGATGATCTGGAGGAAGGTGTGATTGAGGGTAAGAGGAGAGGCTGCCAAGCCAGAGCAAGGAACAGGGAAGCATGGTGCTGCTCACCCTGTGCCAGGGCAGGGGTGCTGTGGGCTTAGCACACAGATCCTGCTGCCTTTCATAGCCTGCAGAGCAGCCACGCTTGGGAAGGCAAAGGGACATCCTCTGTCTGGGGAGGAGCTTGTGGGCTGGCAAGGGAGGGTCAGAGATACCAGCGTTCGGCTGAGTATCCTGAAAAGGGGGTCTGCTGGCCTGTGGGGTGCTGTGGAGGTGAGGAGGACCACGTGTGATAATTTGTGGCCTCTATATAATGAGGTCTGTGCTGTCGCCTGCTGGACACGGGGTTCTGTGAGCGTGCCCAGGGAGGTGGTGGATGCCCCATCCCTGGAAGTGTTCAAGGGCAGGTTGAATGGGGCCCCGGGCAACGTTGTGTAGCTCCAGGCCTGGAGGTTGGTGTCCCTGCCTGTGGCAGGGGGGGTTGGAGCTCTGTGATCCTTGGGGTCCCTTCCAACCCAGACCATTCTATGATTCTATGATTTGTGGGAGTGGTAGGGTGTGGAACGGCATCTCCCAGACAGAGGAAGGCTTGGGGCAAGGAGAGGGGCTGGACACATGTGTCTGTGTGTGTAAGAGGGGTGGATGGACCTCACCACACATTGAGATCCCTTCCTCTCATTCCTAACAGCTGTCAGAGTGGATCACATCCAGTTCGGGGAGTGTCACATCGGGACCCCCTACCCCGTGACCTTCACCATCACCAACCGCAGCAAGGGGGAGGCGATGCGCTTTGAGTGGCTGGCGGAACCCCCCTTTCACTTCTCCCCCAAGGTGAGCTGGGGTGGCTCTGCCTTTCCCCACTGCACGGCCCTGCCCCACACATTCCTGGGAGCTCCCCCTTATCAGCTGGAACCCACGTCGGTGCCATGTAGGAGCAATCCCAAATGGCTCCGCGTGGGAGCTTTGCTGCATGCGGGAGTTGCCATCCCTCATCCCTGGCTTTGCCGGGGCCGGGCTCTCAGTCCTGCAGCAAAGGCTTCGTGTTACGGGAGGTGGCATCTCCTGGGCTTTATCAACCCTCAGAGAGAAGCGCAGGAAGATGGAGATTCCTGGCACGGCTGCTCACCACATTGCTCCCTTCACTGGCTGTGCTGCTCTGGCTGGGGATTGGAGTTGGATCTTCTCTCTGGTTCTTCCTAGGTGGGACACCTCCATGCCGGCTGCGCTAAGGACATCACAGTCACCTTGAAATCGGACGTGGCCGTTGCCTTCAGAAAGCACCCTGTGAAGTGCATGGTGGCGAGCATCACCTTCCAGCTGCCGCCGGAGCACGTTCCTGACTGGGATGACCACCTGCGCACCATCAAGTGGGTGGATGCCACGGAGGCCCCAGGAGCCACGTGGCCTCTCAAGAAGAAGGTAAGCAGCACAAATGCAACAGTAACAAATGCTTGTGTAACAAGAGCTGCTGATGGTGCCAGAGCGACGTCTCCGCTGGCCGAGGGGCTCCCGCCTCCTCCTGATGTTTAATCCGTCCGTGAGGTTGACCAGGAGCCGAGGGAGGTCACACCCGATACGTTATGGTGGTTACATCTCTCCTTTTCCCCAAGGAGGAGGTAAACGCCGTGCTCTCCGGCTCGTGTGAGACGTGGGGAGCAGCACTAGCGCTGGGTGTGGGTGAGCTCTGAGCTCTGCGCTGACACCAGAGGTGTTGGCTGTGGTCTCTGTGTCGTGGGGCTCTCTTGTTATGGAGGCACTGTGTGGCCATTGTGCGGGAGTCCAGAGAAGTGTCATCTCCAGAAGCTCCTCCTTTTGCTCTCATTGTTGCCAACCACACCTCTCCTGGGTGATGGTTCTTCCTTAGTTTCTCAACCATTGCAAAACCTGTTATCCAAACTGCTTCCCCATCAGAGCATCAGCGCTCAGAGGCTTCCCAATGACTTTGTTCCCACCCCGAAATGCCAGTCCCCAGCCCTACACGAGACATCTGGAAGCAACAGTCCCCTGCTGTTGCCCTGTATGAAACCCCTGGAAAGGAAGAGCTGCTTTCTATGTGTGTTCATTCGTGAGGTTCTCCACTCACAGAGCTCCAGTGGGAGAATTAAATCCCCATTTAGAGGTCTGCTGCATTTACAGAGGGCCAGGAGAAGGGTCGGACACTTTATACGGTTGAAGCACAGGGACTGATCCCTGGTCATTGTCCCCATGGGTGTATTTGTGGTCACAGTGGTGATTGCTTTGATCAGGAGGTAGAAACAGATAGTCCAGCAGAAAGGTGACCTTTCTTTGTCACCTTTCCAGGGAAGGAAATGGGCATGGTATGTTCCTGTACGGGGCTGGTTTGGCTCAGTCTGGCTTTCTGGGCTCTGCTCAGTGATTCTCCTCTCTCCTTGGAGGTGATCGAGACGGACCCAGAACCAGCTCACACTGTCCTGGAGAAGAGCAGCCGTGAGGTGGAGTTTCGCCTCAGCGCTGTCGTTGACTATGCGCAGTTCAAAATGGACACGGACACGATTGAGTTCAAGGAGACCCTGCTCTTCCAGACAAGGACGTTCACGTGAGTCCTTCCTCCCGGTTTATGTTCAGTCTCAGCTGCTCTTCATCCTTCTACACAGACCCTCTATGGTTTCATCCTTCCCAGGCCCTGGCTGGGTGCTGGAGCCCGTCTACCTGCACACAAAGCCAAGCAGGAGATGGTGGCTGCCGTCCTGCCCAGATGTGCCAGGAGAAGTTCAGTTCTGCTGTGCCTTTCTGCCGGGAGCAGCCGTGGTTTCGCTTTCCTTGCGTGTCTCCTGTCCTCATCTGCTCCAGGATGAGTTTGCAACCAAAATAATGTCAGGCTGAGACCTGAGAGCCTTAATCCAAGACCTTAATCCTAGAAGCCCCTTTGATTAAGCCTCTGGGATACCACATCTGCCCTTTTCTCTTTGACTTCCAAACTTTGGAATACTTTCTCATGGGACACACCAGGGCCACAAGCTGGACAGGGCAGAGCTGTCCGGGGAAGAAGATGCTCCTCAGCCTGAAGAAAGTGCTGCCAGGAGCCCACAGACCATGTCACTTCTCAACTCACTTGGTATTTATTGGGCTTTTTCCTTTTCCCCTCCTTGCTTCTCAGTTTCCAGCTGTCCAACACAGGGAATGTGGCCCTGGAATACACCTGGCTGGAGGCTGTGGAGGATGAAAGCAAAGCGAGCTGTACCACCAGCACCATGGAGCAGCTCCCACCCAGTCTGGACGGTAAGGGGCTGTCTGGGGGTGCCAGGGTTATCTTGTGGGTAGCTAAAGGCTTGGGGAGAAGACACACAACCTCCGAACAGGAATTGCTTTTCCATCCCTATCCAGTTATCCACTTTTATCAGCATCTTCCTTCTCCTTGCCCCCTCCCCGCGTTTCAGACCCTCTGGCACTGGCTCCGACGCGTGCGCTCTGTGTGGGAGCTGAGTGTGGCTCAGGGAGAGTCGCGCCATGGGTTTGGACTGGGAAGGGGGTGTCAGGGCCCCTCTTGCTGGGAAAGCTGAGGTGTGACAAGTGAGTTAACCAACCTGCTGGCACCATCTGGGCACAATTCCCAAAAGTCACCGTCTAAAAAAAACCCTCCTGGCTTGGGCAGGGGAGTGTTTGGTGCAGGCAGGGACCCTGCTCGCAGCAGCTGTGGAGCTCGATGGGGTGGCAGTGACTCATTAACCCCCAGGGATGATGTCAGAGCACACGGTCTCCTTGGGAGCAGTGGGGAGGCTGGGCTGAGAGAGGAGAGCTGCCAGCTCTGACACTTCCTAGCAGGAGCAGCCCAGCTGAGCAAGAACCCGGCGCTGGCCTCGATGCCAGGAACGTGCCGATCTCCCTCCCGTGTGCGTCCTGGTGCTGGCTCTTCCTCGGCACGGGCACGCTCCTGCTGATGCTGGGCTGGGCTCTGCTGAGCTCTCTGGCCGTGGGTTGGGAAAGCCTGGCAGAGAGGAGGAAGGAAGGAAAGGGTGTGAAGGACGGAGCAGTGCTGTCCCCCACAGCCACCGCACACAAACCAGCACCCCAAATTGTGTCTCCAGTTGGCTGCCGGGTCTGGTTTGGGAACGAATGCTGGCCAGGAACCGCTCTGCAAGAGAGGTTTGCCTCAAGCCACCCGGCCATGGAGATGGAGCCAGGGTAGTCCTGGTCCCATTGAACCCCCCATCTGCCAGCCCAGTGCTGTTACAGCAGGATGCTCAGTGGTGCGGTGTGCTTCAGGCAGTTCTCGGGGCCTTTTCGTTGTGCTTGTTGCCCCCAGCTCTCGCTTTCACATGGGTCCCTCAGGATATTTTGGGAATATGATTTAGGAAGCAGTAGCCTAGAAGCAAAAAGCCAACTGGCCGCTCTCCCTGCTCTTCACAGGGAGTCCTCCTGATGAAAGCCTGTGGCTGGAGATGCTCCAAGTACATCCCAGCTCCCTCCTACCTGCCTGCACCAGGAGGCAGAGCTTTTGGGAGGGTTTTTTCCTTGACAGATGTCCTCTTCCTTATCACAGGGGATTTCCTCTCCTCCGCTTCTGGTAGCTCTGTGAAGCTCCAGTCCAGCCATTTGAGCCAGCTGGACCACAGTGTGGAGCAGGTCTCTTCTTCCGCAAGCTGCTCTTTGAACACCGCCCGTGCCCCCACCCTGCCGTTCTCCATCGAGCCCAACAGTGGCACCATCCTTGCTGGCCAGGAGCAGCGTTTCCAGATGAAGTTCTCTCCGACATACGTGGGGGACTTTGAGAGCCGCATGCTCTGCAGGTAGGAGACGTCCAGGCTTCGCTCGCTTCTGCAGTCGTGGTTATACCTCGGATTGGGGTGGGTAGGAGTGCAGATCTGGCAGCAGCCAGCCCCAGAGAGGCAGGGAAACTGCACATGTACAGGAGAAAAGCAAGATGAGCATCCAGCCTTGGTAGGAGGTGTGGAGACACGGGGGAAAGATGTTGTATGAAATATTAAGCTCCTGGAGGGCTGCAAAATCTGGAATGAGAGATCCAGAAAGGGGGAGACACAGGTCACCAGTTAGCCTGGCCACCACCAGCTAGCCTGGCCCAACACCAGTCCCTTTCTTCCTAGGATTCCAAACCTGAGACCTGATCAGAAGGGCCCAGAAGTGGCTGTGAAGGGGAGAAGCCTCATGCCTAGCTGCCACTTTGACTTGGAAGACTCCGCCTACATCACGGCAGAGACGCGACCCGGAGTTGCAGGGACCAGAGGAGCCAGAGCTCGATCTCAACAGGAAAGTGCTTGAGATGGCGGCAGTGGGACTGCGCAGCAGGAACAGAAGGTGGGTGTGGGCATGGCTTCTGCTGGTGGTCTCCTGATCACCCCCCATTAACCAGAGGCTCTTCCAAGCCCTGAGGCACATCTGTACCTTGTCTGTGATCTGATGGTGCTTGGCCAGCAGTCTGCTTGGTACCATCTTCCGAAGGAGCCTTGCTGGACTTCACTTTACCTATTTGCCTTCATCTTGCCGTGCTGTCATGCAAGAGTTTGGCCATCGAATCCTGGACTGCGTTGGGTGTGCAGGGACCTCCGAAGGCCATCTGCCCCCTTCAGTGAGCAGGGACACCTTTAGCTAGATCAGGTTGCTCAGAGCTTCATCTGCCCTGACCTTGAATGTTTCCAGGGATGGGGCCTCCACTACCTCTCTGGGCAACCTGTGTCAGGGTCTCTCCACCTTCAGGGTGTATCCCTGCTAATTGCTTCATCAATAGCCACTAATCGATAGCCACTAATCGATAGCCACCTGGGAAACAAGGCAAGTGAAATGTTTCTAGGTGAAACACCTCAAAAGCAGCAGAAGTGTTCATGCTCCCAGTGTCGTGCCCCTGCACCAAGTAACTCCTTCCAGATGGTGTCCAGGACTGGCAGCGCCTGATGTCAGTTACGGCACGGCATCGTTAACCACCCAGCACCTCATTAGTCCTTTTTTCTTTGTGTGCCCAGGACCATCACAGCCATGAACCCGACCAGTTCTGCATGTTCCTTCCAGTGGATTTGCCAGGACCCCACGGTGCAACAGAGGGAGGGTGTGGAATAAATGCCGTGGGGTCCCACCCATGGGAGACTGTCCTCCATGAAGTTCTTCAATGTGAGTCCTTTCCCACAGGGTTTACCTGTTCAGCAGCTGCCCCGCCGTGGATCACTGCTATGGGGGGCAGTAATAAATCCCAATGTCTCTCCAGTCCTCCATGGGGTCACCAGCCTGCCCCCAGCAAATCTCTCTCGCTCATCTCTGTGGGCTGCAAGTGCTGGCAGAGGCTTGCTCCAACGTAGGGTCACAGCATCTTCTTCTCTGTGTCTCCACCTGTTCCATCCAGCGTGGAGCCTCTCCACTGGCCACAGGTGGGGTCTTGGCCTTTTCCATGGACTCGGGGGCGGTGGGGGGGGGGAAACACCCTCTCCACAGTGGGTTTCTCCACAGGCTGCAGGGGCATCTTTCCCTCCAACACCCAGGGCGCCTCCTCCCCAACCCTCCCCAGCCTGCGTGTCTGCACAGCTCGTTACATCTCCTCACTCCCTTCTCTGGTGGCAAAATGCAGCTGCCAGCAGGGTTTTTTTTCTCCTATATGTGATTCACAGAGGCGCTTTGGCCCAATATTTACACTTTGGGGCCACAGAGAATTCCAGCAGCTCCTCACAACAACCATTTTCTACAGCCCCATGTCTCTCCCAGCACCCAGCTACACAAAACTGTGACACCGGGGGAGCGGCGCGCTAATGACCCGGGTTCATTAAAGTTGTTTTCATTAGACGCTGGGGTGTGGTGGTGACAGCAGCGACCTCCGCGCCACTGACGCCTGGCGTGGTGCGGGCGCAGCATGACAAGCTCTATGAGAAGAGGAAGGTGGCAGCGCTCGAGATGGGAGAAGTGAGCGGTGGGAGGGGGGCGGGGGGAGGCTGCCTGGGAATCGGAGACGCGCCGGGGTGGGGGGTGGGTCGGCGGGAGCTGGTTCGGGGGAGTGGGGGGGGCGGGGGATGGTCCAGAGACTGTGGGTCCAACCTGGCTCCCCAGCGACATCTGCTGCTTCTTCAGCGGAGGGTCCAGGGGAATGGGGCATTCCCAGGGCACCGGGGGAAGGGGCCATTGTCAGGGCACCGGCACCGCCCTGGTGCAGGCATTGCCCAGGGTGACCTTGTCAGGCCGGGGAGGGGGACGGTGCCCGGGCATGAGGGGCCCCCGGGTGCCACCCACGTCCCTGTCCCACCGGTGACCGGAGCGCCTCTCCGAAGCCGGGGCTGCCCTGGGCCAGCAATGGTGCCGGGAGCCCCTTGCAGAGCCCAGCCACACGCTGGGTGCAATAAATCCCTGGCAGGTGTTAATTGGAGAGCACCTAATTGGGAGTGGCATCCTCTCTTGCAATGCTCTTGGGGCCAGACTGCTCCATGCCAGGCCCTGACCATGGTAATGGACATGAGGGTCCTGCTGGACCACAGTCAGGGCAGCACCCATGCCCATCGTTGGAGAGAAGCTGCAAGAGAAAAAGTAGAAAAGAGGGTCGTGTAGAGATGTGATTTGTGCGTCACGGTAAGGAAGGTGCAGACAGGAGGACGCCCCTGGGACAACCTTTTATATAGGAATGTTGTGGTTCTTGTAGTAATGAAAAGTCCAGAAACCTGACTGGAGGCTGCTGCCTCAGCCATGAGAGGGGATAAAAGCTTGCGCAGTTGTTACGAAAGGTGTCTTCGATCCACCGCGATCGCAGTCCGGGCCTTTCAATACGCCACCAATGGCGCCCAGTGCAGGGCACTGACACGACTCGCTGCGATCCGGTGCCGCGGCTCAGCTGAACTCAGGGCAGAACGCTGACAGGAAGCGCTACCGGCGCCCCAGTGCCTCTCGCAGGAGGAAGGTGAGCGGCTGAGAACTGTGGGGATGAATGTGATCAACAGGATTGTGAAGGAACATGGGAAGAAAAGGGATAGTGGAGAGTTACAGCAAATTTTTCTTTGGACTTTTAAAAGTGATCCTTCCACAAACAGTCACAATATTTCTCCTGCAGAAATCTGGGATGAAGTTGGGGTCAGATTTGGGACGGTGCCACTAAAATGGCTTTGCCAAAAACGTTATCATTTCCTCCAAGTGGAATTGAGCCATGAAGGTGAATTCATGTTTTAAGGAAATGTGGGTGGAACAGGAGGCTGAAGAACAAGCAAAAAATGTGTGTAGAAGAGTAAAACCTGTTACCAGGTTTATTTTTTTTTCTTCTCCATCCAAAATACTCTGAGGTAGGATGGTCCAGGTGAAAATGAAGCTCATTTGATTTCAGCAATGCCTCTCTGGAACCATCACAGCTGTATACATCTACCTTTCCCTGAGGGGTTGATACCCATTGCAAGGAAATCCCTTTGTGCTAGGATGCAGCTAGGCTGGCTTGGGTTATCAGTTTCCAGCAGGTGTGCTGCTATGTTCTGAGGGACATGATCTGCTTCAGCTGGGTAATACTACTTAAGCTTATCCAAGTGTGGCTGGTGAGGAAATAAGCTCACCTTGTTCCCTTCTAGCTGCAACAGCAGCATGGACAAACTGTACCTGTTTCTAAACCAGAGTACCTCTTCCCATATTCAAGTGAGAATCAGTTGTCTTGTCTGCCAAAGCCAATCACCCCAGCAATATTTCCAGGGCACAGGGGAGCTGCCTCAGTCCCCTGTCTCCTGTGGTGTTTGATTGATGTGCAAGAGCCAGGTGCCCCAAGCAGCCCATCCTCCCTGAAAGGGCAGCTGTGGAGCCCCTGCAGCAGCCTCACTCGCCCAGCCCTTACCGCTTGGGT
This sequence comes from Gallinula chloropus, assembly GCF_964237585.1. Lineage (NCBI taxonomy): Eukaryota > Metazoa > Chordata > Aves > Gruiformes > Rallidae > Gallinula > Gallinula chloropus. The sequence goes on from NW_028168402.1 coordinate 53,000, forward strand.
GACAGAGATGAGCTGGTTGAAGCTGATAAGAACGATGCTGAAGACAGAGGCAGTGCACACCAAGTAGTCCACCACCAGCCACAGCTTGCACAAGCCCCGGCCAAGTCTCCACTCACTGGGCACCACGCGGTCCACTACTTGAACCAGCATTACATTCTCCACTTGGATCTGAAGGTCAGTAGCTCATACTCTCTGCTGGTTAGCGATGGTGGTTTGGACCACCACAGAGTCTCTAATTACAAGAGTTACTTCTCATTAACATGGCCTCAGGTCATAAGGAAATAGACTTATTTAGTTGGGCAGCCGCAATGAGTGGGGAACTCCAGAGATTCGTTACACTTTTTTCAGTGTCTATTTGGTCGTTTGCTCAGAACAGCGAACAGGATTCTGGGCTTTTGCTTCTCAAACCAGAAACTTCTCAGCCTCTGTGGTACTAAGCAGTGTCCTTTGGGCGGCAGTGGGAAACCCACCCCCAAACCCCTCTTTGGCGAGAAATGCCTGCAGTCTTCCCTCCACTTCCCCCTGCCCCTGGCAGCTGTGTTCCAATCCCTATTCAGTCACCTTTCTATTCTTTGTACTTGTTACTTCCTACCTGGAGCTGAACTGCAGTAAAATGACAGTGTTTTCCTAAAGGAAACACTAAGTTTCCTTACTTTATTTAAAACTTGGAAGTTCTTCTCACGGTCTGTGAGACTGCAGCCCTTAATTTTGTAAGTTATAGGTTGAGGGCTTTTTTATTCCTCCTGACAACTTTCCTGAAGGCTGAGAAGTTGATATGGTGTGACATGCAAAATAGGTGTTGATGCTGTTCAGTAGCAGGGAGGCGGTGTGTTGCCAGACTGCCTTTAACCCAGTTAGGAGGTGGAAGCCCTTTTTTCCCCTCACTTTGCTCTTTAACATTCTACATTTTCTTCATGCTACTAGCTTATTTTGTTATTTAAAACTTTTCCCTGATGTATAAAGAGTTTGGAGCCACTTACAATCTCTCAGCTAAAAGCAGAACATTTTTTATTAAAGCTGTGGTTTCCTGTCTTCCTCTTCTAGATTCTGCAAAACTCAGCATGAGCTGGATAGACTCTTAGGAAACACAGAATCCAGCACTACTCTCACTAGCTTGGCAGCAAAGGCATCAAACCACGGCGAAGCTGTCTTTGACTTTATGGACTTTCACTTCCCTTGATTTAGCAACAGTGTTGGCTGCTAATAAAGAGATTGTAAGCCTGGCTTACACTAGTCTAGTCATCTTTTCCAGTTATGCTTCTCCCTTTCCATAGTCCTGAATTCTGGACTTCCACAGCATTTCCAGAATCGACAGGGAGAAGAAGAATTAAAATCAAGTGTAATAATCTTGACAACTTCTCACCTCTTGTGAAGGCCCACTTTTGTTCATGTTTTCCTTGCACAGTGGTTCTGCCTGCTAAATGGTATTTTATTAATGGGTCTGCCTATTTCTGAATGAATACTAATAGATTCCATTAAAATGGAATAAGCCTATTTCTCAGCTCTGGTTTAAATCCCTGCACCAACCCACCTCAAAGCATCTCTGAGTAGGTCTTAACAACATAATGCTAATGTAGGAGGCTGGATCCTCTCCCACCCTGAGAGCCCTCTGCTATGTATTAGACTGGGCTTTAAAGGGCAGGCACTTGTTGCAGCTCTTACTCTGCATGGGTTCATTATCCAGCACTTTCTCTGCGCATCAAGCGTTAGTGTTCAAGTCCACTCCACAGTTACAGCTCCGTTTCAGAACTTGCATCTGCAATGAGATTAGCTCCTGCTAATTAAGTTGGCTTCAAATGATTTCCTTTTTTATGTTTTGGGAGGAGAAGTGACAGGAAAATGGCCAGAAGGTTTAATTTTCCAGCTAACGGGTGCTATTCCTTCTTCTGGTTTTGTAAGAGGCTGACACATGGATGCTCACTGGTGTCTTGGACGTGTTTCCTCTCCATCTTCTCCAAGGAGAAGGTGCATCTGGCCAGCAGGATTGCTCTTTTGCTCCTAATAGAGTCCCTTCCCCTTTGGCAGCCATCACGCAGCTCTGGGGTCCAGTGAAGCTGACCTCTGCAGCCTTACAGGGTGTTTCACTGTGTCCTGTGAAGTTTGTTTTCAGCTCTGCAAAGTGCTGAAAGGCCAAACCTCGGGCGACCTGCAAGTCAGTAAGTGTGACAGAAAGACCCAGCGCCACACGCTGGCATCTAAAGCAGGTAATGGTGTCGACTACTGTGATCCTGGTGCCATTGGTGTCACCCTGGTAAGCAGGGAGCATGCACAGCAGTGAGGCATTTGGCAAGCCCTTAATGTACTGCTGAGAAGCTCAGCCAGGGACAGCGTTTCCAATCGAAATGCTCAGATGTCAGATACCTTACTTTTGGTTCATAGGGACACTTGGGGCCTTCTGGGTTGTTTTGAAGTGAGGGGTCATAAAAGTTAACTTCTTTTGCACATCCAGAGCAGAAGACATAAGAGACATGTAGTTACACTGCAGTGTAACTGTACAGCAGTGTTGTACTGCTAAAAAAAAAAAAAAAAAAAAATTAAAAAAATCAGTCTTAATTCCTCTGCTGGTTTTGCAGTTCAATGAGGGACCGTTAGTGTCCCCCCCCCCCCCCCCTTTTTTTCACAGACTACTCCTAGCCAGGGGCCCAAGAGCATAAAGATTACAGTTTCTCTACTCTTAACACATCATTCTTCTTGCAGCAAGAGAATGAAGCTATTCTGTGTCATGCCCCAGCTGCTCAGGTACCGGCCTGGGGAACGGTCAGACAAGCTTTTGTAAAATCACCTCAATTATGGTGTAATTTACTTCAAGTAACTTCTGAAATCCTTAAACAGCTAATAAATAAAAACAGCTAGCTACCAGGTAGCTGTCCCTCCTATGCTACAGGAACTCTTCTTAGAGCAGAGGGAGAGTTAAAATGATGAGCAAGCAGCAGTTGTACTACTAGGTGGCACTGCAGAGACTCCTACTTGTCTCTTGTGCCTCAGCAGCATTTTCCAGGATCTTCTTTTTCCACTCTTCATAGTCTTGCTCTGTTTCAGTCTTTAGCCATTTATGTGGCATCTCATCATTGTCTTCAGGTCCTGTGAGAGAAGAAGGAAGCCCATGACCGTGGCCAGTGGAGAGGCTCCATGCTGGATGGAGCAGGTGGAGACATAGAGAAGATCCTATGACCAGTGTTGGATCAAGCCCCTGCCAGCACTTGCAGCCCATGAAGAGAAGCAGAAACACAGAGATGAGCGAGAGAGAGATTTGCTGGGGGGAGGCTGGTGACCCCACAGAGGACTGGAGAGACATTGGGATTTATGACTGCCCGCCATAGCAGTGATCCACGGCGGGGCAGCTGATGAACAGATAAAGCCCTGTGGGGAAGGACTCACATTGGAGTAGTTCCTGGAGGACTGTCTGCTGTGGGTGAGACCCTACAGTGCAGCAGGGGGAGGGTGTGGAATGAATGTCGTTCCCCCCCCCCCCAGGCTGAGAAGGAAACCAACTTGCAAGGGACTGACCAAAGCCCCCATCTCCCAGTCCCTGCCCCTCCCCCTGCTACGATGTGGGGGGGGGAAGAAGGGAGTGAAATCATGACTGGGGTGAAGTCTGCTAAGAAGGGAAGGGTGGGAGGGGAGGTAGAGGTGTTATAAGATCTGGAAAAGGAAAACAGCTCATGAAGAAGTGACCGAGAACCCCATTTTCCCAGTCCCTGCACCCCTGTACCCCCACTGGGGCGAAGAAGGGAGCAAAATCATGGCTAAAGGGAAGTCTGCTTAGAATGGCGGGGAGGGGGAAGGTGCTACCGAGAACCCCATCTTCCCCAGTCCCTGCCCTCCCTGTGCCACAATGGGAGGGAAGAAGGGAGCATAATCCTGACTAAAGTCTGCTAAGAAGGGAGTGGTGGTGGGGAAAGTGTTTTAAGATCTGCTCACGTTGCTTTAAGATCTGGTCGCTCCCCACTCCAGCTTCGCTGTTTCTGTAGCGTAATAAATTAGAGTTTTCTGTCCTTCACTCTGTGCTGAGTGTGATTTGCCCATGTTGTTGTTGACAGGATGATCTCTCTGTCCTTACACTGATTCCTAAACCTCTCAATAGACATTTTCTCCCCTGTCCAACTACAAAGGGGGGTCATAGACCAACTTTGGTGGGCGTCTGGCCTCCAGCCAGGCCTAAACCACCACAGACATTCAAACCTCGATGGGGAGTCAAACAGGGAGCCTGCAAGCTGGAAGGGGACAGGAACAATGGGTCTCCCAAGGGCTCTGCTCATGCCCAGAGCTGTGCAGCCATGAGTCTAAACTGAGAAAAAAATGTTTTTTACGATCTTATGAGAGGAGACAGTGAGAGAAGAGCAAATGGACCTGAAGTGCCGATGGAGAAACTGAGAGGTCAGGAACCCAAACAGCTTTCTGAGGGGGATGTGGGGAAAGAGTGATAGGAACAGGCCACTGCTTAAAAATGCAGATGAAAAGAATAAAGCCAACGATTAAATGGAAAGACCTGGATGAGCTGTCAGAGGTACACTGTGAAACAGTGAGAGACGCCTTCACTTAAATGTAGGGACCAATGACAGATCGTGCTTAAAGTAGCACTGATACTCTTCCAGTGCAATCTCTCCCTTTTTATCTGCTTTCTAACCACCGTGATTACGAGCATCCTACCTCTTCTTCAGGCCCATAATCCCAATGTTACTGATGACTAAAGTATGATTAACCTTCTAGCAATGTCTTCAACAAGTCTAGCAGTTTCCTGTTGGGTAATACCTTTAACATACACCTTTTCCATTCTCTCACGTAGCCAGATATTTTTTGGTGGTGCTCATTGTCTGAAATCTCACAAAGTCCTTTACTTTGATCTTGACAAATGCTTCCTTGGCCTGTTTGTACCCCTTCAAAAAGTGCGGCATTTACCCAGTTTATCATTTTGTCTGGCTCTTGGATTTCCTCAGTGTTCCCTCATCCGTCTCCAATGAAAGTTTCTTTTAATTTCTTTTAATCTCCAAAAACCTGCGCAATCTTCTGTTTCATTTAATTCTTAGAGATTGACCAAAGGTGTTAGCTTGCATTGTGTTATGTTTTCAAGAGAATGGCTTATCATACTTACAAATATGGTAGGTTTGCTGTTTCTTTGCATTCCCCGATCCGTTAGTATCTGTCTGATCCATCTGTATCTTGTAAACATTATTTGATGGGTCTAGGATTTTTCTTCCATTTTTATACATAGTGTTTAGTACTGGGCAGTGCTCATCTGTGTCTGAAGTTCTTAATCAGCATGTTACTATAATTATAATATCCATACGGTAAAACAGAGTATCATACAGTACCACGGTATAACAACATTGAGCTCACCGGCGTAACACCAAAGCAGGAAAACGAAAGCAGGAAGGGGAAAATCTGCAGGAGGAGCTGTCAGTGGTCAGAGGCACTCTGGAGATGGAGATTAAAAGAAATCTGAGATGAGGGAAGGAATCGAATTGTGTATGTGGGCATCCTGGCTTAAGGTGGATAAATAGAAGATGTTGCCTTTAGAGGTTCCCCACATACCAAACACCCTTTAGCAATAAAGGGTGTCATCTGCAAGATTTCGTTTTCTACATCAGATTTTAAGAGCTGAGGTAGCAGAATATGTGGTAGAAGCCAGAACCTACTTGAAGACAGATTGTTCTCAGAATGTGCTAACTTTTCTATAGTGCTCTTTTAGTAACACTTCTCTAATTTTGGTGCTTTCTTTTTGGCCTATAAATAGCACTATCTTTATGCCTCTGAAGGAAGCATGATGTGGACCAGATTACCTAGATTCATTAGTAGTTTTACAGCGGTTTGCAAGCAGATATTCTGCACTTATGACTCTAGATACATTAGTCCTGATGGATCTGAATGCATCTGATACCAGATGATGTTTTGAATCATGCTGTTTTCATAGAAGTCTCATCCTAAAATGCCAGGCTTGAACAAGCTAAGGAGTTTGATGATAACGCTGAATGTCCCCGAGCTGCCCAGTACCTAAAACAGAGCACCTCTGAATTTGCTTATTCTTTTAAAATAAATTTTTCTACACAGTCATATAAGATCATCTTCCCAGCCAAGTTCAGATACTGGACCAAATGAAAAGCTGGGAGTAAAACACTGTTCCATGTGCATGAATATGGGGGAATCTACAATGTTGTGAGCATGGAACATCCACTTTTATATCTATGACCAGAAATAGCAAAACACTTTATACATTAGACTTCTAGTATTTCTTGTGAGGTATTGGGATTCTCATTCTGAAGACAGAAAAATTAAGAGATTGGCATGCCGAATAAGTGCATGTCTTAAGTAGACACAAGTCTGGGAGGGGTTCACTCTCTCATATAGGCAAATACATTTTGAGCCAACCCCACAGACAGTGTTCATGGACCCATACCCAATGTATCTCTAAAAGTTAGGCTGAGTTCACAAATCTCAGGGAAACGTTTGCAAATTTTATTCTAAGAACAGCTGGAATCTAGTATCTCTCTACAGCACCCTACCCCAAGGTTAATTCTCTGGCTCTAACTTGAGAGCTGTTATCCCACATCAAAAGAGGACAAAATGAAAGAAATAACCCAAGAGGTCAAATGTCTCAGTGCTCTTGTTATTGCTGGAATGTGTGCATCAAGCCACCAGTGTATGTTCCTTTCCCTGACCTCATTCTGCATCACAACTCTACACATCTTTTCAAAACCTGTGGGGTTTTTTTTCTGTTTGGAAAACAGAAAAACCTGTGTGAAGAGGAATGTGAGGCGCTGTCTTCAGACGAGGTTTAAATTCATAGTTGGCCTAATTTTAGCTTATAAAAATCCTTTGAGAAACTAAAATTTAATACAGGAAGGTGTGTACAAGGTAACTATTACAAAGAAATTCAGACATTACTTCGATATCCTAGAAGACAGGTTTTGAATTAAGTGGAATGCATGCAATAAAAATGTTACCAAAATGATTAGCATAAGTAACTGAAAAAATCTGATTATAAGAAAGCAAAGTAGTTTAACACATGACCACATTCCTAAGTATGAAATATTATAATTCTATTGTCTATTCTTTCTGTGAAAAGTTAGCTCCTTCAGGAATGTCTTAATGAATAATAAAACTGACTTGATTTTCCCACTGCAGTCAACTTTGCTGTCAGGCTATTAATGATTCATAGTGACTGTATGCTTAATAGTTTTATGCCAGATAAAAGCCGTCCAACAGAAGCGAGTAGCCAGTGTCACTTCTGCAACTGCTCTCTTGATATTTTCAGTAGTATTGGTAAAAACAATCTCTAAAAACGCAGAACAGCTGAGTTACAATGGGAAAATGGCTTTAAATCACTCAATAACATCAGTGCTGAAGTCATATAAAACTCTTTATTATATTGCCTCTGCTGTAGAAGAAAACACAGAGGACTAGATTGCATGCTGTTCGTAAAAAATGGCATATTTTCCTATTCATATCATTTCATATTCTTGGATATTTTATTTTCATAATGCAGTGATTTGGATAACACAACTAGCCAATGCTTAAATGAGAATACAATGTGTACTCTGAGAATAGCTGAGCAGAATAACACTCAAATCAGTCCTGCAGAAGATGATAAACACCCAGACTGCTCTGAAGCTGTAGGAGTTTATCTACTGTATATGTAAATGTTTTTCTTTGCTTTGAGGAAAGCCTTTGCAAGAACAATGTCCTTTAACAAAGGTCTAAAAATGCATGTGAAAGCCAAACATAATAACATTGTTATTCTGCCACTTATTAACAGAACAACGGGTCTTACAACAATTAGATATGAATATTGCAAACTGAATTTAATATTAAGCTGTCTTTGAAATGCCACTTTGCAGCAGGTTTTCAAATGCTTAAAGCACAGCAGGAGACTAACTCCATCTTCAAATATTAAATCAAAACCTTTTTTTAACCTGATAAATCTTTCTGAAAGCAAGTTCTTCTATTCAAGAGAGAATTATTAAACTATCAGGCAAGAAAACTAAACCTCACAGCCTATTCTTGGCACATAGTATGTACCCACAATGATTAAAAACAATAATGAAAAGGATTAATAACATTTTAGAATCGTATCTGAGAACATTCTTAACCAAACACAGGGTATAAACTGCTAAGTTCAGTGAATTGGAAGCAGCACATACTCAAACATGGTCCCACTCTCTCAGCTAGAAATCTCACGTTAAATACAAGTCAGTTGGAAATGTTGCGTTCGCTGATCCCTACAGCCAGTTACATGCCATTCAAAAGATCAAAGATCTCTAGGAAATGGTAAATGCAAGGGCACCTCACTGTAGAATATCATAGAAGAATGAGAGAGACACATTCTGTGCTTGAATACCTGCTCCTAATAACAGCAGGAACTGTATGCTCTCTTGATATATTTGGCCCATATTAGTGACAGAAACCACTTATTAAGCTATATAAAACAATACATCTCACAGAATTCTGTCCAATCCACATTTTAACATCCCAAGAGAAAAAAGCTTCCCTTGGAAGATAGCCTAATAGAGACAATTGGCAGGAAATATAACCGGTTGTTTCGCCTGCATTTATCTTTTGTTTTTTCTCCCCCTCTCTCAGCCTTAGCTCAGTTGCGCCAGGATTTGTATCAGCCAATTCTTTTCCATCTCTGGCAGTTCCAGGACATTTTTAATGTGTTATGTTCTTCCTTTAAACATTGCTACCTAAGTCTCCAAATTTAGCTTACTAATTGCCACCCCCGCCACCCTGTGTCAACAATTTCTTGTTTCCTAATTACTTTGGCTTTTCCCAAACTGTAATTCTGGTAATGAGATACCCAGGAAGGAATGCAGTACTGTGGTTGGGATCACACCAGACTCCTAGCCAAAAGGAGTACACTCTTCATACTCTGTAGTGAGGTGGTTCTTTCCAAAATGAATGGCATTTTTTGGCTATCGCATCATATCATGGTTTGATATCACATTTAATGCCCGTCTTCGACCCACATAACATCCTTTTGGTTTCTGTCCTCTGTATGGTGTTGGTATTTCAGATTATTCTGCTTTTGTTAATTCAGACCAGCTCAGCATGTAACTGATTTTGCTGTTTTCTACCCTAATCTCTCTGGGATGCCTTTTATTACTCTTCTGTCCTTGTCATTAATCCTCTCAATGAATTTACCGTCTCTTCCAAATTATTAATGTAGAGGTCAGATAGAAGGCTGAACCTAAAACACACCAATATTCTACGATATTTCTCCATATCTGAAAAAAATGACATAAATTAATTGTCACATGCATAATTTTCATGCAGCTTGTAATTCACATGATAATGGCCCTGGCTGAAAAACTTTTCTATGCTGTTTTTTGTATATGAAACCAAAATTTGCGTATGTTTCATCTACTGTTCTCTTTTCTTTCCTTTGGACTATTTCCATAGCACCACAATATATCTCTGTGATCGCTCCGCATGTGTAACCTCAAGCAACCTACTACTGTTGTTTCCAGATTAGGATACACGTAGGCACATGTCTCAGAGTAAGGCAGCAGGCTCTGGATCTGCCTCTCAGCTGGTAGCTCCTACCTCCCAGGTGAGAATGGCTCCAGCCAAGATGTTTTTGTTTTGTTCCAGAGAAGATTTTTGGGCAGGGAGGCACAGTCTCAGTTGCATGGCTGTGCTTTTGGTGGCCACATACTAGCCGAGCCTGCTGTGCAGTTATGTGAGGGCTCCACGTCTGCTCACCTGCCTGATTTTATGTTGAAGCAGAGATGTCTGAGCAGCCAGCAGTGATCTCATCTGGGGGAAGTGGAAATAACAGCAGCATGTTTTATAATCCTATTCATACTAAATAAATACCAATATACAATTCAGCTCATTTTCACATGATAGAGACCTTTTGAATGTGGGGACCCAAGAGCACTCAGGATCCTAGGAAAGGAAGATTATTCCCAGGATTTAGGACTGTCCTTGTTGCTCATATACACAAATACAGACTTATGCAGTACCAGTGGCCTAACAATCTTCAGAATCTATAAACTTCAGCAAGTTGCCTCTACTCCTAGTGTCAGTGCTAACAGGAACAGCTGTTTGTACAAATATTTAATGTCATTTGGTTACAGTATTTTATGCTCACAAATCGGTCAGGATGCTTTTTGGATATAAGTATCTTCCCCTCAGGTATCCCCCTACAATATCTATAGTGTCTCTCTTTGTAATGTACTTTATAAACCCTTTTTATTGCCTTTGAAATTCCCTGATTTGTATGAACATATTGTGTTTATTTGTTTTCACCTCTCCTTTTTATGTTCTTCTAAGTGTCATGGACTGTCTCTAAGAGCTAAGCTAGCAGTTTTAAGTTCTTTGTCTCCTCCTGTGTGGTAGTCTGCAGTGAATAATTATCATTATTGTATTTATCCATTATTTGCAAATAACTTTATGAAAAAACCCCTTACTGTCACAGCAGTCTTCCCGTCTAAAACTGTGGCACTGGCACTTTGTTTTGACATATGATGTTCCTCTGCAATATCATAGAATCATAGTCATGGAATGGTCTGGGTTGGAAGGGACCCCAAGGATCATGGAGTTCCAACCCCCCTTCCACAGTCTCCAGGCCTGGATCTACACAAGGCTGCCCAGGGCCCCATCCAACCTGGCCTTGAATACCTCCAGGGATGGGGCATCCACCACCTCTCTGGGCAGCCTGTTCCAGCACCTTACCACTCTCTCTGTAAAGAACTTCTCCCTAGTATCTAAGATAAAGCTTCCCTCCCTTAGCTTTAAACCATTCCCCCTTGTCCTGCCATTGTCTACCCTTTTAAAAATTTGATTCCCCTCCTGTCTGTATGCTCCCTTCAGGTACTGAAAGGCTGCAATGAGGTCCCCCCGCAGCCTTTCCTTGTTCTCCAGGCTGAACAAGCCCATCTCCCTCAGCTTCTCTTTGTAGGGGAGATGCTCCAGACCTCTAATCATCTTTGTGGCCTCCTCTGAACCCTCTCCAACAGTTCCACAACTTTCTTGTATTGCGGGTCCCAGATCTGGACACAGTACTCCAGATGGGGCCTCACGAGGGCAGAGAGGGACAATGACTTCCTCGTCCCTGCTGGCCACCCCTCTTCTGCTGGAGCCCAGGATACCATTGGCCTTCTGAGCTGCAAGAGCACACTGCTGGCTCATGTTAAGTTTCTCACCCACCAGAACATCCAGGTCCTTCTCAGCAGGGCTAGTCTCAAGGACCTCTTCTCCCAGTCTGTATCTATGTCTGGGCTTCCTCTGGCCCAAGTGCAACACCTTACACTTTGCAGTGTTGAACCTCATTAGGTTCACCTGGGCCCACCTTTCAAGCCTGTCAAGATCCATCTGGATGGCATCTTCTTTTTTCACCTCTACACTTGAAAGGACACCTTGGATTTTTATTTCACTTACAAGATTCACTCCAGTCTGTTTCATCTGTGCCAACCATTTCAGAATTAATAAACGCACTTCATTTGTCTCATCTGTTTCTTACAGAATTTATAAACATTTTACATGTTTCTGTGTAATTTCATCTTCCTCCATACTTTCTTTTGTGAGTCTTATACTGGATGCAATATGATTCCCTGCAAATGTCAGATCTGATTTTAGGACTACCGCCCCACTTTATTCCTATATATTTTTAACCACACAAAAACAAACCAAATGAAACCAAACCAAAGAACATTATTAGAAACCTCAAACTAGCACCAGTTTCTTTTCTTATCATTTGCTTAAGTTGAAGCCTAAATAAAGCAAACAGTTTCTTACTCATCCATAGATTTGTTGCCTACTTTGTTCAGCGCTCCTCTCCCCCTTTTCTTACCAGCTCCTAATACTGGAAGGCAAGCTTGCAATCATTACTATTGGTCTATTCTCAGAGCTCTCCTTAAGGTCTTGAACTTATTCAGGTTATACTCCACATGTGTGTCTGAATTGTTCTGGAAAGCCCCTGATATTATTTAGGAAACCTCATATTTTTATTATACCATCTTTAGTTGGGTATGTAGAGGTAGATTGTGCTACCCTTTCCTGTATGAACTCCAAATCAATTTATTTTCTAAAGGGCCAACAAAAGGATTAGATGTCTCTGTTCTCTTTCTGCATTTGGCCTTAAATTATTCTTTGGACTTCTATTGTCTCACAAGATTATGTCAGTATAATGACATTTTCAGTGACAAAATGCTTATTGGAGTTACCAATTTTAAAATGTTCTATATGTGATACCTTAATTTTCCCTTTTTTACATCTCTTTAGTTCTTGACTCACTACCTGTGCCTCTTGGTCATCATCATGACGTTTGCCTGGTTTGGCTTCCTTTGTCTTTCCTTCATACTTCAACTGTCTTACAGGTCTGAATCACTCTACTCTCAAAGGAAACTGAACAACAGATAGAGGTGAGGTTAATATCCATGCCATTTAACTTCATCTCAGGAAAAAGTTAGATATTTAGCCTAACTAAACTGTCTTACTTACCTCTGTCATTAACACAAAGAGAATGACACTTCCAGCCTGTAATATAATCTACACAAGTTTCTAACCTAGGTAGAATAAATCAGATTCTGAGGAGATTTTCTCTGGAGATCTTCAGCTCTTTCCTTTATTCTTGTGAGAGAATGGATACTGACTTTAACTAGATGCCTCCCATACAGATATCTGAATTTAGAAGAGGCAACACTTATGCTTCCCATTTTCCCTAAAATCTGACACTCAACAAAACTCACCCTATATAACAAGACACAAATACGTTCTTTCATGCATTTGAAATCTACTGCCTGTTGTTTGACAAAGGTTTTTAAAAAAGGTAGATGTTTGTGATGCCGTCTGCCAGCTGAACATCACCATTCATTAATTCACCTTTGGAGTTCTCATTCTTTTGCTCACTTCCAACCTCCCTCGCCTGTCTCTTGAAAACAGGGTATCTGGCAACAGAGTGCAAACATGAAATCTTGAAGAAGTCATGAAATAACATAGTGGGTGAACCAAAGTATGGAACAGAAAGGTACATAATAATCATTCTGCTTTCTTTTGTTAGGGATAAATCACAGTTACTGAGTTTTGCATCATTTGTGGTTATGGTAATATTATGTAGACTTGAAAAAACAACGGCTTTAGACAGCATGTGGAGCCACAGTTCCTGGCAGTTTGGGGTTTGATTGCTCTTAGATGCTAGCTGTGATGGATTAGATATGGACAGCAATGGTGTAATTTACCTGAGTGGGAGAAATGAGTTTCAGCATCTTGGAACAGAGAGGTCTTAAAGCACTCTACATTCTGAACAACTGTTTTAACAGTCTGCTTATATGTGGGTAACAGTTTTTAAATGAAAATTGCAATTCAGTTGTCCATAGGTGCTTTTCAATGTGTATAACCATCTGGGAGTTAGACCCTACCAGCAACCATGAACCACATAAAGGAAAAAACTCACAGTGATCAAGCGTCACAGACATGGGAAAGAAAGTCCTTACTTGTCATGATCACAGGCCTTACAGAGGTTACAGAATGAACAGCACCAGATATGGACACAAATTCTTCGCTCTTTCTCTTTTACAGTGGATCTCCTCTAGAGCACTAAACATGGTGCCGCTGGTGGAGCAATGCAGGTGTTTAAGAAAGGACTGCACGGTAATGCAGACATCTGTTTGGTTGGGTCTCATGAAGATCCATATAAGCTGCTTGGAACGCACAGCCAAGCCTTGAGCAAACATTACCCTGATGCAGGCAAGTGACATCTAGAGATTCAGTACATTGGACTGAGAAATATCCTTACCTCAGCAGCATTTGTTTATAACTCAGGCATAATGTATGATCTGAGCCGTGTGATTTATCCAAACATCTAAAAGAAAGACATAACTTTGCCAGAAGCTTATTCTGGGGTGTCAAAGCAGATTCTTTTTTTTTTTTCATCAATGGCTGACAATCCTGGCTCCTTTGCTGAAGAGGCTGTCAGTGCTTTTCAGAACATGTGCTTAAAAAAAAAAAATAATCTCTGCACTAGGGGAAATATCTTAAAAGCAGTTGTGGAGAATTGTCTCAGAGTGTTGAAAATAACATATATTGTGAAACACTGTTCACAAGGGCATTGAAAATCAGTGCTGCTCTGTATAGTGTTTCTTGCAGAAAATCACACAATGTGATTACATACTTCTTGATAGGAGGTGTCAGATCCTGTGTTACGGCCAAATTCTAACCTGGATAATTACCTTGTGCTTATCTAAATTCCCCTCACAATTTCAACTGAATAAGAGCTATTGTTTTAGTTCACACCCTAAAATGCTGAAGTGCAGCATTACTGTACTTCTAACCAGAGAGGGCTGCATTTTGGTCATTACTTTTGTAAGAATTTTCACTTTCAGAGAGTGTTGGGCAAATTGTCATTGCATAGAAACTTGTCCTAGAATTTTTTTCTAACATCAGAAATGGGAAGACTTGTGGCTAAAGGAAGCCACTATTAGGTAGAAAGCCTAAAAGGTTTGATGTCACTCAAGAAAAAAGAATTACATGCACACACACATCTAAGTCATAATTAATGTAATATATATCAGCATATATTCCGTACACACTCAGAATTGATCTTATTAAAAAAATCTTCTTTTCTGAAGCAGAGTAAAAAGTATGAAAGAAATGTCCATGATTTCTCCCTCTCTCCATATTTACAGTTTATGTTTGAATAATTTGCAAAGCCTTCAGAGCCTTCTGCTGCTATACAATTGGCTAAATCAGAGCTGAACAGACAAAACAGGCAAGACCTATGCTTCATCAGCAGTCATGTCAATTAAAGCTTGTATACTGTTGGGCTTAATCTAGAACTTCCTAAACTCAGCAGACATTTATGTTTATTAACTTGAATGCCAAGGCTACTGAGACACGTTTGTTCTCCTTCACCTTTGTTTTTTAAAGAGAAAATATACTTCACAGAAGCTCCATTTGTGGTCATCACTTCAGTAAATGTAAGCATAAATCCTTCAGGCAAATGAGAAAGTTGATTTCTGAATGCAATTATTTTACTCTCATTAGGAAAAAAAAAAGGAAAAATGAGAAACAAAATCAGATAGTAAGCAACCTTATTTTTTCTAGTCACATCATGTACCCCGTGTTACGTCTTTTTCAGTCGGCCTGGTCTTCTGATATCTGGCAATAAATTCCCATTTATACATACTTCTGTGCTTTATCCCCTATCTTACAAATTCACAGTTAGTTTTCCTGTTCCAGTTCAGAAAGACCAGAGGTTAACAGATGAAAAAGATGTAGGGTAAAAAAGGCCATCAATCATGTAAATGAAAATCCTTATGGAAAAGGGTGGGCTTAAGGATGCAGAAGTAGCCTTTGCCTTGGCATTTCAGTGCTCTACTTTGGTTTTAGCCACTGCTTTCACATATTTTTGAACTATTGCTGTCTAGAGTCCTAGCTCTTAACCATTTTAATACAACCAGCTATTGAACTGATTTTAGTATCAAGCACAACATTTAAAGCATAAGAACAGGTGGGACATAGCACCAAGAATGTTCTAGAGAGTACAGTTTTCAGCTCAACAACTCATGTAAATGAAAAAGGGGGGGAAAAAGCATAAAAACACCACCTAGGCTTTCATTTAAGGCAAGTAGTCCAGATCTAGGCACCAAAAATTCTGGAAATTAAAGTCATGTTCTATCTGCTAGAAGGTACTAATTATAAACCAGATAACTTTAGTAATTTTAACACAATAGGAACAAATCCCAGAATTATGAGCTTAACCTGTAAAAGGACTGCTTCAGAGTTCAAAACACATGAACTTTCATCCTCACATAAGTTGTGGACACCACTGTTCTGGGACAGAATTTATGTTATGTGAACTTCATTTAGCTTAACTACATTACCCAAATAAAATTAAGTCAAGTCCCCAAAGACAAATTTAAAATTTTACACATATTCCTCACTTGACTTTGTTACACAGTTGAGTTTGTTAGTAATTAAATGCTGACAGGAACATCCAATTGAAACGCAAAGGACCAGAGTGTAAGTAACTACTGAATATGCAAAAAGAGGAAAACAAAGGGGGAAAAATACTATTTGGATAAATTTTTATACATCAATGTAGTAACAAATGAGCTAATCTGTGAAGGCCATAGCCCTTTGACTCTTGCATAAATTAATAAACCTTTAATGATGTTTTGTGATCTCATATCACAAGCCCCCTTGTTTCTACCGAAAAAAGCCAACTGCGAGTGGTAGGTTTAGTTTCCAGGACACTTCTCCCTGAGATCATAGAATCATAGAATTGTAGGGGTTGGAAGGGACCTTGAGAGATCACCGGGTCCAACCCCCCTGCCAAAGCAGGTTCCCTATCTCATATCACTCAGATAGGCATCCAGACGAGACTTGAATACCTCCAGAGCAGGAGACTCCACCACCTCCCTGGGCAGCCTGTCCCAGGGCTCTGTCACCCTCACTGTGAAACAGTTTTTCCGCATGTTGGTGCGGAACTTCCTGTGCTCCAATTTGCAGCCATTGCCCCTTGTCCTATCTCCACAGATGACATGGCAATGCAGCCATGGAAAGGAACTTCTTGTCTATATGTAGTTTATTCTTAAAGGCTAATACAGAAGAGAGAAAGCAAAATGTCTTTCCAAAATACATGCCTACAGAGATTGTTCACAATCTGAATTGACCTATTTGTTTTTCCAGTACTAAAGGTCTTTTGTACATTTTCTGACCAAAGTGTAAATTTCTACAGCGGAGTTTTGTTCCTCAAATCCTTTAAAAATAACAAAAATAACCCTCCCTGCTAGTCCCAATATTCCTATCTGGTCATTGGTTAGGTTCCAGACTCTGACTTTTCCTTCACACACCTGACTGTGTGTAAAGAGACAAAGTTAACGACATTGCTACTAGGCCAAGTCAGGCGAATAATTTTATCTACATTCAGCTCGCCAGCTGTAACATATTTCTTTACCTTACTGGGAATATTATAAGGATAAATTAATTTAAAATCTGGAGATGCTGAGAATGCACAGCAATGAGTTCCAAAGAGAAAACAATTAAATAAAGCAGCTGAGTGTGTAAACCACCGCTGACCAGTGTTTCTTACACCACTCCACTACTGCCCCCGGACAGAAAATACAACTGGACAACAGGCAAAGAATTATATGTGCTATATACCCTTTGCTGCGCTTTACATTAAAACTCTTAAGCAAGTGTTCTCATTCCCACAGTCTCCATACGGTCAAAATGGTTTTGCACAATTCTTAATATCAATTTCCTAACCAATGCAACCTGCTTGTCTATCCCAGAATGATGGGTGGGTTGTGATTTAGTAGTTATGGGTTTCAGCAGCACCTAAGTAAAAGACTGTTTGTTGTTTATAGTTACTTTTCTGTTAAATGGAAAATTACACTCTCCAAAAAAAGACTAAGTTATTGGCATTATTCCAACATGGTACTGACTGACAAATGCCAATTTACTTGTCATCATATTCAGCATGCCAGTATTAACATTTTCCTAACTGATTTAGAGTTTTTCTCACATACCAAATTTTAATAGCACCTCCTTAGGGTTATGAACATGTATTTACTATATGATAGGTTGAAAAAATAAAAGAAAATCCACATTTATTCATTATCGTATATATAATTTACGTTGGGTAAACTGGAAAATGCTTTCAAGAATCAACTAACATGAAAAGCATATTTGATAAACATGAATCTTTTTTATAATTTATATTCTCTTTTTCCAGGTTTCTGCAATATGTTCTGACTTATATCAGGGTACATTATGATTTAAATATAAAGATTTTTTTAAAAATTAATCATAAATACTACACAAAGGGAGATCTAAAAGATCCTAAAAAGACAAGAGGACAATTAAATATATAACTGGAAAATGTGCAGAATCGTAGCTGTAAGCACAGAGAATCGAAAGCAGATATACTCTATTTCTGAGTTTCAGCAGTGGAAAAAAGGATTGTACGTGCACTCATATATTAACCTTTCTAACCTGTCAAAATCACACACTCAGTACACCAGACCCAGCAAGCAGTTACAGCCAAAACCTAACTGGCAATTTCTTTTGATTTAAGAATAGAAATTTAGAGGTCTCTTTTTAAATTTTATTTTTTCTTTAATGTGGAGAAATACACAACAGGTTTTAAAACTGAGGAAACCATAAAAGCAAAGGAAGAACAAAAGGACTTGCAGAAAGTGTATGCACTTGCATATTATCATTCTCTTGAGTGCTTCATAACTTGCAGTGGCTGAAATACTGATGTTTGATTCATGCCTGGGAAGGGAATGAACACTTTCTTGTGTTTAGCTGGGTTTAGCAGTAATAACACACTGAGGTCTGTGGGCTTTACTTCAGCTTAGTGGAACACTTTGAATTAGCCACTGTCAAAACCACTTGATTGGCTGCTCAGTGTACCCTCGTACACAGCAGTGTGCAACCAGCCAATCACAATGCAGAATATTAACAAGGTCATGGTAGTGTAAGACACTCCTATAACTCAGAGATTACAAAAGACATTAAAATTCTGATACCCCATTCATAAGGAAAAGATTGTAATGAGAACAGAGAATGGCACAACATTAATTCATTGTGTGACAAAGAATATAATGAGAATGGGAAATAGTACAAACGTAACTGATTCTTGTTACAGCTTTAAGATTGTAATGTCATGGTTCATATCACATACTTAGGAAGAAAGGTATGGCAGGAGAAGAGTTGTGATATTAAGCATAGTTAATCTGAATGCACTACACATTATTATATATGCAATATAATAAAAATTTGAAACATTAGTTAGAAATGGTTTGTTAAAATTTGTTATAATTTCTCCATACATTTTTGTTAACATTTTATTAATGCTGTTGATATGAAGGGTTGCAGTGTATATGTATACTTATTAACAGAACTGTCCTCACAATGTTTTTACTCATGTATATCTTTAGAAATCAATTACAATTAAAAATAAACATATTGAGGACAGTATCTGTGCCTTTCCTGATACACATTACGAATCTGCCAAGACAGAGGCAGTGATGTTTAGTTATTTTTTCTGCCACAGTGAAATGAAATAAAATCATTAAAAAGTGATGCATTTACCTCCCGAAATTATGGAATAATTTTAGTTATTGCTCATCTACTACTCAGCAATGTGCAATATCCTACCTAATGTAATTGAAGCATTTAACCGATAAGACATTAAAAATCTTTGACCACCTCAGAGTCTGCCAAAGCCCAAAACAACCTCTTTTATTCATCAGGCTCTATGCAAGATCACCAAATCAACACATTTTATTTTTGTTTTAAAGGTAAGTCATTAACTTTGTGGTCATTTCTGTTAAATAAAACCAGAACCATTCTCAAAGACACTCCCAGTGTATTAAATTTCAATAAAGCAATAGTATCAGATGTTATCTGCTTACTTGCTTTGACACTGTTGTCTGGTTCTATGTATTGTCTCTGACCTTTGACTGGGCACATCCAAGACCAGCAGCGAGGACTTCAGCACAACTTTTGTAAAGTTTGTTTGTTCTAAATTGAGCTCCAAATGTTTGTAGGGTTTCAAAAGATCACTTTCAAAGATCCATACCTAGTGCAGGGAATGAAGAACAACCTGTAACTGCTGTATACTTTTGCAATGCACAGGCTGTATTGAGTACATTCAAGATTAAATAACAACAATAATATTAACAACAATATTTCTTGGTTAGCCTTATATAAAGGTTTCTCAGAAGAAACTAAAAGAATTACCTTCTAGGTTATAGAGTAGATACTGCACTTGGAGCATCAGTGGGAAATCACTGCCATCTGAAGGATCTTGGTATCATAACCAAACACATAACCTTAAAAGCATAGCAGAATTCCAGAAACTTTATCCAAGAGCATGCTTCATAAGAGACCTGACAAATCTTTAATAATCTAAGATCTCTTAAATTTTCCAACTCCACCCCTGTGTACAAGTGTGTTGCTCTTGCTTTGGTTCTGTATTGTCATGGAATATGTAACTCCTTGCATGTTTGCAGAGATTGCATTTTACCAATTCTTATTTGTCAGCATTCATACTCCAAACATCTTAGTTCTACATTCAAATACGGTTTTGGCCCCTTGACTATCCAATGGAAACTTCCATTCCACTTATTTACATATGAACGTATAATGTCAAGGGAAAGGTAGATGATTATTTGGTTTTATCACATAAATCAACTGCCAACAGGCAACTGAAAAGCAGATTTGTAACTTAAAGATGATATTTACATTGAAGGTCAGACAGGCAGCATTTTTAAGTGGTTCTAGAGGTGCTCTAGAACAGCTTCACCCTTCTTCCTTAACAGAGAAACTCCATTTCCCCACTGCTTCTATACATCGCAGAACCAAAGACAAACAGATGTTGGAAGACGAATGTAGAGGAAATATCAAAAATAATTTAATCTTGAATTAGAAAAAAAATACAATGAAAAGAACAGGTCTTAAATTGAAAGAAAATCTACATGTTTTCTGCTAAAAAGATTTTGAAATTAATCAACATCTAAATAGGATTGTTCATTGTTCATTCAATATTCATAATATTTCAATTAGATTTATTGTGATGAAAATAAAAGCCGCTTTCTTTTTTTCTGTCCTTCAATGTGAAAGCTATGATATTAACAATATTGTAAAATTATGGATTAGACTTAGACCATTGATTTGCCCAGAAGACAATTGTTTCTCAAGAATCATAGTTCTATTTTCAGAATATTGGTTAAAATGTAAAGGAAATTGCTTTTGCGTGGTTACTGCTTTTTCTAGTCTAGGTGGATTAATTTGATCCTATATTTGTATGAATAAGTACGTTCCAAAAAGTGGAAAATATGTTTTTATAGTGTTAGTTACATTTTAGTATCCGCATTACATCCGGGTGCATTGTCAAAACGAGACAGGTGTAAAGACCATGAGCAAAGGAAAAAATGTGATTGTCTGAAGGATGTTATGACAGTTCTGTATGCATAATACATGCATCCCAGGAGGCAATTCTGCATCTGTTACATACATTTATGTATTTTTACTTGTACTTTTGGAGATATTTAAGATTTATGTTGATAGATTCTTTCCCCTTAAAGACAATAAAGGAAAACATGTAACAAGGGTACAATTTTGTTAGGCAGTGAAGAGAGCAGGGTGTGAAAGTTGTACACGTGGTAGGCTCTGTGAAGGTTAAGAAATTTCTATTCTCAACATTTAGTAGCCTTTCTGTAGTGGCTTTCAAAATGCTTTCAAAACAAGCCTCTAATATATTTGATCTATGTGCAGCTAAAGTATGTTTCTGTTCATTAGAATGACTGAGGGTAAGAAAACAATTGCTAGATGTTAAAGACTAACACAGAAATGATGAAGACATTTGTGAGTGAAAAGAAAAATCCTGAAGTCTCAGGGAATGAAGAAAGTGATGATAAATGAAAGCAACAACACAAGGGTAAAGAGACAGAAAAGATAAAATGGCTAAGGAGACAGTTTTATACAACCAACTGTTTGAAGAAGCAACACACTACACACTGTGTTGCACTGTAATGACATCTCCTGACCATTGAATTTTGTATGAAGAGATAGATGAGCCTTCTACTAGCTTCCATTACACAGCAGGTATTTTTTAGTCTCTGATACACAGGAGATTTGAAAAACAACCTTCTTCAGAAAATTCTTAGATAAATTCAGAGGACAAAGGATATTTCTGCTGTTAAATTTTGACTCTTTGAAAGTAAGTTCTGTACAGCCTTCTTTCAATGTTAGAAGAGCATCTGCAGAAAGAAACAAATAGAAAGGTGTGCCTCAAGGCATAAACCAGAAAGAAGCTCCAACTTTCAGTTGTATGCAATTCTACAATTGTGTCTTATATGTTTTTTTGAAGTTTCTTTTAAAACATCTTCTATCAGTCACTGATGGAGAAAGGCTTTTACACAAGATGAACTGCTAGTCTGCTATGTCAGTTATTACATATAAAGTTAAAAAACCCTAACATGTTAAAGACAGAAGTATGAAGCAATGCTTGAAAGTGAAAACATAAATTTAATGGATAATATATTCTACTTCCATCCATTTCAAAGCGATTCTCATTTAAGAAGAGCAGAAGAAATGGAGATCCTTTGAGGAATTTAAGACACCCCACAAAATTTGGTAAAAAAGTTATTGCTACTAACTAGGTGATAAAAGTATATTTTCATATATTATTGATAAAAAACCCTCTAACAATTCATATTTCCTTTAGCTGGAAAGAATAAGTCAGAAAGTTACCAAATTGTACCCCTGTTGACTAAATACAGTTCATAAAAGAGATCTACAGTATAGCATAAATCATAAATAATGTTATGCTGTCCCCATGAGACGAACCTTTGGGGAAGATGACTGACCTGGATAAAGAGGGAGCTTTTGATGGAACTCAGGAAAAAAAAAGGAAAGAGCTGGCAAAACAGGAAGAATACAGGGATCTTGTTAGGTCATGCAGATAGAAAATTAGAAAAGCAAAGCCCAGCTAGAAATCAGTCTGTCCACTGTTGTAAGAGATAACACAAAGTGTTTTTATAAATACATTAGCAACAAAAAGTGAGCTAAAGAGAATCTCCGTCCCTTACAGGATGTGAAGGGGACCATGGCCACCAAGAATGAGGAAAAGGCTAAGGTACTTAATACCTTCTTTGCCTCAGTCTTTATTAGCCAGACCAGTTGTCCACAGGGCATTCAGCCCCCTAAGCTGAAAGACAGGGATGGAGAGCAGAATGAAACTACCATAATCCAGGAGGAAGCAGTCTACAGCCTACTATGCCACCGGGATACTCACAAATCCATGGGGATGGATGGGATACACCCGAGTACTGAGGGAGCTGGCGGAGGAACTTGCCAAGCTCTATCATTTATCAACAGTCCTGGTTAACAGGTGAAATCCCAGACAACTGGAGGTTTGCCAATGAGATGCCCATCTACAAGATGCACCTATTTATCAAATTTCTTTGCCCTTAGTAAAATCAGTTCTACTAGGATGCTCAGGCATGTTTTAGCACAAGACCCAGAAGCCAGAAAGCTGGGTATTCTTACACAAAGTATTTTCAGCTAGTTTCCTTTTACATTGGAATAAGAGTTTAGGTCACCTTAAGGTAACTGACCAATAGAAAAAAATAGAGCTTTGTAACGTTAAAGCTTTTCTGAACAGGTGGTTGGGTTTTGCTTTGGACATTCTACAGAAGAATAGTATTCTCTGAAGGTCCAACATATTTCATTGCAGGTAGGGCAAAAGATTAATTTTACCCATTAAAGAAGCTCCATAAGCAAATGCAAGTTACTTTGTGAATTCTGAAACTTTGATTTTTCTAGCATTCTTGCTAAAAATCTCTGTTCATCAGTAGAAGATAAATTAATGGGTTGCAGATGAAGACATCTATTTAAGATGTTTAAACCACACAATTAATTGGCATGTGAAAAGTTAAAGAGTGAGTCAACTATAGAACATAAAAATGTATAAGCACATAAACTATAGCACTCTTTTCCATGGCTTAAGAGGCATCATGCCATCCACTTCATTAATCAAGGGTATGCCCCAGGTTTCAAAACTTGATGATTTACAGTCATTCTCCATACATGCTCAACTATAAGAAGATGAAGTTCTCTCTACGTTGGAGCGATCATAAGACACAGATCTCAAATTTGAAACGCCAATTTTAATAAGCCACCTTGCTTTTTTTAGTGGTTTCATGGATTCTAATTATCCTAATCAAGAATAGGGCTGGTACTGCTGACACAGTTCAAGCTGCAGTTGAGAAAGATAATTCTAGTACTCAGAACTTTCTTATCTGTATTGTGGCCAATAGTGTTGATTATGATGGTTCTTTATGAAGGAAGGCACCTATTTAGAAAATAGATTGACACCACACCTGATTAGTAATCACTGCAATGTCCAGGAGACAGTGAACAGAAATAAATGACTCTGGCTTCCTGGTTTGAAATCTACTAGTGCCTCAGGGGTAAAAGGCTGTTTGCAGGAAAAGCTGAACATAAGTAGAGAATTCTAGCAAGAAGGAGAGAAAAAGAACAGCAGAGAAGGGAAGAAGAAGGAAAAAGGATATAAAATCTTGCTCAAAAAAAAAGTTATTTTTTAATTAATGGGCCATGCATCACTTCCAAACTCTCACGTTCATGTTTGCACTGTAATGTGTTCAGAATACTTGAGGGGCAAAGTAAAGAAGTATTACTCATCCTCAGTGTCCATGGCAGGATAAGAACTGTGGCATACTATAATCAGGAGTAAGAGAACATGACATTGTGATACGCCATGGGTAGTTTCAATTTTGTTGTGTATAAAGTCCTACTGTGGTCTAGCTAACTCAGAGGCATAACATAATTCATCCATGACCTAAGCATATGCTTTATTTATCAGCCTATACACAATCCTGATAGTTCTCTTTGTCTTCCTACAGAATCTGTACTGTTTTCTTTTCAATCCACTGTCAAGAGAGAGAACTGACCCAGAGGGATAGAGATCTCTCCTCTGGAGTTCCCCACTCATTGCGGCTACCGAACTAAATAAGTCTATTTCCTTATGACCTGAGGCCATGTTAATGAGAAGTAACTCTTGTAACCAGAGACTCTGTGGTGGTCCAAACCACCATCGCTAACCAGCAGAGAGTATGAGCTACTGACCTTCAGATCCAAGTGGAGAATGTAATGCTGGTTCAAGTAGTGGACCTCGTGGTGCCCAGTGAGTGGAGACTTGGCCGGGGCTTGTGCAAGCTCTGGCTGGTGGTGGACTACTTGGTGTGCACTGCCTCTGTCTTCAACATCGTTCTTATCAGCTTCAAGCAGCTCATCTCTGTCACCCAAGCGGTAAGGGCTGGGCGAGTGAGGCTGCTGCAGGGGCTCCACAGCTGCCCTTTCAGGGAGGATGGGCTGCTTGGGGCACCTGGCTCTCGCACATCAATCAAACACCACAGGAGACAGGGGGACTGAGGCAGCTCCCCTGTGCCCTGGAAATATTGCAGGGGTGATTGGCTTTGGCAGACAATTGATTCTCGCTTGAATATGGGAAGAGGTACTCTGGTTTAGAAACAGGTACAGTTAGTACATGCTGCTGTTGCAGCTAGAAGGGAACAAGGTGTGCTTATTTCCTCACCAGCCACACTTGGATAAACTTAAGTAGTATTACCCAGCTGAAGTAGATCATGTCCCTCAGAACATAGCAGCACACCTGCTGGAAACTGATAACCCAAGCCAGCCTAGCTGCATCCTAGCACAAAGGGATTTCCTTGCAATGGGTATCAACGCCTCAGGGAAAGTTAGATGTACACAGCTGTGATGGTTCCAGAGAGGCATTGCTGAAATCAAAAGAGCTTCATTTTCACCTGGGCTATCCCACCTCAGAGTATTTTGGATGGAGAAGAAAAAAAAATAAACCTGGTAATAGGTTTTACTCTTCTACACACATTTTTTGCTTGTTCTTCAGCCTCCTGTTCCACCCTCATTTCCTCAAAACATGAATTCACCTTCATGGCTCAATTCCACTTGGAGGAAATGATAACGTTTTTGGCAAAGCCATTTTAGTGGCACCGTCCCAAATCTGACCCCAACTTCATCCCAGATTTCTGCATGAGAAATATTGTGACTGTTTGTGGAAGGATCACTTTTAAAAGTCCAGAGAAAAATTTGCTGTAACTCTCCACTATCCCTTTTCTTCCCCTGTTCCTTCACAATCTTGTTGATCACATTCATCCCCACAGTTCTCAGCCGCTCACCTTCCTCCTGCGAGAGGCACTGGGGCGCCGGTAGCGCTTCCTGTCAGCGTTCTGCCCTGAGTTCAGCTGAGCCGCGGCACCGGATCGCAGCGAGTCGTGTCAGTGCCCCGCACTGGGCGCCACTGGTGGCGTATTTAAAGGCCCGGACTGCGATCGCGGTGGATCGAAGACACCTTTAGTAACAACTGCGCAAGCTTTTATCCCCTCTCATGGCTGAGGCAGCAGCCTCCAGTCAGGTTTCTGGACTTTTCATTACTACAAGAACCACAACATTCCTATATAAAAGGTTGTCCCAGGGGCGTCCTTCTGTCTGCACCTTCCTTACCGTGACGCACAAATCACATCTCTACACGACCCTCTTTTCTACTTTTTCTCTTGCTTTTGCAGCTTCTCTCCAACGATGGGCATGGGTGCTGCCCTGACTGTGGTCCAGCAGGACCCTCATGTCCATTACCATGGTCAGGGCCAGGCATGGAGCAGTCTGGCCCCAAGAGCATTGCAAGAGAGGATGCCACTCCCAATTAGGTGCTCTCCAATTAACGCCTGCCAGGGATTTATTGCACCCAGCGTGTGCCCGCGGGCAGGCTGGGCTCTGCAAGGGGCTCCTGGCACCATTGCTGGCCCAGGGCAGCCCCGGCTTCGGAGAGGCGCTCCGGTCACCGGTGGGACAGGGACATGGGTGGCACCCGGGGGCCCCTCATGCCCGGGCACCGTCCCCCTCCCCGGCCTGACAAGGTCACCCTGGGCAATGCCTGCACCAGGGCCGTGCCGGTGCCCTGACAATGGCCCCTTGTCATTCTGCGCCCGCACCACGCCAGGCGTCAGTGGCGCGGAGGTCGCTGCTGTCACCACCACACCCCAGCGTCTAATGAAAACAACTTTAATGAACCCGGGTCATTAGCGCGCCGCTCCCCCGGTGTCACAGTTTTGTGTAGCTGGGTGCTGGGAGAGACATGGGGCTGTAGAAAATGGTTGTTGTGAGGAGCTGCTGGAATTCTCTGTGGCCCCAAAGTGTAAATATTGGGCCAAAGCGCCTCTGTGAATCACATATATGAGGAAAAAAAAAAAAACCCTGCTGGCAGCTGCATTTTGCCACCAGAGAAGGGAGTGAGGAGATGTAACGAGCTGTGCAGACACGCAGGCTGGGGAGGGTTGGGGAGGAGGCGCCCCGGGTGTTGGAGAGAGAAAGATGCCCCTGCAGCCTGTGGAGAAACCCACGGTGGAGAGGGTGTTTCCCCCCCTGCCCCAGAGTCCATGGAAAAGGCCAAGACCCCACCTGTGGCCAGTGGAGAGGCTCCACGCTGGATGGAACAGGTGGAGACAGAGAGAAGAAGATGCTGTGACCCTACGTTGGAGCAAGCCTCTGCCAGCACTTGCAGCCCACAGAGATGAGCGAGAGAGAGATTTGCTGGGGGGGAGGCTGGTGACCCCATGGAGGACTGGAGAGACATTGGGATTTATTACTTCCCACCATAGCAGTGATCCACGTCGGGGCAGCTGATGAACAGATAAAGCCCTGTGGGAAAGGACTCACATTGGAGAACTTTGTGGAGGACTGTCTGCTGTGGGTGGGACCCCACGGCATTTATTCCACACCCTCCCCCTGCTGCACCGTGGGGTCCCACCCATGGCTATTGATGTGCAGCAGGGGCTGGGGCCCTGGCACGCTGGCTCCCAGGAACCAGGATGGTTCCTGGCATCAGGTGGAACTGGGTATCCCATGGATTTAAATGGACTGACAGGGGTTTCAGCTCGCACTGGGGGAGTGCAGGTCCCCATGGGTGGGCTCAGGGGCTGCTTCTCCTCCTCCTTCAGGGTTACACTGCCCAGACAGTCCTGGCACTGCCACCTCAGGCAAACATCCGCTCTGTATCGCTCCATCAGAGGGGCGAGGAGCTCCCGACCGCTCGCAATCAGGGGTGTCATCTCTACTCCGCCTTTGGCCAGCAACGGGAACACCCAGGGACTGGGAGCCAGAGCTCTCGTGTCCACAAGCCACCAGTTTCCAAGTCCCAGTGGCCACGTTCAAACCACCTTTGGGAACGCTCCACCATTGAAGCGGATTCCCAGTTTGCCTGGAACGTGCCGGCACCGCAGGGACCACGGGCGGTGAACCACGATGGGCGACAGCCCCGCTGAGCCCGGGAAGGGGCCTGGGCTGGGGCTGCTTGCTGGTACCAGTGATTCAGTGACATGCAATAATGCTGAGGGGATGGATATAGATAGAGTTTAACAGACAATTAATTAATAGAATGTCAACTGTTTGTCGTAAAACTTGCTGTCTGGCGTAAATCTTGGTGTTTGCTGTGGTGTGATGAGTGAGTGATTGTGAAATCAAGTTACTGTAAACTAAGTAAAGGGCCCCAATTTGTAGTCCCGAATCCCTGTGAAGAGATTGGTTGGAACTTGTGGTAGATATTAGATGAAGGTTGAGATCAAAAACATAATACAGATCTCGAAGAGCAATAAAACTAAGAGAAAGGAATATGTGGGAAATTAAATATTTCCACCGTGTCTAATCTAATTGATCCAAGACGTGGTGAATCGCATGCAAAGTTACTGTGAACCATATCCCTTCTTTGTCTACTATAAAGTTATGAGTCACGTGGTGTAGCAACTTTCTCCCCCTGATGTCCAATAGAGATATAGATAGAAACTCTTGATTAACTAAACAAAACTAATCTTTTTCAGTGCACAGAACTGTATAACTGAACAAAAACAAAACTTTATTACTATGCACAACTATAACAACAATAAAAACACAATAAGAAAAATAATAAAAATAATAATAAGTGCTGACAAGACACAGCATTCAATTTTAAAGCGTCGCTCCCACATATCCGCATCGGCTGGAGCAGAAGCCTGGGTCCTCTGCCTAGAATTAAAACAACAGAAAAGGAAAATTTAGATTCTTTCTAAATTATCTGAGCTTGAAGAGACCTTTTAGTCTCAGTAACACCCACCTGTCTGGTTGTTCCGGTGGGTAAAGCCGCACTCGTTCGGAAGGCGATGACAACCTGAAAGTCTAGGGGCAAGGGAACAATATACCACTACAGCCATAGCAAGGACATTGCCCCTACTGCCTGGCTGTAGTGCTGTAGAAAGGAACATTTACCACTCGTGGAGTTGTAGGCGCATCCTGTGATTCAGACAAGGGAACTGGGGTCTCACCCTCACCAGCGCTGGCCACTTTGTACTGCTCTGCTGCTTGACTGCGTGTTCACCTAACTGTGTTTTTGGAAACGCGCAGGCGCAGTTTTCCCCCTACGTCCCCACAGAAAGTACTAGAAAGGGAAGGTTCAAACTGTAACCGTCGCAGTCTAAGCCTAAAATGATGGGTAACAATCAAAGTGGAGCCTCTAAGAAGAATCCCCTAGGGTGTGTGCTAGCCCACTGGAAGGAATTGGTGGGATCAGGAGGCACTGAAAAGAAGAAAACACTTATGAAATATTGTAATCAGTAGTGGCCTTGGGATAAATTAGAAGATGGGGCTCAATGGAACATTAGATTATAACACCTTATTACAATTGATATTATTTCTAAGAAGAGAAGGAAAATGGGATGAAGTTACATATCTGGGTATGTTTTATACCCTCCAACACCATCCAGAGTGGCAAAGGGAGTGTGGATTAGTCCCACCACAAGATCCTATGGTACTAGCACTCGAGAGGGAGAATAAAAACCACAGAGGTAAACTGAGGCGGTGTTGCTCGACGTGCAGTATAGGGCAGAGGTGTACCAGACCCGATAAAATTTACCAGGTACCAGAACAGGATCTGAACGATATTTTTAAGCCTCCCCCTCGGCTGCAGGAACAGGATGAGGACTCGGATGGAGCTTATACTTCTCAGCAAGTTATAGAGTCTATTTTCCGCACGTCAATCTCACCTCTTTCCGGGGTGTAAACCTGACTCGCACCTTGTAGCGCTGTCCTGGAGTCAGGGTCCCGGCCGAGGGCAGCACCTGGAAGACACAGCGCTTGTTCTTCCACTGCCTCAGCAGCTTTTGTTTAATGTAAAGTGGCAAATACTTGTCCACCTGGGCACAGGAAGGAACCTCTCTTTGGTCTGTGAGGACAGACCCTCAAGTTCCCACAGTGCTCTGAGACACCGTCACGGTGCCAAGAGCACCCACATCCAGACCAGATGTGGCCACTACAGCCTAGAACTGGAGGGAAAACCTGTGGGCAGGGCAGGCAGACGGGCAGGCACCGTCCTTGGAGGAGGACGAATGGGTGAAGGTGGCAGAGAAGCGAAGCATCAGCTGCTCAACAAGTCCAGGTGAACCAGCCTTGCTCCATACCCTCCAATCTCCCTCCCACGAGCCGTCCCCACGCGGTGAGGCACCCACAGCGGCAGAAAAGGCACGAGAGGCACAGAAAACCCAACCGAGAAGTTACGTGTCCCGCGTCGTCTCTTCCTCCTTTTCACAATGGGCTCATTCACAGTGATGGAACAGGGGACCTGGAGTTGGTTGTGGAGCTGGATGGTTGCTTCCTGACTCTGTCCACACTGGACAGCAGCAAACTCCAGTCTGTCCCTGGAGACGCAGACGGATGGCTCAGCCACACTGGCACGGAGGCAGATGGGAAATGTGGGGCCTTCTTCTGCCTAGTGAGGGGCAGAGCATCCAGCTGAAGGTCCAGGCAACATCTGCTGCTGTCCCCAACCTGACAGCTGCCTCAAAAGGCCGTGCTGGCACAGGGAGGTGAGGAAGGATACAGTACCTTGATGGGCAGGACAACATTCACTTCTCCCACCGGCAGGTTGGCACTCTGCGGGTCAAAGCTCACTTGAAATGTCTCTGTCTCACAGAAGGGCAGGTTCTTCACGCAGCCCAGGTCCACACTAAAACCTTGAATGGGTGAAAATAAAGCAGCTGAGATACACCAGCAACGTGAAATTGGTCACAAGTATCTTCAGACCGTATGGGTGTCCACAGGACTGTCAGGCAGAAGGACCCTTTGTGTCTCCAGAGAAGACAGCCACTCCTTCTCTCTTGTCACCGCTCAAAGGGAAAGGAATTTCACAGCCTGAATTCAAGACCCGCAGGGTAAAACGGAAACCCATCAGCTGAGGAGCACCAGCAATTCCTTCACCAGGCCCCCAGGAAGGATGCGCAGACCTCTCCAAAGAAGTTCCAGGGAAGATTCCCCTGTGCTGTGGTGCTGCTTGGAAGACAATTTAGAGGAGACACCTGACTACCCTTCAGACGCAGCAAGTCACCATCCTGGTCCTCAAGGACCTGTTTTGAAAGCCTGTTTTGACCTCACAGGCTGTTGTCTCAATAGAGGCTAAAGCAGCACTGTGCCATTACGAACTCTAAACAAAGCGCTTCCAAACCACCAAGGGTCCCGTCTGCTCCCAACACAAGCTCATGGAGCGCACAAAGACACTCAGGAGATGCTCCTGGTAGCCAAGAGCAGGAGATGCTGAGAGGTGACCAAGGTGATCAGCCCACAGAGCCCCCGCAATGAAGCGTCAGGGCAGCCCAGGTGGCTGCACACTGCGGGCCAGGAGAGTTCAGGCTGCCGAGCACCGAGCAGGGGGAGGAAGGAAGAGAAAACGATGCAAAAGAGCACTCAAAACCCTTCCCCGTGGCCCCAGCTCATCTGTCAGAGACAGGTCCTTCAAGCCCGCGGGAAGTCCCTCCAGCATGGGTTACCGGTGCCACACAGAGCCCGTCCGTCGGCGCAGAAGGACGCGGGGAGCTGCCCGGGGTTGGTGATCTTCACGACGTGCGTGTGGATGTCACCAAGAACGACGTGGCCAAAGTCCAGGATGTACTCGGGCAGCTCCACTCTGGAAGGAGAAGCAAGGAGAGTCCTTAAGGTGGAGGAGGATGCAAACAAAGCGGGTGCTTCTGTAGTCACTGCTGGAGAAACTCCAGCCCACGAAGCCCAAGGTCTGATCTTCTGCTAAGAAGACTTTGGTACGTCACGGGGCACCCAGGTCCAAGCTTTTATCAGCTACTAACAGGTTCTTAGAATAAAATGAGTTTAAACAGACACTGGGCACAACTCCTCTGCTATGAAAAGCCACTGGAAAAAAGTCCTCAGGCTGCTCACTGGTAGCACATCCAAACTGTCAGGATCAACCCCCTTCTCAAGTCCCCAGCTATTCCCAGAGACAAGGAGCTCCCAGGAGCAGGGGCGCACCACTGTGCGCTACCATCAGAGCACAGGGGCCCTACTAACTTGAGAAGCCTCTGACGAGCACACTGGTCAAAGGCAGCGTCCTCCGGGGAACCGCAGGAGAGAGCTTTCTGCTGCTCCAGGGCGTGCTGCTCCATCA
This sequence comes from Gallinula chloropus, assembly GCF_964237585.1. Lineage (NCBI taxonomy): Eukaryota > Metazoa > Chordata > Aves > Gruiformes > Rallidae > Gallinula > Gallinula chloropus. Next base: position 84,984 of record NW_028168402.1, read on the forward strand.
GCATGTTCTCCATCTCCAGCTGCAGCCCAACGTCCAGCTGAGGAAAACAAAGACAGTGGCTGGTTAGCAAAGGGAAGTTAATCCCACCCTGCTCTTGGTAAGAAGCAGGAAGAAGTCCTTCACTCTGAGGGTGGTGAGACCCTGGCACAGCTTGCCCAAGGAGGTGGTGGAGGCTTCATGCCTGAAGACGTTCAAGGATGAAGCTTTGAGCAACCTGATTTACTTAAAGGTGTCCCTACTCGCTGCAGGGGGTAGATGGCCTCTGGATGTCCCTGCCAATACAGTCTATGATGGGGTCCTTCTGTCCAGCTGCTCAGAATCTGCCAGGACCGTATCTGAAGGGAGATGAACTCCAGCACCTTCGCCTGCTCAGCCACCCTTATGCAAGCTGATCTGACCAAACAAGTCAAGGACCTGCCAGAGCTCCAACTAGCTGCCTGTCCCCAGCCGCTGCCAGGGCAGCTCAGACAAAAGCTCTCTCCATGAGGGAACCACATCAGTGCTGACAGCTCTTGGAGACACATCTCAGTTGCTTGAGCACAGTCTTCAGGACCTCCCCCTCGGGCACTCAGGAAGCTCAGGCACCCACGGGAAGGACCACTACCAGTGGAGCCCCATGTTTGTGGCCAGCCCAGGGGAGCCAGCTGCAGCGTGCAAGGGGGACAAGTGACACAGGGAGAGGGTGGCCCCTGCCAAACAGGGCAGCAGCCGGTCTCACCACAGTGCCAGAGTCGTCCATGGGTGGCTCGCTGGCCGTGGCCTCCCTGACAACCACCGCGTCGTCTCTCTGGCTGCCTCCTCCCAGCTTTTCTTTTGCCTCTTTGAGGATGTTCTCATTTCCTGAAGGAAGAAAACAGCCACAAATAGAAGTGTGGGCGCAGCGGCGTCCCCGTTAAAGCTGGGAAGCTCCACACCCCCAGCGTTGGCCCTTCCCACAAACACATTCCTCCAGCAACGCATGGAAAGAGGATGCTGCTTTTCTTCTATGTTCTCTCCCACCCATCTTCCTCCACACAAGGGAGCATCTCATCCCCCCCACCCCTGCCCAAATCCCTGCCAGCCCACATTACAGCTTTCCCCAACACTGCTTTCTAGCTGTCCCCTTTATCCAGGCCACCAACAGATGACACTGGCCAGGATGGCTCTCTGGAGCAAAGCCCATGTGCTTCTAGAAAGCAACCAGAAGAACAACAGCCCTGAAACCTCCAGGCTTGGTGGAGGTGGGTGTGAGCTGCCCTATGAGCATGATGACACAGGGGGGCAGAAAAAGACCCCCAGGGGACCTCCCCGAGGAGCAGTCAGACAGTGCTCACCTTTGATTCTCCTTGGAAGGTCCAAATAAATCCTGGGAAAATTCCCCTCTCCTTTCAGCCTGATCTCTTCTGGCTCCAGGTGACCCACTTGGATCTGGAAGGTCCTGCAGAAGACTCCAGGCACTCCCGGCAGGTGATAGACAGTGAGCACTTGCTCTCTGCCAGGTCCAATGTAACCCTGGAGGTGTGGAAGAAGAGGAGGGGAATTCAACCAGAGGGCTTGGCAGAGGGGTGGCTCAGACCACCGGTAAGCTGAGATGAGAAGGCACCTTGCAGGTTCTCACACAACACATCGCCTTCCAGCTTCCCTGCATCCAAAAGCTCAAGTCTCCTACACCGGGCTGTGGTTTGTCCTCCTGCCAACACTGCCCACCCTCTGCCAGACCCAAGCAGCAAAGAAAAGCCCTTCTGCCAGCTGCTGTGGAGGAGGAGTGGCGTGCCCAAACTCTCAGCAGGGCCAGCAGCTCCTGTCATGGCACTGTAGTGGCTCCCAGGCTGGTGTCCAAGAGCCTGACCTCTTACTCATGAGCCCAACCAACAGCTCCTGCCTGGGTGGTTACACCGAGGGTACATGGCACGATCTAGACTCACAGTGACCTGCAAACTTACACCCCTGGAAAAGCAGAGGCAGAGGCTCGGACGAGCTCCAGGGATGAAGGGGTTCCCCACAAATCCCCTCCTCACTGGGCTCCTAGAGAAGGGCTGTCTGATTCTGGAGTTGGGCTCATGCCAAGCAGGTTGAGAGCCAATACAAACAGGTGGCAACACTGCTCAGGGGACAGGGCACAGCCACAGCTCTTCTCAGCTCACTGGGCTGGTCCTTCAGCTCCCTGCTCCCCCCCACGCCGCAGGGAGAAGCTGCTGAGCAGGACACATCCTGCCTCTTGGTCCCCGGAGCCCCGGACTCCAGCTCCCAACATGGCATCTGCAAAAGCAAGTCCTGCCAAGCTGCTGGCACAGCAGCAACTGCCCAGGGCCAAGCAGAGCCGTGTCCTCTGGAGCAGTGTCACCCCTTGCAGCAGACTGGCACGAACACATGTGAAAGCCATTTGGCCTCTTCTTCCCATCGCCATTCCTGATAGGAATGCTGCTTCAGCTGAGGGATCCAGGCAGAACCCAGGCACTGGGACAGGGGATGCTACGAGCTGGAGAAGCGAGGGGCCGGCGCGAGTTCCGACGCAGGAGCTGCGTGCCCAAGAGAGGGACTATTTACGTCCTTAGTGCTGACAGGAGGCAGGCAGGGACCTGGAGGAAGTCCTGTCCCACCACCCAACCCTGAGGGGAAGGAGACGCTCAGGAGACCTTGCACCATCCCGCTCCAGTGCCGCTACCAGCACAACTTCACCTGGTACAACTAGGACTCTGCTTGCCCAACCTTTTGTTCCTCCCCTATAACCCCCTCATGGGCAGCCTGATGTGGAGCCAGCGTCAACCCCTCGTGCTACTCACGCTGCTGGGCAGGACCAGGGGCACGCCAGGCTGAGGACTGTCCGCGGTGGCCGTGCTGGGGCTCAGCACCACGTAGGTGAATCCCATCTTCCCGCTGTTCCGCAGGGTGACCTCTGATTTGGTGACTTCGGTAAACAGCTGGAGAGAAGACAGAGGGGCGGGAAACTGAGGACACACATCTGGATGTTGGCAATCTCCTCCTGCTGACACTGGGATGAGAGCCGATGGACACAACGCAGGAGAGAGGCAGAGGAAGAGGAGGGACGGGCACCTGACTCTCCCAGGCCAACCTGAGGAACCCACGCAGGTATTTATGGCAGCGCGCAGAGGTGCAGGAACCACCTCAAAAAGGTCAGTAATAAACTGGGGGATGCCCCACTGCTGGAAACAGCTGGTCAGGCTGGATGAGGCTCTGAGCAACCTGACCTAGTGGAAGATGTCCCTGCTCAGTGAAGGTGGACAAGATGACCTCTAAGGTCCCTTCCAACCCAAACTGTTCTAGGATTTTAAGATACAAGTCCTCAGCACTTTAAGGCATCATCTGACAGCCAGCTGAAACACAAAGGAGGACCATGGCTCCCACCAGGAAGCTTCTTCTGTTACCAGCCCCCTTGAGCTAGGGGTGCTCAGTGGTCTGGACAGCAAGCCTTAACTAGTGCCAAGGACCTTCTTGGCCGAGCCCCTATTCAGTCTCTGATCCATCTCCAGTGAGCTTAGTCCCCTCGGACTTCCCCCGCTTCTCGGATTGATGGAGCCCTGGATGGAGCCCTGGATGGAGCAGAGCCTCTGCAAAGGCTCCAAGGAAATTCAGGACAGATCAAGGCAACCGCCCCATCCAGCATGGCCAGCCCACCGTGGTCTGGTCTATGGAGAGCACTGAAAGAGACCATCTCCTTGGACCCCAGGATCCGGGAGCGGATCTGCAGATGGATGTCTCAGGGCACAACTCCCTGGAGATCACCGCCTGCCCTGGGAGCCAGAGTTCATTGAAGAGGAGGGATTCCCAGCTTCAGGAAGGGCAATGGAGATGACCATTAAAACCAGCTTGGACACAGGACCTGTCACCCCAAAGCTGCACCTCCAAGCCAAACAACCAAAGAAGCCAGTGAGAGTCCTGGACCTCGGTGGGCAGCCACCTGCCAGGGATGGTCTCAAGGATTCCTGCCAAGAGAAGCGCCTGGTACCTGCAGCCCGCAGTCCATCTCCGTGCTGTCCAGGAGGTAGTGGATGAGCGAGGCCTCCCCACGCAGGGCAACCTCGTAGGTCGGGCCACCCTCCACGCGGCACAGCGCCGTGACATGGGCAATGATGTTTGCATGGCCAGAGAAGGTGACCCTGACCCGCTCGCTCTCGCCCGGCTGCAGCACGCCGTACAGCGGCAGGATGTGGAAAACCTGGAGGAAGGGGAAGAGACACTGAGACATCAGGTGTGGAAATGGGTGCAGGAGAGGAGGGAGCCACTGCTTGCAGCAAAGGACAGACATGGCTGGAGGGCCTCTTCCTCAAACCCAGTCTCATCCTGCAGCCACCCTGCTTAAAAGTGGAAAGACCATGGGGAAAATTTTCTCCCATACTCAGTAATGAATGTGTTAATTAATACTCCACGTTAGAGTAATTTGGGAGGTCTCTTGGCAGCCAGAAGCTCTCTCTGCTGCAGAACGGGCCTCCCACTGCCTCCAGAGGAACACCAACACACGTCCTTAGGGCCACCAGTGTGACCACGGAAGCGAGACAGGTTCCCACTCACCTCGTCCACCTCCATGGTGGGGAGCTCCAGACTGACATCTGACATCAGCTGCTTGACGGTCACAGAGCTCTGAGACTCCACAGTGCTGTCTGGCTCCGCAGCACCGTCTGGCTCCGCAGCACCCTCTGGTAGAGGCTGGAAAACAAGTGCCATGGGCTGCAGTAAGCAGCAGGTGGGGCTGAGCCAGACCACTCCGCTCGTGGCTCTACCACCTCATCAAGCCAGGAAGCAGCTGAGATGGGACCTGGGCGCAAGCCAAGTACAGGTATGTCCCTGCCAATGCTTGAGCATGGGTCCAAGCCCACCCGCAGATGAGACACGGGCTCCAACTGTACATCCTACACGCCAGCTTGCAGGAGGAAGCGGGGTACACCAGGCGCTCAGGGCTGGCAGAGACCCCAAGGGTTCCATTGTGCAGCCTGGTGCCAGCCTGGGCCTGTTCGCTGCTGCCCGAGGAACGTGCCAGAAGCCTGATGCCTGGCACAGGGCAGCTTCTCTGTGACAAACCAGGAGTACAGCTGCAAGCCAAACTCCACCAACAGGAAAATAAAGACTTGGGAAGCGCTCGGCGCAACTCTCCTGTTCTGGGTGGTGCTTAGTTTCATCTCCTGCACTCATCAGCTGAAGAGCTCAGCTGGCACACTCTTTTCCACAGGCACCTTCCTGAAGAAGGCAGCCGAGATGGTTTCCTGTCTTCCAGCAGTGAGGAGCTGGTGTTTAACCTCAGAGAAGCCACTGTCCAAAAGGAACCTTGGCCCTGGGCTTCTGACCCCCTGTTTATAGATGAGGGCTTTGTGGTTGCTCTGGAAGTTTAAGAGGTGAAGACATGCTTTGTGCTACGGCCTTGGCCTCAGCAGAATCTACTACAAAGATTTATGGGGCATCTCCCCAGGAGATAAGGTACTGGGGAGGGCAGAGTCTTCTCATCTTTCGATGCTTTTTGTGGTCACTACATTTCCAAACCCAGCAAAGCTTCACCAAGCACGTGTTCCCAAAGATGCTGACAGCACTTTCCTAGGCCTGTGGTGTCCCACAGAGGTTACATGTGCGTGCGTTACTCTGAGGGTGGGGAGGCCCTGGCACAGGGTGCCCAAGGGGCTGTGGAAGTCCCATCCCTGGCAGGGTTCAAGGCCAGGTTGGATGGGGCTTTGGGCAGCCTGGGCCAGCAAGGCTGTCCCTACCCATGACAGAGGGTGGGATTTGATCTTTAGAGACCCTTCCAACCCAAAGCCTTCTGGGATTCCAACTTCTCCCTCCCCACAGGCCTGCATCCAGCCGCTGGCCCTGCTGCCAAGCCCACTCTCTGGGTAGCAGAAGGAAGGCTGACATGAGCACGGGCCCTCTGCAGTAAGCTGGGGGAGGCAACGCTGATGGGAGGTGTAGAAAATCACCTACCTCTGTTTCCAGGGTGTCATCTGCATCTGGTGGCTGTGGGACAGAATCCCCCACCCCTGCCAGGGCTTCAAGTGGCTCCTCCACACTCCCATTCCCGAGGATGCTCTCTGAAGGTGCTGGGCACTCCAGCTGAGCTCCCTCCTCCTTTGGTGGTTTGGCTTTTGTGAAAGAATTTGGTGTTGGAGGAGTTAACCTGGAAAACAACAAAGCTTTGATGGTGGAGCTGCAGTGGGAAGGAGGGAGGGCAGCAGGAGCAGCTCCTTGGCAGGATCCGGCACCAAGGTGGGAGCTCAGCAGCTCCATAAGCGGGTCAGAGCAGGTCAGTGCTTGGGAACGATGCCGGTATAGCGGCGGTGCCGGCAGCCGGGTGCAAGGAGCAGCAGATGGGGACAGGGGTGAACACCTCACCGGGGTGGGGAGCGTGGCAGCAAAGGGAGACACACACGAACCCTGCAAGAAGCCCAGACTGGAGGGCAAAGGGACAGAGCCAGGCAGCCATGGGCTGGTACAGACCCAGCAGCACCCTCCCAAAAGCACCTGCCACCCCAGACCGTGCCTTCCCCACCTGCAGAGCCACGGCAAGAAGTTCTGTGGCTCAGCCAGACATAGATGAAGAACATCTCCCCAAGAGTGACCCACAGCCGCGGGTCGGTACGAGCAAGCAGCGACGCTGGTGGCTTTTTGTACGTGTAACAAGGCAGGATGGAGCCAGAGCTGGAATGGAGCTGGGGCTGGGGTGGGTTGGAGCCTCCAGCCTGCTGTGCCTCAACTGGACAGAGCCCAGCACTGCACGGGACACCCAGGTACCTCAGCTGCCTTCGGGCAGCCTGACTTCTTCTGGGTGAGAAGGGAGGTGCCTGTGCCAATGGGACACACGCACCGGGAGCGCCTGGAGACTCTCCAGCCACACACCAGTCTGGCCACCATTCTGTCCATCTCACCGTCACCAGCCCTGACGGTTGATTCCCTCCATGTCACACCCAGTTAGTTTCATCTGATAATTTACAACACCAACAGTGCTTAACGTGGACCAGAAAAATAGATCTGACATGCTGCCCTTCTGCCGGGCTCTTAATGAGCAATGTGAGGTGTTAATAGCTTGGAGACCGTCTTCATTTCCAGCTCTGCCACAAGGATCACATGGTGTCTCCTGAGGGACCCTGAGAGAGCACATTACCGCTTAATTAACATGTGGAGCAGAAAAGGGAGCTGTCCTAAATGGCCGCAGCGCTAACGAGCCAGCAAAGGGGCAATGCCAAACCCTTTGGAGCAGAGGATCCTGCCAGAAGGACACTCAGGACCCTCAAGGCAACAGAGCTGGGTGACTCGGCATCTGCTGGAAGAACCAGCACCTGCGGGCTTGCGTCCAGCAGAGCCAATTGTTCTAGGACTCGGAACAGCTGCCCCTCAATGGGTAACTTCGCTCCGTTTCCCGGGGCGGTATGGAAAAACCATTGGCTGCTGGAATTCAAACTGCCCGGAGTCAACTTCTGACCTATGCAAGAGAGGCCACAGCGGGAAGAACCGCTCGAAAACGCCTTTAGAGATGCGCTACAGCACAACTGAGAGATTGCTCTTGGGCTTGGAAAGCACAGGCCAGTACTGGGTGGCCCTGGTGCCCAGGGACGTTGGGACAAGTCCTCCTACTGACACCTACTGCTGCACCCAAAGCCGCAGCAGAACCCGCCGGAACACACAACACACAACGAGCGCCGGAACACACGCAACAGCCGCTGTGTGAATGCCATGGCCAGCAGAACACAGGAGAACTCAGTTCAAGGTGGCACTTGCCTTGAGCCGTGGAAATCCCCACCTCAAGCTGTGGAGAAGCCCCACTCCCTGGGCACCTTCCCTGCCTGAAGCTGGCAGGTGCTTTTTCCACAAGGGAAAGTGAAAGGGATTTGTCGGATGCTACACAAACCATCTCAGGCTTTGCAAAGGACAAACGGGACAGCGGACGAAGAGCTTCAAGGAGAGGTGCACGTACCTCAGGTGGCTTTTGGAGTCGTCCGCCAGGAACAGCCAGTGGTACTGGACGGGCAGCGGGCTGCAGTTGGTCATCTGGATGTGGCGCTGGTGTTCAGTGTCATTCAAGACGCAGCCAAAGTCCAAGGTTGTGGTCTGGATATGGAGATTTGGGAAGAAGACTTCTCCCCGAATGGTGACTTGCTCCTCATGAGAGTGCTCGGGAAACTGTATCTTCAGAGTTTTCCCTGCTTCCCAACTATTCCAACCCTCTTCATAAGCAGGGTTAAACCCGATGGAGAGATTAAGTTCCTTCCCGGTCCCCAGCTTTATGGGCTGCAAGAAGATGACGAGTATTAACCACTGGTGTGATGAAGTTCCGAGGTCTGGTGGCACAAAACGCCTCAGTGTTCAAAGTGCAACCCCAACGTGGGCTTCTTGCTTCAGCCTTCATTTTCTTTATAACGTGCCCCTGACCATGCAGCACAGCTTTCTTCTCTGAGACTCTCAGGCTCACCCCCTTGTGCTCTGCACCCATAATGCAAGAGGGAAATAAATCCTGGCGTGCCCTGACTCTAGAGGAACCCCTTTGTCTTCACACTCAACATGAGCCCTAGGGCACTGTGCCCTCAGCCTGGAGAGGGCTCATCACCTGCATGGCAACGGTGGCCGTGCTTCCAACATGTCTCTAGCAGAGCCCATGTCTGACACCTCCCACCGCCAGCAGCGCAGGTGACAAGCGCCTCGGCCTTCCCAAGGGCAGAGCTGCCCCCAAAGAGAGCAAGCAGCTCTTCAGGTCACCCAAGGAGGGCTTCCAAGAGACACCTTCACCTCACGGTTGGCCCACACCTAGGTTCCTGCTCCGAGTTGTCTTAGAGCCAGGAGGTATTTCCCCAATTGAGGTGGTATTTTCTCTCCTTTTCAAACCTGATGCTGTTCATGCCAACTGACTGCCAATTCAAAGGAATAACCACCTCTCCTGGAGGGCTTCCCAAAGGAAACGCACCCCCATCCCCCTCCCTCTTCAAACCCCACCAGCGGGAAGGTCTGGGGCTGCTCACCTGGTCTGGCAGAGGCTGCTGGGACGCACTGCAGACCCAGAAGGGTTGCTCTACCATCAGGACGATGCTGAGAGGCAGGGAGGAGGTGTTTTTTAAAGAGAGAGGCTTGTACTGAAGGCTCAGGACATCGCTGGGTTGCTAAAGACAAGGGGAAAAAACAGGGAGGGGGGTGAGTCTCCGCCCTTCGGTGAAGTTAAGCAGTCCCACCTCTAAAAACACGGTCGCTTTGCTCACAGACCACCTCACGGGGGGTTTGGGGGGTGAGGAGGGCGTTTGGCATCCATCGGCCACAGCGACCTGCTCTCCCGCCCCAGTCCCTACACAGGAGGATGGCTGTGAGAGGCCCATGCTGTTCTTGTGGGTCCCACACACCTGGCCATGGGCTCAGCAGCTCGATTCTGCCTCCAGCTCAAGAAAGGCAAAATAGAGCTGGAGAGATGGTCCCCAACCCCACAGGGGAGAAATAATGATCTCAGTGTTGATGGCAATAGCTTGGTCCTGCTCAAACCAATGGCAAAGCCCTGAGGACTTGGAGAAGATGTTTAACTTCCTTCCCTGAAGGCCATCACACCCCTCCGTGGGCTTTCAGTCCTCAGCCATGCTACTAAACACCAGGACCCAACCCAGAGACCTACCTTCTCCACCCGGAAAGACATTGCTCTGGGCGACACTTGCAGGGTGGGAGCAATGAACTCGCACGTGACAGCCACTTGCATTATCCGTCTCTTCCCAAACTGGTTCCCCACGATGGCATGACACACCAGCCGCTCCTTCACTACCTGTGGGCAAGAGTCACACGTCACCCACCAAGTGCCAGCAGCGAGCCCAGAAAACACCATGGAATTTGCAAGCCGTGGACACAGAAGGAATTTGATAGCCTGGATAAACCCATGCCATGGGATCTTGGCCATCAACCCTCCACAACTATTACACTGCCATAAAGCTACAGTCACTGGTCTCCTTGGTAGTCCTCTCTTCATGCTCCATCCTACTTATTCTGCTCTCCCAAAATCCTTAGTGCTACACCCCAACGTCCACAAAAGGCACCCACAAAGTCAGGTGGAACTGGAATAATCCCCCCCCCCCGCAAACGGTTATCGCCATGATGTGCCCTGCTGCTCAGCATGATCATCATGCTGGAAAACATCATCTAGGTCCAACCCCCTGCCATGGGCAGGGACACCCTCCCTAGACCAGGCAGGCCAAAGCCCCATCCAACCTGGCCTTGAACCCTGCCAGGGATCCAGGGGCTTACACAGCCTTGCTGGGTAACCCATTCCCTTGATTTCTCATGGTTCTACTTCCCCAGGTTCCTCCCCCTCCACTCTTCACAAGGATCACAAGAATCACAAGGTTGGAAGAGACCTCTGAAGATCATCGAGTCCAACCATTCCCATCCTATGCTAAACCATATCCCTAAGTACTTCATCTACCCTTTTTTTGAACACATCCAGGGATGGTGACTCAACCACCTCCCTGGGCAGCCTGTTGCAGGCCCTGACAACTCTTTCAGTAAAATATTTTTTTCTAATATCCAATCTAAACCTGCCCTGGCACAGCTTCATGTCATTTCCCCTTGCTCTATCTTCTGTCACCTGGCTGAAGAGACCATCGCACACCTCTCTACAACCTCCCTTCAGGTAGTTGTAGGTGGTGATAAGGTCTCCCCTCAGCCTCCTCCTCTCCAGGCTAAACATCCCCAGCTCCCTTAGCCGTTCCTCGTATGATTTGCCCTCCAGCCCCTTCACCAGCCTGGTTGCCCTTCTCTGCACTCTTCCCCCTCTGGTACAGCTCCACAAGCCAACTCCTCTCGGGAGCCTACAGTCTTCACAACTCTTGGGTTCTACGTGCACCGCAGGGAGTTGGGCTTCTGACCAACCTCAAGAGTACCAACTTCTCAAGACCCAAAGCTACATCTGCTCCCCATGCTCTTGCCTCACAGATGCCCTTCACAGGGCTTCCCAGTGCCCTTCTCAAGATTTCCAGGCAAGACACCCTCTCCAATGCCCTAAGCATTTTAGTTTCTTTCTTGGACCTTTTTCTCCACCTCAGCAAAACCTCGGGACTCACAACTGCACGGGGACAGTCCCACCGCAACCAACTGAGCCGGGAATCACATCTTGGAGCCTCCGCCGAGGCAACCCTTTCAAAACACCTTTCAAAACACAGCAGGAGCTTCATGCAGATTTATTCCACCTTCGCCTAAACATCTGTGCCCAGTGGGCCTGGAGCAAGGGAATGCGCCCCAGGCTTAGCTGGCAGCTCCTCTGCAGAGCTTCCCCTGGAAAGAAGGGGCCAGGAAGAAGACGACACAGCGATCCCGCTGAGCTACCCCCGCTCTGAGCTGCCATCCAAGGGCGCTGCCGGACCTGACCGCCCTTGGGACACGGGGCCGGCCGAGAGCCTGGGGTGAGCTGTTCTGGGAATACTAATACAAGTGGAACTGTCAATTCTAATGATCCCTGGGAGCAGCTTCCCTCATGGAGAACATCACTCCCACCATTCTGGCTGCTGCGCTGGGCTCGTTTTTCTCCTCCAGGACTGGGCTCTAAGCAAGTCTTCTGCCCATGTTTGTCTGTAGAGGGAAAAAAACGCTGCTCCCAGACGCTCCCCTCCCTTCCCAGGGCCTTTGTTTTACTCCCTGCTTCCCCCAGAGAAATTACCTCGCGGTTTCTCAATCCACTCCCTGCCTTTGCTCCTAGGCTAAGCCTAACTTATTTTCTCTGCCCTTCCTTCCCTGTAACCCACCGTTTGCCCCTGTTCCTTCAGCCCCTATTTTGGTATGGGCAAGTTGGCTTGATGGTAGCTATAGAAACACCCCAAAAAAACCCCTTGGGAACTGATGGTGGCCAGCAAGGAGTGCAACTGGTGCTGACATGGTCACTCGGGGCGTTGAGATATTTTCTTGAAAGCACTTGTTCATCTTCCCAGGGAGAAGTCAAGGGGCTGCAGGAGAAGCCCCAGTGGAGGTGATGCGACGGGGAAAGCTCAGCACCCGGGGGGGACCTCACCTGAGGAGTGCTGGAGGAGCCTTCCAGAGTCATCTCCACAGTCTGGCCTGGCATCAGCTCCACTGTCAGAGGTTGAATCTTAAACACGGGACTGGCAGGTCTGGGGGTCTTGGAGGAACCTTTGCCCTTGGTTTGGATGGCAGGGAGACAATCACGACGGGGAGATGGGGGGGAACCTTCCGTTCTCCAATAGAGCCGATGGATGCGTCGTCCTGCGTTCGTTATCTTGAAGCGGTAACAACAGGGACGTAGGCTAGAAGAGAAGCAGAGATGGAAAATGGCTCAGGAACTGCCTCTTCCCAGCACCCACCTGGCTTCAGTGCCCCGCTGGCCTTATCTCACCACTCACCCAGCAACAAATCCACCTCCAAAACCAATGACCCAGCTCAAAGTTACACCAAGAGCCAGACCGTGGTTGCCCCTAAGTTTATCAGCATTCAGCAGCCGGTCTGTTTGCGCAAAGCAAGGAAAAGCTTCACCAAGGACATCAGCATCTCAGTTATTCCCCCTCGTCTGTCCCATCCCTTCAGGAGCACCCGACTCCTCATCCCCAACGTATCATCCTTGGGCTGAACACTGAAGCTGGGTTTGTATTGTGGGAAGCCAGATGTGCTGGGAGAACGTGGGATCAAGCGATGTTTCCCCGACACGAGCACAGCAGCAAGACCAGATGGAGCGGCTGAAGGACCAGAGCAACAACAAGAGATGAAGAACTCCAGCTCGATAGAAAGCCAGATTAATATTCCATGGAGACTGATTCCTTCACATCAAGGAACGCTGACTGCAGGCCAGGCTGGAGGATTATTTTACCCCCTATAAATCTGAGCACGGCCAGGAAACAAGAAGCTCCTGCAACAGTTGGTGTCTGTCCAAGGGATGGAGGATGAGCTTGCAAACCGCGTGTCTGCTGCACACAGCGAAAGGCAAACGCAGCAGCGACAGCAGAGAACAAACCAGCCCTGGCCACAGGCTGCTCAACAACAATGGGCCCGAGCTGGGCAGGAAACGGTTTATGCTGCCGACAGCAGCGGGGGAAAGCTTGGAGCAGAACCTGCAGCTCTGGGAAAGCCCAACTCATCTGCCATGCTCCCTGGTCCCACCTCAGCTCACCCGGTTGCAGCCCAGCAGCTCCACAACCCGCAGGCCAGGAGGCGAAGGGGGGCAGAGGACACGAAACTCGGTAGCCTTGTCCTCTGCCTTGTGTAGCTGAGTTGTGGCCGCATGGAGCACAGGACATGCTGGACAAGTGTCCCTGCTGACGTGGATGGCTTGTGGGTGCATATTTGCACCCCTAAAATCTATTCTAAATGCTTAAGGTAGGATTAACCTCCTGGCTCTAACCAAAGGTTAGGGTATGGGAGAACTGTGGACCCTCTTTGGGCAGGGAAAGGAACAGGCACCTGGAGAAGGTGATTCCTTCTCCGAGGAATGCTCCAAGAGGTCTCAAACACTTTGAAAAACCTTATTTCCCTCCCCTGTTCGCAAGAACCTGCCAGGTTCAGACACACACGGTAGGATCAAACCAATCCCTTTCTCTGAGCTAAGCTCTTGCCATTAACCCTCTCCCTTTATCCCACCCAACCTCAGGAGACTTCTCCTCCGCTCCCTTTCAGGGCCGGTCCTGCAGCCACCATGGCTGCTCCGTGCTGTGGCAGCTGGCGGAAGAGACAGAAAGGAAAACAGGCAGGAGAAGGGAGGAAAGAGTATCTACATCTGATAGAGAGCAGCCTGGCAGGGGACAGGAGAGAGACAGCAAGATCAGAGATGATACAGGGCAAAGACAAATTCTGCTGCTCCTCCCGGACTCCCTGGGGCAGAAGGGAAACCAAACAGTGCTGGTAACTTAGTCAAGGAGTTGCTAACAAGCTACTGACAAGGTTCTCTGCCGCTGCCAGACGATACTCCACAGCCAGTGAAGAAGCCAGCAAGGCTACTGCAAAAAGTACGGTGTACTGTGTTTCTACTTGTAACGTCACGTTTCCCTGCTGGAGGCTTCTGGAACCTGCTGTTTTCTTCCAAATCTTTACTCCATAAAGCAAGGAAATGCATGGATTCTAACCAAAGGCAAGTCGGGAACAATTTCCCAACTGGTGTCTGGCTCAGTGGCTTTCTGAGGGAATCTAACAACTTGAAAACCACCCAGAAAACATTTCTAAAGGAGTTCCTGGGGCACCGAGCCAGGACTTGGAGTGCTGGAGGAGAACCGGCCCCAAGGATTTCAGCAGAACTCCTCCTTGCTGGGCCCACGGCAGAGCCCGGAGCAGAGAGATAACTTACCTGAAGTGGGGGCCCAAGTTGAGCTCTGGAGCAAGTGGTTTGTCCATGACGATGGTGGTGCCAATGCCGAAAGCCCGGATCAGGACGTTGTAGCTGTGGCTGTTCTCTATGGACACGATCACCTTGTCCTTGAATTGTTCAATGTCATCCAAGTTTGCTATGACAGTCACAGCCACCTTGGTCTCGGGGGGGATCACTCCTTTACTGGGCTCAATCCTGCAGCGCGAGCGTTTGCCAGCCTGTAAGACACGGCAGACGCTAAGTGAGCACGGACACCACGGACCCTGCTCTCTGCTGGGGTGCAGGAGAAAGGACTAAAGACATGAGGGTAAATCCATAAAGGCTTCGTTTCCCTAAATCCAAGCGTCTGGAAACAGCAACTATGCTGGAGCTTCTATTGCACCCTCCTTTAATGGACCCACTTCTTTAACCCTGTTTTGCCCAACCCAAGGGATGCTCATCCTCGGGAGAAGCTTTATTCCCCTCCAGCCTCCCCTTGGGAGAGCACACCAAGGCAAGCTGCATCTCTCCTGGCTTCCCCACAGACGGGTTTGCACAAAGGCTCGAGGCCAGGACTGCTCAAACCCCACTGCAGCAGCCACGCAGCCGGGGGATATGGCCGAGAGCCTGAAGGATAAACTCTGCCAAACGGGTGTAGCAAAATCCTGATGCCCAAAGTCTTCTTTCCCCAAGAGTTGGGCAGTGCTTCCCAACAGCCCCCCCAGGACTGAAGCACTCCGTTCCCACTGATCATCAGCCGCAGTGAGGTGCCCTGGCACTCTCTCCTTCGGGAAATCCAGCTCTGAATGTTTACAGAGGGGCAGTGAAGAAACAAGCAGGAAGAAACCTGCCAGCTGTGCCCTGTGGGCACGGCCCCAGCTTCCTCTCTCTTCCTCTTGTTTTTTCCAGATTGCCCTTTACAGATGGGGCGATCAGGGCACTGGACCCCCCAGTCCTTCTAAAGCCACATTCACAGGGAGCAAGCTGGCAGCAGAGCAATGGTCTCCATCACCAGGAGGAGCTTGAAACAGACGCAGAGAGAGCAGGGAGATGATCAGGAAACCCATGCTCCTTTCAGGAGAAAAAGGCTACGGGCTTCTCTTCATCTCAGAGCTCCAAATACACAGCTCAGAGCAAAACACCTCCCACAATGTAAAGCCAGAACTTGTGAAAAGGACCTGGCATCAATTTCTGCTCAACCATCCAGGAAAACTCCCTGCCTCCCTGAGGGGTCCCCCAGTGCTGGGCTTCTCTTGCTGCGCTGCGGTGGAATACCTTGCTGCTCTCTCAGATAGCGACATGGAAACATCACGTGCAAAAATCAAGTCCCAGGCTGCTATGGAGCCATCATTTCTGTTGGGAAATATCCCCACAGATACTTACCACCTCTGCCCGGAAGGACGCAGGGATAACACTCTGGTTGGAGAGGTAGAGAGTGCGAGAAGCGTCTGCCAGAACTTGGATATCGCCAAAATCGATCTTGCTGGGATACACGTGGACAACTGGTCCCTCTCCAACGGCCTTCAAGCTGATGTCCTGTCCAGGTAGGGAAGATTAAAAAAACAAAGGCAAGGGAAAGTTTAAAGAAGAGATGGCTCTCAGGGCACCCCTAGACTGGAGGGTGATTACGGCTGTCGGTCGTTTGAGGTGTTGTAACACTGATGCAGAAGGCCTGGAGCAAGTGTGGGATCTACAGTGATCCCATCAGGAAGCCACAGGCCCCTGTTACTGGGGGATAAAGAAAACCAGCTCCCCACACTTGTATTTTCCCCCTTGCTCAGCTCTCCTTCCTCTACCCCATGCCTGCTCCTGCCCCTTTTCTTGCTCCCGCTCCTTTTCCCGCTGGATCTTGCCCCAAACTGTCCTCTAGGACTTCCAGACAGCCGCACTTGGCCGGTAACTTCTTCCGCATCCCCCACAAAGCTGCCCCCTGAAAACCAGCGCGAGCCCCCAGCAAAGCAGGCTCTTGGCAGCAGAGATCACGTCCGTTGGCTGCCTCTCAGTGCTGCCTCTGGGCACTCCCAGTACTACAGGAACAAGAGATTCATTATTCATTCTGTCCCTCAAGCAGGATTGCTTTTCTCTCCAGAGCCTGAGACCCTCCAAGTTTTCTTCTTGTAAAGGCCATGGTAGGAGGAGGAAGACGGGTTCCTGTGCTGAGCCACCTTCTCACAGCGCTAAAAACCAGGGAACTTCATCTGCTCTGGTTGGACTTCACCAGTTCCGACTCATAGAACGGTCTGGCTTGGAAGGGACCTCAAGGACCAGAGAGCTCCAACACCCTGCCACAGGCAGGGCCAACAACCTCCATGCCTGGAGCTACACAAGGTTGCCCAGGGCCCCATCCAACACTCCCTTGAACACTCCCAAGGATGGGGCACCCACCCCTTCTCTGGGCAGCTCCTTCCAGGCCCTCACCACTCTCTCTGGAAAGAACTTCCCCCGATATCTCATCTAACCCTTCCCTCCTTCAGTTTCACTCCATCCCCCTTGTCCTGCCAGTGTCTGCCCTTTGGAACAGCTGATTCCCTCCTGTTCCTCTGCTCCCTTCAGGGACAGGAAGGCTGCAATGAGGTCCCCTCAAAGCTTCTCCAGGCTGAACAAGCCCAGCTCCTAAGAACACTTCAACCCTTCAACAGAACCCGAACACACAGAACTCCCAGCACTGACAATCATTGTGCGATTCACCAGAGGACACGGAGTGGGATTTAACCTCAGGACAAACCAGCCTCTGTGATGGAAAACCTTTAACGATGGCCCACTCGAGGAAAAGGCACTGACAGCTGTCAGAATCACTAGTCCAGTTCAGGCAGAAGGAGCAGCGTCTGTAAACACTCATCTCTTGACAGCGCACTGTGCAAGAGCCAAAAAACCCCCAACAAGCCACGTACCAAGGCTGGTACCTCAAAAATAGGAAGCTGAAGCTGTGTGATGATAGATGTTTCATCGCTCCAGGAGGAGGGAGGTAGGGAGAGCTGAGGTCTTACTGATGCTTGCCCAGAGCTGCCAGGAAGAAGGAGCTGGAGGGAAGAGCTGTGTCTCACCAGCTGGCTTTGCTTCCCAGTGGCAGTGGGGTGGAAGCAGCAAAGGCAGGGCACAGCCCTTTGGAGGTGGACACAATAACATCTGGAAGATGCTCAGGCTAGCTGGTTTTAACAAGGGAACGTGCACTAACACAATGAATCCTCACCAAGGAGAAGGCTTATTAAAAAGCCAACGAAACTCTTCATCTGCTGTCTTCATAAAGGGGGAAAGAAAAACCCTGTTCAACAGCGTGACGGGCAATGTGACACCCGTGAAAGGCGACGGGAGTTTTGCTCTGGGTAATGCTGCTGCACGTACACCCCCCAGCACCACTCTGCCTTTGCTTCTGGGTACCATAACGTCACGGTAGATCCTTTAGGAAAGAAGAGCATCTGTCCCTGGCAGACAGCCGTGGTCCAAGTGACCACCAGTAACCCCAGGTCTGGGTTTTACCAGCTCCTTCCCACAGAGGATGACAGAATACACCACACCAAAGCTGGCACGCAGCCACTACAAGCCCAACACCAAGCAACAGACACCCAGAGGGACTCAACGCAATGCAAGGTGCGGCCGCAGACTCGGTATCCGCGCTGACGGGGTGACTTCAGAGCCAGCTCGCGCTCTGCTCCATCGTGACGCGCTGCAGCCATTCCCCCGGGGTCAGGCTGAGGTCTCAGGATCCCTATGGGGAGGATTTGCCACCAGTGCAGCATGTGCAAGTTGATGCTCTGCTAGCCCAGAAAACTTCAGATGAATCCACTACTCTGCTTAGACTATAGGAAACAGGGAGAATGCCGCCCCACGGCCAGAAACTCCCATCCCTGCGCTCAGTACACCCAGGGAAGCCTCTACCGGCGCTCACGGCAAGGGAGCATAAATGCTGCATGTTAAAGACCGACTTCACGGGCTTGTGGAGCCACTCAACCCCCTGCCAGGGAGAGCTGGGATCCTCCAGCTGAAGCACAAGGAAAATGAAGATGATGTTCACTTCCAAAGGCAAATACTTTAGGCAAGGTGAAGCTTTGAACCCAGAAGCTGTTAGCTCAAGGAGAAAAGCTTTGCAAGGAACCTGCAGTTAAACAGCAGGCTGGTTCTAGAGGGCAGAAATCCCCCTTTTCCAGGGAAACACCACATCTACGCCCAAGCAACTGGTTTGTCCCACTTCAGGCTTGCCTGTCTCTCCTACCAGCACAGCCACAAAGGCCAGGCTTGAGATGTTCCCTGGCATCCAGGGATTGAGCAGCATTGTTTCCATCTGTTTTAATGACAGTTTCAATCCCCAGCCTGCTTTCAAAAGGCCAGCCTCCCTTTCGGGTACAGAAAGCTTAAGGTTCCTGTGGCATCCTACTTCATGCTCAGAGAGATGGCAAGACATCCTGAAACAGCCGCTTCCAAAGTTAATATCATTCTAAACTTAAATTTAATTAACTACATTTGTTCTAGATTTCAGCTAGATGAAGCCAGGACACTACACAAGGCATTCTCCTGCCTACATCTTGCTGTCACTGCTGCTGCTGTGGATGCCTGAACGCTAACAGCATCTTTCAGGAGGCTCCAGAAACATCGTCAGGAATGCTTCACCATTTCCAAGCCTGTGCTGGAAAAAGGAAGAGTCCCTGCCTTGCAGATGCCAGGGGTGTGGAGATGCACAGGGCTTTACGCAGAGATATGACGGATACTTCTCGACGTGATGGGCCAAGCTCTCAGCGTGGTTTCTCACACAGGGTGTCCCAGTGCCCTCCTGAACAAAAGTTCCTGCTCTGAAGCAGCAGCTCCTGCTCACCTAATCACGCAGCAGAGTCTCAGCTCCAGGGACCATGCTGGGTTGCAGACTGCGCTCGTTATCCCATCTCTCCTATCTGTAATTATGTGCCACATCGGACTCTCAGACTGTCACCTGCCCAAGAAGTCCCACCAGCCTTCCTCTCCTCTAGACCTTGGCTGTTGCTTGTACCACGAACCCCTTTCCTTGTCCACCCTGGCTGCGTACTGCAGCCCTGGGAAGGATCCCTGGAATTAGGAACCTCGAGGACTCACCAGTGGGGAGTTCTTGTTCCCAAGCACAGTGAGCACAGCAGAAGCAGACTGATGTCCCAACTTCTGGGCTTCCAGCACCAACGGGACCCTGACAGTGCTGTAAGGCTTGATGATCCCAGAGAACACGGGGCTGGAGTACAGCACAGCATCACCCTGCTTGTGCTTCTGTAAGAGACAAAATCAAACCCAACTTCAGAGCGACCTCCGACGAAACCTGCACTCCTTAACATCTACCATCGGAACCCAGCTAGGAGACCGGGATGGGCTTTGAATCCCAAGGGGGTCCAAAAGCTGCTGCACCCACAGGCATACACACCCATGCCAGCAGCCTCCTCACAGCAGCTTTTCACCACCCTGCATAAAATCAACCTAAAGGCTAGAATACAAACCTCTTCCCAAAGTCTATATGCGGGGGGGGGGGGGAGGTGTGGCGCGGTTCTTCTACACCCAAAGGTTTGCTGAAAACAAGAACCCATCTGAATATAAACCAGCAAGGTCTTACCCCACCCCTTTGTTATTATTTTTCATCCCCTTAATAAACCCCTGGATAACTCTTGAGGGCAGATGCGATGCCAAACCTGAGGAAGGAGCCTGTAGCAGGCTGGAACGCGGCTCTTGTTCACCAGGGTCAGCGGCCGCTCGTACTGGAAGTTTAGGAAGCACCGGCCAAATGTCACAGTGGGGTCCCGCACTTCCAGCTCAGGAGCGATGCATCTAGGCAAAGAGATGTCCCAAAGGGAATTAGAGATACTGAGAGAACGTAGAATTTGTTTCCTCCTTGAATAGGGCACAGAGGAGCGGAACACATTTGTCACTGTCAGACAGACATGTATTACCCCGACAGCAATAAATCGCCTTCAGCTTCCTGTATTCCCTTTGATTCCCACAGCAAGCCCTGAGCTCTGGAGGAACCTTCCCACCAAGGATTGGTGCAGTATGGCCCAGTATCTCAGCAGAAACTACTCCCTCCTCTCCAGAAAAGGGGCCTGAAGAGCCTCAACTGCTTGCTGTGGCGATGGAAGGTCCGAGCCAGCCCCTGCCTTACGCAGTGGGTGGTTGTTAAAAAGAAAATCACAGCCCAGACACTGACCAGACGGCGGAAAAGCACCAGTGAGCTGCATCCTACTGGTAATGACACCGACACCCACAGCACAGCGGGATCCAGCCTGGCTGCAGCAGGGATGACTTCCAGCTTAAGTGTGAGAACATTCATGCTCAAAAGGACCAGAGGGAAGCAGCAAAACCTGAGCTCTCCTCAGCATCAAGGACTCTGTTTCTCCTTCGGAAGATCTTGCTGTTATTTTTCCTGCACCAGTCCTGCCCTAAGCCCCTTCCCCATTAGCACGTGCCTTTGTTAAGCCAGACAGACACCAGGCTGCTCCCCACATCCCAAAGGAACACTGTGCTTTGGTGGCAACACAGACACAGTTCCCCCACTGACTGCTTGCAGGAAGGAGGAGAGAGACAGCCCTTTGGAAGTCTGTTACACCTCACCCACCAAAGAAATAGGTCTATAATTAATCTAATTAATATAATTAGGAAAAGGCTGGGGGCTGTGCCTGTCTGGTGAGCACAGATGCTCCTCAACACTGGCTGCTTTCAAAGCCCTGCTTAACGAGCTCATTAAGTAATACTTCTCGTTTGGAGCTGGCCTTTGTGTGAAGGGAGGAGAGACGATGCACCAGGAGAGAGGACACGCCGCGAAGGAAAGCGCCGATACCTGGCTGTGAGGAGCAGCCCCAGCACCTCCTTGCCGACACCGTCCACATCCACCACCAGCACCAGCTTGTACTTCTTCACAGTGTTGGAGCACAGGGTGACCTGGTGACAGAGAAGAGCGTCAAAGACCTTCACCACCCCCAAAAACTATCGTTCCGTGTGTGGCATCCCCTGATTCTCCTTCCATGGTAAGGAGAAGGATTTTCCCCTAATCCTTCTGCTGCTCCATGTGTAGAGCAGAGTCTGAGAGCAATAAAGGTCTCCTGAGAGCATCTGCTTGGTTCAACACCCTGTGTGGTTAACAGGGTGTGTGTAAGCTGAATTAAAGCCTAATCAGACAACTGCCCTGCTCACCACTGTATTAAAATTAATCTCGGTTCTAATCTCAGCTACAACAGCGTAAATCCCGGGGCAATGCGCTGCCTCAAACCCAGCGAGTTCAGCTTTACAGCCAGGGCCAAATGCCAAGGGCCCCAGAAGTTGGGTGCAGGTCACACCTGGCAGAGCTGCTTCAGCCCCCCCTAGGGATGGCTGCAGTGAATGCAGCTCCTCTGCTCACTGGGAGAGGGGAAACAAGTCCGGGAAGAAAAGCAAACTGCTTTACACAAGGGCATCTCTCTAATGGCCACCCGCTGTCCTCATCCTTCCTCTGCCCACGGTTAAGCCAAAGCCACAGCTCCACGCAGCGCTCAAGCACACACGTGGCTTCCGCGCCTGACCGTAGGGCACAGGATGCTCAGCGGATGGTTCTGGAAACAAACCGATGCCCCTTCACAAACACCCCAGACCAACCCAGACAACAGAAGTGCATCTATCTGCCTCCCATCACTAAAGCCCCCCCGGACCCTCCCCACCAGTGAAGCTTCAGCTCCATCTGCTGAAGCACGGCCGGACGGATTCTCCCCACACCTTGATATTCCTGGATCCCAGGGCGCGGATGGTCCCGCTGCAAGGCTCGATGGTAAATTCGGCCGGCCTGATGGAACCTTCAACTCCCCATCTCCAGGGCTGAGGATCGTCGTTCAACAGCCAAGCAGCACTGGTAACGCTGGGCCCTCCCGAGCCGTCCCCGGGGATGCGAAGGTGGAAAGTCATGGGCACCAAGGAGGTGTTTTTGAGGCGACACGACAAGGTGTGAGGGAAGCCTGGGGAAGAGACACACAGAGGGATTTATGCCCCCGTTATCCCACCATTCCTGGGCTGAACAGCCCCTCACGGTAAAACTGCGCCTGGAGTTTGGCTCTCTTCAATCTGAACTGCAGCTAATTGAGAAGCCCAGCAAGGAATTAATGGCATGGACGCTCTGTGCCAGGGTGGTGATGGAGATCCCTCCTTGGCAGCTCTGATGCCCAAAGCCATCAGTTTTTCTCTCTCAGCTGCCCCGACACCGGCACCAGTTACATCTCTCATAGGAGCGAGCAGCCAGACAGAGCATTTACTCTGAGAATCGGATCCATAAAAGTCCCCATGAACACCCCCCGTGGTTTGCAATACGGAAGAGCAGGTTGGCACCAAGGAGAAGCTGCAGTAAAAGCAGGGATGGATGAAATGGGGAGCTACAGCCCGATGCAAAGCCCTCTGATGCAGTTTTGTTAGCTGGATCCTTACGGCATCTCCTGTTTCAGGGCGACCAGATGGAGCACATGAAGGTTTGCAGCCCACTTGGCAGGAGCTGAGCCTGACACTGGCTGAGAAATCAGCAGAAGCCGTGTCTCACCTTCCCTAACGAACGGCGACGTCTCATTACTGCTCAAAAAGCTCTGACACCAGCTTTCCCTGCCGCACCAGTGGCATAACCCCACTCAGTGGGGATGTTCTGCAGAGGCAGGAGACCAGCCCAGGAGAAGACATCTGGTTTGGCTGGCCCATCTCGATAATGGCCCTTCCATCAATCCACAACTGATTTCCCATTAAAAACTTCAGCTCATCTCAGTAAAAAGCCTTTTGTGAGGCAGAGATGGAGAACCAGAACCTGCATTTCAATGGAGCTCTGGATGCTCAGCCACCAGCACTGCTGGCACAGCAGAACTGGGCTTTCGGGGTGGGGGGACACAGGGAAGGAGCTCTGCGCAGAGCTATGGCTTGGGCATATTATGGGGTAGGTGATAACAAGGTGCCCTCCCAGCACTAATTAACATTTCACACTAAGGCTCAGGGGACTGAATGGCTCCTGTCCTCCCAACATTTATCCAGAGCAGCTTCAGGCTGGTTCACAGCTCCATCACCCTTCTCCCCCTCCAACGTCTCCCTTTTCCCCCAACCCCAGCGTCGCCCTTCTCCCCCTCCCAGGCACCGCCCTTCTTTCCCCCGCCAGCATCACCCTTTTTTCCCCATCTCCCATTCCCGGGGCATTTCAGGGACTAATACCCTCGCGGCCATTCTGCTGCCAAGGGTATCAGTCCTGCTTTTAACACCCTGAAGGCTGCTGCTGCAGAGGAACACACATTCTGGGTGCTCTGAGGTTCCAAGCGCCCCGTTTCGGTAACGCATGGACCTCTCGGCCCATGGTCCAAGCCCAGGGCACACTCACCGAAGGAGACGTCACCGAAGCAGAGGGCAGGCACATCGAAGTGGAGCGTTGGTCCAATGACGCAGCCACTGTGAGGACAGACAGACAAGGCACTGGCTGAGTTAGAGAACTGCAGAGCTTTCAGCTCTCCCTGCTGCTCGGGCGGGTAAGAGCCGGTGTCAGAACCACGGCGGGTTTCAAACCAGCCCCTCACACCCTTGCCCTCATTCAAGGGGACAGGAGGTGGCCAGCAGCTATCAGATGGGGCTTAGGGCACAGTGTCAGGCAGGATAGGGCAAAGCTATGCCCCCAAGTTGGCTCAATGAGGGGCCCCAAACAAGCGATGGCTCCGTGACTCAGTTTCCCCATCTCTAACGCATGGGTAGAGATGCCCACACAAAAGCGGACTCAATGGAGTAACCCCCCTCAGGTTCCCTTCTTCTCAGCTGGAGCCAGCGTTTCCATTGAGTGGCTGAGCGTCTTCTCAGGAGATCTGGATCCACACAATTATCAGAATCCTAGGGAGCGCACAGACACCCACCGACCACAACAAGATCAGCAACAATTCTACACAGGAATGTATCAGCTTCTCACTGCTGACACAGCCAAGAACAACACATCTTAAACCAAACACGGGGCCCTGAACCCACCACACCTCCTCTCCTGTCCCTAAAATCAGCTCCAAACTCTGAAACTCGCCATCACTGCCTGAAATCGGCCCTTGTAGCCACACACCATTCATGAATTCACCTCATGGCTGATGCCACCCGAGCCCAGCTCCACCTGGGGGGGAAACGCGGATGTTTTGGGAACGATCACATCTATGGCAGCATTAGTGGACTCGGGGGTTCTTGCTGAGTGGGAAGGATAACAAAGAACTGCTCAAACACTCATCCTCGTTCCCTTCTTCATAGCCCAGTGTCCCACCAGCCAGCTCACATCCAAATGGGAGTTGTTCTCCGCATGGGACTCAATCCAGCATTCAAAGCCTCCCGAGGAGCGGGGCGCTCAGCTCGAGCGGGTGGGTGGGTGTCTTGAAGCTCCAGTTGGTCACACCGACTCCCCGCTCTCTCTTCAAGCAATAAACTTCTTGTTCTGTTTTTACCGGTTTCTCTTGCCTCACCAGCAAAACCCACTGCAGATTCCTTTCATTTCTTGGCTACCTTGATCTAGCAGGAGGCTGCTGGCCGAGGAGGCACAGCCAGCCCCACATCTTGCCTGCCTACACCACACTATCCCAACAGCCCATGGTTATGACCCACTGGGACAAGTTTATCCGCTGCTGAGAGCCTGAGAAAGGAGCTTTGACTCTCTTAGCAGCCTTTTCTCTTTCCCCTCCTCGGCTTGGTGCACATTATCTTCTGCACCAGCACCGGCCCACAGGATGATGCCCGAGTTCTTGCTGCAGAGAGCTCCCAGGCTCCTGCATCGGCGCTTTTCCAGCTGCAGGAAGGAGGCAGCGCAGCACTCGCTGCACAGGAGCTGGGAGGACACCTTGTCCCAACACAGGAGTGCGAGGGATGACACTGAGCCTGCTGCTACCCAGGTTGGGTGGATTCTTAACAGAGGATTATAAAACACAAAATCACCCAGGCTGGCCTGTTGCTCAAGGGTCTCCAAAGTGCTTTTGGCCTCGCTGTGCCTTCACGTGGGACATCACAGACCCATCCCAGACCCATCTACAGCCCATCACACATCTGCCGCAACCCAAAGGGGGAAGGAGCTACCAGCTCCTGGTACCCACCCTGGGCAGCAGGCATCTCCACACCTTTCCAGTTAAACTTTTCCCAACATGGGTAGTCACTTCCAGCCCCAGGATCATCACACTGGGGTGTCAAAGGGTCACGATAGGAACCTGTCGCTGCCAAACTCCGTGCCAAGAGTGTCCTGGAAAGCTCCACCAAGAAGGCCAAGGTGCTTCCCACAGGCACCCAAGTCTTTCAGAGTTAAACAGGGTATATTGAGGGCGTAGGAAGGAAGGAAGGTCATCACCCCTGGGTTGCAAGGTTCAAACTGGAGCCAAGGTTAAAGGCTCTCAGCTCTTAACCTAGCATCCCCATGCCAAGACCTCCCACAACACCTTTTTCTCTCTGCTTCACCAGAAAATGAGGCAGGTGGGAGATCACTACCCAGAGATAACTCCAGAGGTGCCCACCAAGCTCCTGTAACCTCCCCACTCACCTGATAGACAAGGTCACGGGCTCAGGGGATCCATTCACATTGAACTTGAATTCTTCTGTGAACTTCCCCAGGATGGTGGAACTGAAGGAGATCTGGATGACCTGGAGATCGTCTGGCAAAATCTCCCCCTCGCTGGGGAGAAAGGTGAAGCAGGAGCCCAGAGCTGTAGCTGGAGGAACCAAGCTGAAGGCAGCTTGGATGAGTCCTTTGTTAAACAGCACCACCTGCAGCAGGAAGGCAAAATGGAAACACAGAAGGACATTTCCTTTAGAGAAGACCCATTTGCTTTCTAATTCAACAATGAACACCTGCAAGGCAGAAGGCAAAGGAAATACAACGGGACAAGTTCTGCCTTTGGGTTTTTTCCAGGCAAAGCAGTGATAACTCCATAGAACCTCTGCCTTTGTCCAGCTGGCACAGAACTGCCCTGCTCACAACTCCTGAGCTGCCAGAAATCCCACAAGGAGCCACCAGGCTCCAGCCCAAGCCCTGCTAGCTCTCACAGCTCACCTCGTACTTGTGTGCTGCTCCCATGAAGACATCCCCGATGTCCAGACGCTCAAAGCTGGAGCGCAGCCGAGGCCCTATGCCTTCCCCTTGGATGAACAGGGGCAGCCTGGTCTCACGGCCTGGGGACAGAATTCAATGTCAGAACAGCAATTCCCTCTGATCCCGCATTTTCCAGGCTCTAGCCTCCGACTTGGGGCTGGCAGGGATCAGCCCAGGAAGATCCAGGGAAAGGTACAGGACCCTTCCCTTGGCAGATATGCCTTTGGGCTGCTTTCTCCTTTCTGACCAAACCCTTGGGCTGCTTTCTAATTGAGCCATCACTTTGCACCCTGAAACAATCACACAATCATTAAGGCTGGAAAAGACCTCCAAGATCATCCAGCCCAACCATCCCCCCACCACCTCTATTACTCACTAAACCATGTCCCTAAGTACCTCATCCAACCTTTCCTGAGGGACGGTGACTCCACCACCTCCCTGGGCAGCCCCTTCCAATGCCCAATGGCTCTTTCGGAGAAGAAATTTCTCCTCCTTTCTAACCCGAACCTCCCCTGGCACAACTTGCAGCCATTCCCTCTCGTCCTCTCGCTACTTAGCTGTGAGAAGAGGCTGAGCCCCAGCTCCCCACAGCCTCCTTTCAGGGAGCTAGAGAGAGCAATAACGTCTCCCCTCCGCCTCCTCTTCTCCAGGCTGAACGCCCCCAGCTCCCTCAGCCGCTCCTCAGAGGATTTGCCCTCCAGCCCCTTCCCCAGCCCCACTGCCCTTCTCTAGACATGCTCCAGGACCTCCATGTCCTTCTTGGAGTCAGGTGCCCAAACTGAACACAGGATTTGGGGTGATGCTGAGTTTCCAACGCCACCTCTGAATCTCTTCCCATGTGCTAAGATGAGCTTTGAAATCCACTCAGGAAGGTGTAAAGCTCAGGAAAACACAACCCAAGACAAAAATCTGCTGTTTATACTGATGCAGCTCAGCACCACCTGCACCCAACATACAGCTCCACACCTGGGTGCTCCAGGGCTCGCCACCTGCAGCAGCATCTAACCACCACAGGGCTTTAGGATGTCTAGGGAGAAGCAACTCCCCAAATTCCCACCATGATACCTCAGCCAGGCTCCTCCCCACCACGGGCAAGAGCAGGAGGGGACAGGAGCCGTACCTGAGATGTCGCAGTAGAACTTTTGTTGATACACTCTGGCTTCTTCAGGCTTAAAGGTCACACTAATTTCAGCTGAACAATTTGGCCAAATCTCTCCCTCCTAAAACAGAAGCAGACAGCAAACCATTTATCTTCAAACGTCACATCCTTTCGTTCCAACCGTGGCCCCATGAGCCGATATTTAGAGCACCAGGGAAGAGGAAAGAGCCAGTAACACTGATCAACAATATTTATAAGGGAGTTTGGAAGCAGCTACGAAAAACTTTCCCAGTCCCTGACCTTTACTGGCACCTGGGAGAGGCATTTTCTTAAATTAGGGCTATAGCGGAGCAACCAGCCCGGCTCACACTCCAGCGAGTCCAGCAGGATCGCTTCAGAGGTGCCGGCCAGTCACGGACTCACAGACCGTTAGGAGCTGAAAGGGACCTCGAAAGCTCATCCAGTCCCACCCCCTGCCAGAGCAGGGTCACACATGGTAAATCCTACAGGAATGCATCCAGGGGGGCTTCAATGTCTCCAGAGAAGGAGACTCCCCAGCCTCTCTGGGCAGCCTGTTCCAGGGCTCCATCACCCTCACAGTGACAAAGTTCCAGGGGCTGAATTTGCCCTCCTTCCCACAGAGGAGCGCTTCGCTCTTCGGGTCAGCATCTCAACTGACATGGTCCCACACCCTGCGTTAGCCCTGTGGAAGGTGTGCCTTTACATGTAAGGCTCCATCCCTCTGAACGTGCTCAGGACACTTAGGCAGCTCTTCATTTATAGCCCTGGGAGCAAAGCCCAGCTTTAGGCTCCCGGTGCCCATCACGAGTTGGGAAACGCTTTTTGCCACCAGCTCTCCCGGCCCCACCAGAAACCCAATGTTTCCTCCCAGCACATCAAGCAGGGATCTGCTGAGTGACCTCATTCAGGGAGGAAGAGGACGAGGAAGAAGAGAAAGGGAGCTTTCAAAGCTCTCACTTACCGCTGGCTCAATGCTGAAGATCCCGTCGGAGGAAAGCAGGGATTCTCCTTGCACATTGGCACTCTGGTCGGGGATGCTGCGGGAGAGGAGGCGGGAAAGGTGATCTTGCGTCCTGGGGTCTTACACAAGTGAGCAGCCCTCAGGAGAGCGACCTAGCTCAAAGCTGCTGCCACAACCAATGGGGAATCCATCTCCATCCTCAAACTGGCTTCTCCTACCCCCAGGATGCTCAGGGGAGGCAGAGGAGGATGAGGAGCACCAGGGCAGCGTATCACCAGGCAGGGCATCAGCCCCCTGGTCTGCGCTGCAGGTTCCCAGCATCACTGTCTTCTCTTCCCTTGCAGACCCGCAGGTGTAAGGAACAACCACAGCCCCTCTGCTCCCCACCCCGCCTCCACCAGAGGATCCCAGGGCTCCGGCATTCAGGCACCACAGCATCCCAGTGAAATCAGTGGGTAGGTGCAGATATACAGAGGCTGTGAGAAAGGAAGCCTAACATCACCTGATGAAGACGTCAGGACTGGCACCTCTGAGCCCAAACCCTTCAGCCTGGCCCTAAACCACCTGCTTTTTTCCTTTTCCCCTTCTCCTCAGAGCTCTGACACAGTTAATCCTCACTTGGGAGTAGTTGCCAAAATCATCCCGGACTTGAAGGATGACAAGCCAGAGATGGGAAGGGAGCAGAACTTCCGAGCGGGTGCACTGCTGTCCCCCTTCACGCTCCAGTCCCACAGCCACGAGGAACCAGCAGCTGACAACTCAGGGAGGGGGGAAGCAGACGGCTCCGTATGCAGCACATCGAGGCCGCGGGGTAGAAACCACACGGCGATTGTCACCCGGCTCAATTCAAACACAACTGGAAAGGAAACACAGTCCTGGCCGTTCCTGGCTGCACACAGACAGAGCCTGGGGCGAGTGCCCTCACCAGCACCAAAACTCCTTGCGTTGGCCAGCTCCCCGTAGAGCGCAAGGGCAGACGTTCCTCCACGGCTGACCTGCAACGCTGCGCGTTTAGCAGGGGCTGCCAGCCCGAGATGAGCGACCCTCAACTCAACCTCCATCAGCAGACAGTAATTCCACCCTTACATCCCAGAGAGTCCTGCAGGACAAACCTCTGGATAGAGCTTCCAATGACCCAGGTCTTCTTGGGGCACAAACTGGGGTCCTGTGTTGCTTTCTCCCATGAAAACATCCTCCCTGATCCAAGACCTCAACAGCTCCTCTGACAGCAGGTCAGCGGCCCTGGAGCTACGACCATCCCCAAACATCCTGGGAAGTGTCTAGGGGACAAGCTGGCAGGAGATCAAATGTAATTGGGGAAAAAGAAGGCTTCTGAGGGGCAGAGCATCACTCAGGGCCCAGTCTGAGACAGGCAGGTGGGGAGAGGGGGCACTTCCCTGGACTATTCCTTTACCAAGAGGAGGTCATGAGGTTTTCTTTTAACACACTGAGCTCACACACAAGTCACACACTGTGCAATTAAAAAGAGGTAACAGTGGAAAACTACTTTTGGCCTTCAAGGCATTTCTCACCTAATTCCCTTCACCTTTATTTGCTCAGAAGCCCTCACAAAGCCTCCAGTTTGTGGCAGTTTCCTCATCAGCTCCACGGTCACGCTAACTCCTACATCCACCCCACTCTGAGAAAGGATTCCCAAATCACCCAAGCTTTGAAGTGCAATCTCCCATTCCTCATTCCACCTCCCTGGCTCTGAGTGTGTCTCTGCCACCTGAGGGAGGCCTTTCAAAGCTTCCCCAAAGACGTCCTTTGAAGATCCAGCCCCATCTCTCACCACCATGAAGACAGGGGGTTAATGCACTTCCAAGGCCCATGCTGCCCTACCTTCCTTCCCTGCAGACCCTTCCACCTACAAACTCTCCCCAGGCTCGAAGGAAAGGCAGAAACACCCCGTGCTGGAAACCTGGACAGCCCAAACCTATTCAGGAGATGGCCTCATCCTCCTGGGCCAATGAAGCTTCACAGACTCTCTGCAGCCCGGGAGCCACTGGCTCTCAGCAGTCTGCAGCTCCCACAAACACCAGAGCTCGCTCTCAGAGGAAATCCACTCACTGCAATCAAGCTTTCCTCCCCAAAACATCACCCTCAGCCAGAGGGTGGATGGAACTGGGATGGGAAGCACCCAGCTCCATTACCCTAAAGCCCAGGGACACCCACCCTGATGCTGTGGATGGCTGACTTCTCCTAAAAGCACCAACCCCCCTCGAGGCCAGACGGTAGCGTTCCCCTTGGGCAGGGTACCTAACCAAAGGCATCTTTGAAACGGACCTTCTCTCCCGCTGATCCTCCTCCTCCTGCGTGCCACAAGCCTTCCACTGGAAGCGGGCGATGATGTCACTGCGGTTGTGGATGGCCACGCATCTGCGGTTCGACAGCGTGAGGTAGGTCTTCTCAATGGTCACAGGCTCCTCATCCAGACAGATGTTGACGTCTACAGCCACTCCATGAAGGTGTGTGTTCATGTCTTCACCTGGAAGAAAGCAAAGGGGACTCTTTACTCCTCTCACTTGCCGATGGAAGTACGAGAAACGCAGCGAGCCTCAGGTCACAGAAGAAAGGGCTACAGCTTTTATTACCCCTCATTCCCAGGGGAGTCCCACCTCAGCCACAGCTCACACAGCATCTCCTCCAGGCCCACCACAAGTGTCAAGTCTCTCCCAGTCTCTCACTGATCCCCCCCAAAGATGCCTGCAGCGTGTGGGCCAGAAAAGAAGGTGGCAGAGCAAGGAGCAAAGCGACAGCCCATGGCAGGATGGGATGCAGACAAGAGCTTCCCTGTGTTGTAGAAGCAGTGCCCGTACTCCTGGATCAGGACAGTCTGAAGAGCTGCCACTTCAATCCACCCAATATCGGGCAGAGGGAGAACTGTGACTTCCTCTACATTTGCTCAAGCAGGGACAGGGACAGGCTTGTCCCAGTTGCAGCAAACATTAAGCATCACTGCAGAAACCCAACCCCATGTAAGCTGTGGAGGAACCAGCTGCTTCAGTGAGAACAAGACTCAGGTTTTTCAAGAAAGCCACGAAGATCCTGACAGAAGCTGTTTAACATCTCACCTTCTCCTTGAGTTTTCCCCCCCTCAACTTGTTCTTAAAGCCACTTATGAAGCTGATGGCACTTCGGTGGCACCTCGGACCCTCGTAAAGATTTCCTACCTGTCTCTTCCTGACAAATCCCAGGAACCCCACGTCCTGGCTGCTTTAGTCCTGATGTTGTCAAGAGTGGGATTTAGAGGGCGGCGTAGAAAAAGGGGCTGGAGCAAGACCACGGGGAAGCGGCATATGGGACAGAGGTGTGTAAGGGACAGTGGGCATGTGACAGCATCCCATAGAGACACACCCCCCCCACACACGTTACGCTTACAGGACCAAATCCAGCACTGGTTCGGAATGGAACATCACACGCGCATACGCACACGGTCACCCAGATTCAAGGTTCATCCTTCCTCCACCCAGCAGCTCCCAGGAAAACAGATTCCCAAAGCATTCTCCTTCCTGTTGAGGGGGATGCACTCTAACAGCCCCGAAACACCAGCTGGTTTTCACTTTTCTTGGAGGTAAAGCTGGGGGATAGCACCCAGCAAGGGAATTTGGGTGCTTGGGACAATAGGCAATGATGGCAGATGACTGTCACAGGAGTGTGGGGTGCTGGCTACTGTGCTGACAGCAGGGAACACCCGGGGATGGGCCAGGACACCAGATAGACAGAATAAGGACAGACTCAGCCTTTGCCCTCCTAAGCACCAAAATACACAGAGGTTTTGAAACAAAAGTGTTTACAAGTAGATTGCAAAGGAAGTTCAGCCTTGTTCTGCTTTGAAGGACGCAGACCTGCAGATAGGACACTCACCTGTGTCGTAGTGAACTATCAGGGAACCGCAATAATCCCCAGACTTCAGCGGGTGGAAGTCCACTCTTACTTGCATGGCCTCACCGATGCCGAGCGTACCGCTGGAGCGATCGACAGAGAAAGGGCTGCAACAGAGACACACACACTCATCAGGACTGTGGTGGGAGCTCTGGGGGCTCTTTTGCAGTCTAGTTCCCGGCAGCTCGCTTGTGTGAGGAGCAAACAAGCAGCTGGCAGCAGCAACCCAGAACACAGGGGGTCAGAAACACGGCTGGCTACCCTCGCTCTCCGAAGTCCAGAGGGTATGAAATTACTTCATCCCCCCCAGATTCTGCAGCCAGGCTCCAGTCTGGACCATACCATCAGAGAATGGGTTTTGAAGAGCCCAGAGCAGGTAAGAGGTGTTTGCATGCACAGCTTGACCCTGATGTCCCTGGGACATCCGGTTTTTTTCTGCCACCTAGAAACCTGCTACTCCTGAAAGACAGGAGAGAAGGTTTGGAGGGGGGGTTAATAGCTCCTTTGCTCCTGGCATGCTTTTACTACATCCAGCTGTCCGCTTGCTTTGTTGCACAATGTCTGAAGTTTCGCAGGGCCTGATCTCCCAGCAGCACCTTGCAGTCCCCAACTCCTATAACCTCATCTAGGCACACCAACCCAGGAGACTCCTTCACACCAGGACCTGCTGAAATCTTGCCCATTACGGCCCTTCAGCAAGAGAGCAACACTAGACCTGTAAGCACTCTGATAATTATCTACCTTGGTATTTAGGGCTTGCTTACTCTCACCAGGGGTCAAGCTTCCCCATCTTGACAGAAGTGGGCTCAAGTTATGTCCCACGAGGATACCAAGGGCCATCATACTCCTGACATAATGCAGAAAGGCAGCTGACAAGTGAAAGAAGCTGGCAAGTCTGTGACACAGGCCCTCAAAGCACCACGTTGGCTTCTCTCCTGCAGCCACATGCTCAGTAAACGCAGCGTGCAAGGAGGCTGCACTATACTGCGAGTCCCGGGCTACCTTCATCTTCTAACAGCCAAGCTTTCCTTCGTCTACTGCTGCCTTAATTGGCATCATAAAACCAGTTGAGTTGGGGAGAACCTAGTTCATTAAAAGCTACCTCCAGCCCCAAGGCAGACAGCAAAGTTACTGGGGACTGAAATGCCCCACCCTGTCCACCCAGACCTACAGCAGGGAAAACCCCACCAAACCCAAAGGCTT
This sequence comes from Gallinula chloropus, assembly GCF_964237585.1. Classification (NCBI taxonomy): domain Eukaryota; kingdom Metazoa; phylum Chordata; class Aves; order Gruiformes; family Rallidae; genus Gallinula; species Gallinula chloropus. The sequence continues at coordinate 118,390 of NW_028168402.1, forward strand.
AACCTTTGCACATGCTACTTTGTGGCAGCAGTAGAACAGCCAAAGTCAAGCAGCATAACCATCCCAGCAAACCCAGTCCCTCAGGACAAAGCATCCCAGACTGCACTGAAAAATCCCAGGTACACTCAGCACCTCCCAAGCCCAACCTTCCCTTCCCCCCTTTTCCTACACCTCCGCCCTAATTTCAGAACCTCGGGTGGTCTTTGTGCATCCCTACACCTCCCTGTAGTGTATGGGTACCACAGGGGATCGCTGAGCGCTCTGCCTTGGAGGATCATCTCCCGAGCTTTCCGAGCTGGGTGGGGACACTCCTAGAGGGATCTAATCCCAGACCGACCCTCTCTGTCCCTGGAGCACAGCAGAGCACAACGTCCATCGCCGCAGGAAAAGGCAGAGCTGCGCTTTGTCTGCTCCCAGACACCATTTTCATCTTAAACCTATTGGAATGACATTTCTCTCTGCCAATGTCACGGAGAAGAAACTCATTCTCCTGCCTGAACCACAAGAGCAATGGGAAGAGACTTACTGGATTTAGCCTCCTGGGATTTTTATTCCCAAGCGCTGCGGTTAGGGGCTGGGCACAGCCCTGCTGCGGAGGGAGGGCAGGCACAGAGCACACTGAAGAATGGGCAGTGCTGGGGGGGCTGGCTGGGTGTTTTCATGAAAAAGCAGTCAAATCATGGCCAAAATGCCACCACGTTTTCTGGAAGCTATCGAAGATGCTGAATTGGCCCCACACATTCACTTACGAGCTCCTCTCTGGAGCAAAAAGCAGAACAGAAAACAGCCAAGTCCTCGGACAAACGATGACCGGGCAGGGAACATCACCAGGATGTGACCAGATGCACGAGCTGAGCTCTCAGTACTGTGAGGAACAGTTAAGGATGGGAGATGGGCTGCAAAAGCACCCTAATGGGGAGAGCAGAAAGTTCTACGCTTGGTGCCAGGGAAGGGAACCCACAGAGGGGAGGCAAAGACAAGTGGCACAAGCAGGACAGCAGATTGGGCAGCGGTGGCACCTGAGCTGGTTTGTGAATGGGCAAGAGCCTGACTTTGCTCAGGCCAGAAAAGAGAAGTTGCATCAACTAAACCAGAAGTTCAACCTGCACAGATAAAACATAGAGGATACAGGCCCATCAGCTGGCCTCTACATGCTCAGATGAATCTCTCATTCCCTTCTACCCCACTGCTGTCCTCCTCCTCTCTCACATGTGCCTGTACCTGTGTTGTGGCTTTGCATGGCTGGGTTCTGGTGGAGAAGGGGGAGATCTGCAGGGGTGGCTTCTGCAAGAAGCAACCAGAAGCTCTCTGAAGCCCCACGGAGCAAACCCCAGCCAACTCAAGGCTGGAGTCGCTGCTGACCAAGGCCGAGCCCATCAGGGATGGTCACAGTGCCTCAGAATCACAGTTAGAGGGAAAAAAACCACCAAGAAGCTGCTTTTTGCCCCCAGAGACAGGAGTGAGATGATGTGAGGAACTGTGCAGACACCAAGGCCAGGGAAGAAGGAGCAGGGAGGGATGATGAGGTGTTTCAGGCACCACAGAGAAAGATTCCCCTGCAGTCTGTGGGGAAGACCATGGTGAAGCAGGCTGTCCCCCTGCAGCTCATGGATGGCAGGGAGCAGAGATCCCATCTATAGCTGTGGAGGATCCCACGCTGGAGTGCCTGGAGACACCTGAAGGACACTGTGACTCTGGGGGAAGCCCGTGTTGGAGCAAGCTCCTGGCAGTGAAACTTGCTGCTCTAGAGCTCTAGAAGAAAAACACCCCCACACACCTTTTGTTGGGCAAATGAAGTGAGGTCCCTTACCTCTGAGTGCTGATGGAGTAGCGGGCCTCCCGGTTACCAATGTTGCGAACCAGCAGAGTCTTCTGGCTGCTGTACTTGACTGGACAGGTGGAGAAGTCCAGGTGGAGGGGGAAGTCCAGGACCGCCCGGGCACCAATACCTCGGATCCGCACAATGAAGTGTCCCCTGTCTGTGACACAGGTGATCGGCTGGGAGTAATCCTGAGGGGAAGGAACAAATCACGGTACGTTCAGTCCCGGCGGAAGGAAAACTGCTGCTTCCCACCACTAACAGGAGCCTTTGGGAATGGAACAGCACTTCTTTCTGTAACGACCTTTCCCTCCAGCAGTACCACTGGGACAGGGCTGGTACCCTGCAGAGAGGAAACCCCCCTGCTGATCCAGCTGCCTCCGCAGTGAGCTGGCAGAACCAGACCAAGTCACCTGATAGCTTGATGCCGAAGCACCAGAACAGAGTAATCCCACGGAAGGGATTGCAGCAGATCAAGGACCTGCTTCCAGCACCGCTCCGCACCCGGTTATGCCGCGGCACCAACTCCATCCCAGTGACCCCACTTGAAGCTTGCTGGGGGATGCTCAGGTACACTGTTGGATGGACTTTGCCACCAGCCATTGGTGAAATCACAGAATCACAAGGTTGGAGAAGACCTTTAAGATCATCGAGTCCAACTGTTCCTGTCCTGTGCTAAACCATATCCCATAGTACCTGATCTGCCCTTTTTTCAAACACACCCAGGGACGGTGACTCAACCCCCTCCCTGGCAGCCTGTCCCAGGCCCTCACAACTCCTTACCGAGATGACTGTTTTAACATCAAGGGAGGCAGAGACTTCCTACCCCTTTCCACAGCATCGCAAGGACAAGGCTGGGGACACCCATCCTCCCAAAGCTGATCCACCTCCCCAGCCCCGAGCCGGCTCTGCTCCATACCCAAGCTATTCCTGAGAGATTCCTGACAGGTACTGAAGGGCACCAACAATTCCAGCCCTGCCCTCGGCGCAGCCTCTTCCGGCTCCTCCCAGGCCCTGAGAGCTCTCGCTGCACATCTAACCTCTGACTTCCCTTTCACCTCAGCCCAGCCCTGGGGGAGGCAGGGGACAGCTCTGCTCTCTCTGCTGCACACTGTGGCACAGCCGATGCCTTGCTAACGCCTCTGAAGTTTCCAGAAGGGACTGGGTGCCTTCCTGAAGCTGGTGCTCTCAGGCCCACAGGCGGGAGGCACGGGGACAGCCCTACCAGAGCCAAGCATGCTATTCTCAGCCCTGGGCTGGTTCAGCAAGGAGCCAGACAGCCATTGCCCTGTCCCCCAGGCAGAGGCATTCCTCAGAGATAAGTCCTCCCAGCCTCGTCTCCCCTCTTCCAGCTGCACTGTGCCCACCCGAAAGACAGAGGCAGGTCTCCCACTTGCCCCCAGACACCATGGTGACACTGCAGCTGGTAGCTGCAGCTCGCTGCCAGTTCTGCCTGCACTCATCTGACACGTTCCCAACCTCCCGTGCTGTCCCAGGCAATCCCTCACCCGTTCCTTACGGGTCTCTCACTGTCCCCCCCAGTAACCCCCTGTCTGGGTGGTGTCATACCCACTGGTCCTGTGGAAGCAGCAGCTTTAAGCACCCATCCAAGCAAGTGTTACTCCAGATAAAACACATCCCCCCCACTCTGCCCATGGGGACTTCCCTGGCAAGACCCTGAAGCCTGCAACCTTCGCACCCTTCTGAAGGCTCACGCTCCTCCTTCCAAGCCAAAGCATTAACAAATCGGCTTCATTAAGCCCTGAGCAGGTACCGCAGGGTCTACGGCCTTCCAAGGTCCACTCTGCCACTGCTGAGGGTGTCACGGCCCTGAGGGTTTGCTGTGACTACACCAAAGCAAGGAAGGAGGAGGTTAGTTCAGAGGGAGGATGGAAAATGGCAAGCTCCTGCCCTTGTGTCCCACCCCAGCCTTCCCCCAGTACCATCCCTTTGGTGACAGCAACTCAACTCCAGCAGAACTTGGTCGGGGGTTATTAATCCTGGCTTAGCACCAGATGTCGCTTCAACATCATCCCAGGGGGGAAATATGTTTTCCCTTTTCCCCAACAGAAGGAACTCGACCAGCAGCAGCGGTTTGAAAGGACAGCAGGACCTTGTCACCGAGGTATTTAGAGAAGCTGGGGGAAAGCCTGCCACCAGCACACACCTCCTTCAAACATCACATCAAACGGCAAGGAAAAGGGCAGGAAAAGGTCTACCTCATCACAGGAGCTTTCACTCGCGTCTAGAGGCGGGAGAATCCGTGACCGCCTCAGCTCCCGGGTGCTGGCCAGCCTCTGCGCCTTGGTGACAGACTTCTCCAGGAAGGCAGAGGGTGTCCACTGAAACACAAAACACCAACAAGAGCTGCAGAAACACCTCTCTTCAGAAAGGCTTTTCTTGTTCAAGCGCCACTGATAAACCATTTGTCACCACAGCCACTAGGACAGTCCTGGGAGTCCCCAAAGTTCCCCGCTGAAATATTTAACATCAGTCAATGAATGATGGAGAGCGGAACACGCGCTCTAACCAAGCGGCTCTGTCCCCTGCGCTTCTCCTTCGTCCTCTGATGTGACACGTTTGAGCATTTCTGCTCTTCAGACATTTGTTTCCCCTTTAGCTTTGCAAGATTCAGGCAGTGACCTTTGAAAGGAGTGGGGAGGAGTCATCAGAAACCCCCTAACTCCATCCTCGCACAATGCTCACAACCAGCCGGCGTGTGGAGATGTCACTGCCGGCTGAATCGCAGGAGAGCAGAAAAGTAGCGCTGTGCTGGGTCCAAGCTTTAGTTATCTTTTTAATTAGCCCTTGTTTTCTCTCTGTTCTGGCCTCACAGCCCCCTCCACAGAAGCATACAGAGATACCACCTCCATGAGGTTACCTCCAGGAAAGGGAGCCTTGGCCAGCAAAAGGCACATTCATGGATGGGGAGGAGGAACTGCCCCACGTTCATGGATGGGGAGGAGGAAATGCCCCAACTCCACAGCTGTTTCAAGGGCTGGATCTGCGCTCAACCCAGGATGACACTCATGACAGAACTGGTTTGGACCCCATTCTAGCTGGGACTGGACACGTCTCTCAAGTCTTCAGGCAGAGTCTGAGCAGCCCCACCACATCCCCAGCTGCTGGGAGGGCAGGGATGGTCAGAGCAGCGCCTGCAAGGATGCTTCCGTGACAGAAGATACTGCTGCCCTCACCAAGAGGATGGGTAGAAGCACCCCAATGCTTCAGCTACTCCAGTGCACTGCCCAGGACATCCCATTAACTGGGTTCCAGCAGCACATTCAGACAAGACTCTGGACTTTCAGCCCACATTCCATCTCCCACTGCACCTTGATGGCCACCTCCAACACAAGTATGGCAGCAAAGAGATGGGGTGGTGGTGTGTACCTTCACAGTGTGGCTAAACAGGAGGGGCAGGCAGAGGAGGGACACAGGGCAGGTTTCCAGCCTTACCACAGCTCCTATCTGGCCACAGCAGGTACTTACATTTACATACTTCTTCTTTGGAGCTGTTACTACTCTCCGTTGTAATATTGTAGAAAGCTCACTAGATCGACGAACGTTTTTGGTAGCCATGTCTCAGCTAATCTGGAAGGAGCAACAATGGGACTTTGAAAATCCAGGAAGAGGAGCTGACCCCAGGCGACTTTGTGCCCGACCTTATCACCTGCTCAGGGTTATTACACCAACCTCCAGCCCAGGGACCGCGGCTGCCCCGAGCGTGAACAAGATCAGACCAGACCCCTTCCCACTTCGCCAGCCCAACGCCCACCCTCCGTGCCAGGAGCTTTGCCGTGTTTCTAACTAACGCAGCACGGAGTTCAATGCTCTGATGAAGAACTAGAGTCTCCAGGCTCAGTCGGTTGGTTTGAGCTACAGAAATTATCCAGCAAATGTGACTCCTTCCAGGCATGAAATTCCCACAGCCCCCAAGAGCATTTCTCCCGGGAGAACAAGGGCCCTAATTTTCATTTATTAACACTCACACTCGAGGCTCTCTACAGGCATTCGAGGCTGTAACAGCAGAAAGAAAACCACGAAGCCATTAAAGGAACAACAGCAATGAGCTCAAACATGAACACCACGTCTGTGCAGGCAGGGCTGCTAAAGACTTGATCCTAACGGCAGTTCTTCTCCAGCACCCCCCCCCCCACAAGGACTGCGGGTTGACCGCTCCATGGCCGGCTTTTAGGTCCATGGCCCAGTCAACAGCCTGACAACCACCTCTCCATCTCCATCACACACAGCGAAGCGCTGCCATTCTGTAGTGGCTCCTGTCAAGATCTGAGCCAAAGCTCATGGAACTCATAGGCAGACACAGGCTATCAGGCTGTTTCCACGGGCAGTATCTTACCCTACCCAAAGCAAACGCTTGGACCCACAGCAGCCTGCAGCTAAAAGCACGAGGTGACAAGTCCGTGCTGCCCAGGGGCTTCAGGCATGTGCACAGCAGCCACGGCTCTGCTGCCACACAAGGATTTGGTCATCTACCCTTGAACCACACACCCAAGCTGGAACATGGGGCACTGCCAGCACCCCTGAAAGCCATCCTCTCTCCCTTTCTGAACCACATCCCAGCTTCTGTGGCATCAATTCACGGTGCACAGCTGTGCTGTGTCCACATCCTGACCACTGCTGTCACCCACAGAGCTCTGCTATCACCCAGCTCACCCAAAATGCTCCCGCAAACCCCAATCCAAGGCAAACTCTTTTAATCTCAACCTGCAAACACCTTCTCAACAAGAGTTCTGCGCATCCCTGCCCAGTTCTCACGAGGGGGTTTGAATCTCTGGCAAAACCAACAGCAGTTGAATTTAAAAGATGCCAAACTGGAGACAGGCAAACAGCCAAAAGCAGCGGCAGGAGCATCACCCCCAGCCTCACTTCGGCAGGCTCCAGCCTCATACCCACTTACCCAGCACACACACACATTCCTGGCTGCCGGAACAGACAACGGGCCCTATTTCCTGGCTTACTGCTGTCCTACTCAGCACTGCAGTAACCCTGAGGTGTCACAGACACTTCACCCAGTTACTCCCTACCCTTCAGGCACTGAAACCCTCATTTACACGTTGCAACACTGAGGTTTAAGGTCCAAACACCCAAAAGCCCGTGAACAAGAAGAGGAGAGCAGCACCAGCAGCCTCCATCCCCTCCACTCCTGCCCCAGGGCCTGGATGCGGCCACAGCTGCATCCCATGGGGGGGCAGACCTTGGCCTGGGAAGTCTGCTCTGATGGGGAGCACAGCGGGGCAGCTGGAGGGGACAGGCCCCGACACAAAATGCTGCCGCCTCCTCTAGCCCGGCACCAGAGCCCCCCCTTGGCTCCTTAGGCAGCCTCCCCCCTGACATCCCGCCCTCCCTCCCTCCCTCCCAAACACAGCGCCTCCTTGCAGGGAAGCCTCCCCGGCAGAAGGGTGAGCACCACGGCCTGACACATTTCGGGCGGGACCCAGCTCACACCCCACACCCCCCCACCGGGCACGCTGTGCCACTCACCCCAACCGCTCCAGCCCCCAGCCCCGGCGCTCCGCCCGCCCCCGCCCCTCCCGAGGCCGCACCTCCGGAACGCGGCCCCCGCCCCAAAAACACGGCGTTGGGCACCGCTATCCCCCCCCTCCCGCTCCCGAGGGGCGCGGGGACACTCACACGCCGGAGCGCGGCCACCAGCCGGGCTGCTGCCGCTGGCAATGAAGCACCGGACACACACGTTCCCGTGGCAACGGCGGGACGCGAGCGAGGCCCGTGCGGCAGCGCCCGGCCAGCCCCGGGCAGAGCTGACCCAGCGCCGCACCTCGCCGGGGAGTTACTACCCGCTCGCTCCTGCCCCGGGACCGGGGAAACCGGCGGCACGGGCGCGGGGGAGATGCCGCTTGGTGACAGCTCAGAGCCCAGTTCAACCAGCTCGCTGCCTGGCCGGCATCTCCTGACCCCCGGCCCGGCTCTCCGCACAGCCTGGCACCCACATGCAAACCACAAGCAACGGGCTCTGACACTCAGCGCTCCCCACGTTCTGCTTCCCACCAGCTTCAGCACCCTCCAAGTGATGTTAGAGCCTCAAGTGCCTCCTGCCTGCCCCACCCTACACTGCAAGCAGCTCCTCTTGCAGGAGCGCAGACGGGTGGCTGAATCGTGCTTCACTGAACACACTAAATGCTCCCCCTTCAGCAGCTATAAGGCACCTCTCTCCAGAGTAACCGGTTCATTTGCCTTTCTATTACACTTTGCTGGGAGAGCCAGAGAGGAGATCTGCTAAAAGGGAGAATCAGGATGCTCCTGAACACTTTTCTTCACCTAAATCATCTTGCCCTCTTCAGGCTTAAGTAGCAGGATCACGTTTCTTGCTTAGAAATCACCTGCTTAGCTGTAATTACCATATAAACAGCATCTCATGGGAGCCAGGAAAGGAGAAGCAGAATTTCCAGGACTAATCTCTTGCCCCTTCAGCCCACCACTAAGTGGCTGAGAGCTTTCTAAATCAAGCCTTGCTCCCCAGGAAGCCTCACCTGGCACCTTTATACTCCAGCCCCTCTTGTCTTTTTATCACTTCGGTACTGCCATCCCACAATTTATTGTAAAAGCTCCACCACGGCAGAGATAATTAACAGGAGCCTCGTGTTACACCTTCCCCTTCCTGCTTTTCATAAACTCAAGCTCTCAGCTGGCGGCGAGGCGGGCAAGGCGGACCAAGCTCCCTTCCAAGGGCCTGCCAGAGCTTCACAGTGCTGTGAATTTACAGCCACAGCTCCTGCCGTCAGCGCCCCCAGCCCCGGCGCTCCGCCCGCCCCCGCCCCTCTCGAGGCCGCACCTCCGGAACGCGGCCACCGCCCCAAAAACACGGGCTTGGCACCGGAATCTCCCCCCTCCCGCTCCCGGGGGGCGTGGGGATACTCACACGCCGGAGCGTGGCTGCCAGCCGGGCTGCTGCCGCTGGCAATGAAGCACCGGACACAAACGTTCCCCTGGCAACGGCGGGACGCGAGCGAGGCCCGTGCGGCAGCGCCCGGCCAGCCCCGGGCAGAGCTGACCCAGCGCCGCACCTCGCCGGGGAGTTACTACCCGCTCACTCCTGACCCGGCACCGGGGAAACCGGCGGCACGGGCGTGGGGGAGATGCCGCTTGGTGATAGCTCAGAGCCCAGTTCAACCAGCTCACTGCCTTGCCGGCGTCTCCTGACCCCCGGCCCGGCTCTCCGCACAGCCTGGCACCCACATGCAAACCACAAGCCACAGGCTCTGACACTCGGCGCTCCCCACGTTCTGCTTCCCACCAGCTCCAGCACCCTCCGAGCGATGTTAGAGCCTCAAGTGCCTCCTGCCTGCCCCACCGTGCACTGCAAGCAGCTCCTCTAGCAGGAGCGCGGACAGGTGGCTGAATCGTGCTTCACTATACACAGGAAATCCTCCTCCTTCAGCAGCTATAAGGCACCTCTCTCCAGAGTAACCGGTTCATTTGCCTTTCTATTACACTTTGCTGGGAGAACCAGGATGCTCCTGAACACTTTTCTTCACCTAAATCATCTTGCCCTGTTCAGGCTTAAGTAGCAGGACCACGTTTCTTGCTTAGAAATCACCTGCTTAGCTGTAATTACCATATAAACAGCATCTCACGGGAGCCAGGAAAGGAGATTTTCCAGGACTAATCTATTGCCTCTCCAGCCCGCCACTAAGTGGCTGAGAGCTTTCTAAATCAAGCCTTGCTCCCCAGGAAGCCTCACCTGGCACCTTTATACTCCAGCCCCTCTTGTCTTTTTATCACTTCGGTACTGCCATCCCACAATTTATTGTAAAAGCTCCACCACGGCAGAGATAATTAACAGGAGCCTCGTGTTACACCTTCCCCTTCCTGCTTTTCATAAACTCAAGCTCTCAGCTGGCGGTGAGGTGGGCAAGGCGGACCAGGCTCCCTTCCAAGGGCCTGCCAGAGCTCCACGTGCTGTGAATTTACAGCCACAGCTCCTGCCGTCAGCACTTAGAGCACTATTTTCCCTCCCCCAGCACCTCATCTCTGCTATCTTGGGCTTCCCAACTTGCATCAACCCTTCCCCCCACGATTTACTCTTTTTCCTGCATCGGGACCACGTTTCATTGTGGTTGGCAACACATCAGAGCTTCCACACAGAGAGAGACCTCGGGGTGGAAAAGCAGGAGACAAAAGGACTATTACCGGGTCCCCAGGTCGGGAGCAAGTGGCCTGAGCGGGGTCAGAGCTGCCTCTGCCGGGCCGAGGAGCACGTTAGCGAAGCGCTGCCATTCTGTAGTGGATCCTGTCAGGATCTGAGCCAAAGCTCATGGAACTCATAGGCAGACACAGGCTATCAGGCTGTTTCCACGGGCAGTATCTCACCCTACCCAAAGCAAACGCTTGGACCCACAGCAGCCTGCAGCTAAAAGCACGAGGCGAACAAATCCGTGCTGCCCAGGGGCTTCAGGCATGTGCACAGCAGCCACGGCTCTGCTGCCACACAAGGATTTGGTCATCTACCCATGAACCACACACCCAAGCTGGAACATGGGGCACTGCCAGCACCCCTAAAAGCCATCCTCTCTCCCTTTCTGAACCACATCCCAGCTTCTGTGGCATCAATTCACCGTGCACAGCTGTGCTGTGTCCACATCCTGACCACTGCTGTCACCCACAGAGCTCTGCTATCAGCCTCCATCCCCTCCACTCCTGCCCCAGGGCCTGGATGCGGCCACAGCTGCATCCCATGGGGGGGCAGACCTTGGCCTGGGAAGTCTGCTCTGATGGGGAGCACAGCGGGACAGCTGGAGGGGACAGGCCCCGACACAAAATGCTGCCGCCTCCTCTAGCCCGGCACCAGAGCCCCCCCTTGGCTCCTTAGGCAGCCCCTCCCCTGAAATCCCGCCCTCCCTCCCTCCCAAACACAGCGCCTCCTTGCAGGGAAGCCTCCCCGGCAGCAGGGTGAGCACCAGGGCCTGACACAGTTCGGGCGGGACCCAGCTCACACCCCACACCCCCACCCCGGGCACGCTGTGCCAGGCACCCGAACCGCTCCAGCCCCCAGCCCCGGCGCTCCGCCCGCCCCCGCCCCTCCCGAGGCCGCACCTTCGGAATGCGGCCCCCGCCCCAAAAACACGGCGTTGGGCACCGCTATCCCCCCCCTCCCGCTCCCGGGGGCCCGCAGGGACACTCACACGCCGGAGCGCGGCCACCAGCCGGGCTGCTGCCGCTGGCAATGAAGCAACGGACACACACGTTCCCGTGGCAACGGCGGGACGCGAGCGAGGCCCGTGCGGCAGCGCCCGGCCAGCCCCGGGCAGAGCTGACCCAGCGCCGCACCTCGGCGGGGAGTTACTACCCGCTCGCTCCTGCCCCGGGACCGGGGAAACCGGCGGCACGGGCCTGGGGGAGATGCTTTGGGCCGGGGGCTCGGCTGGCACAGCAAGCGTGTGGTGAAGCGGCCCCTGCCCACCCTCCCACATTACGTGGGTGCAGCGGGGGAAGGGGCACCCGCGGCAGACAGTCCTGCACCAGCTCTGGAACCTGAGTCCTTTCCCACAGCGCTTCAGCCCTTCCCCAGCTGTACAGTGAACTCTTTCTGCAAAGCTGGTTAGGAAGGACATCCTTAAAAACATGGAATGTAAAAGAGCATTTGGGTTTCAGTGTTCATGTCTCATGGAAACCCAGTCTCCTGAGACAGCAGAGGGATGGTATTGATTCCCTTCCTAATGCAGCTGCCTCGTGCAGAAGGGTTTGAAGAGCCACTCCTGGGTTACACAGACAGCTCCACAGGAGCACTTCAAAAAGCTCAGCCTTTTCATCAGGTCCCTGGCAAAAGGGGTCTGGCCTCCCCAGGAGGAGGGCTTAGAAGCTGGCCAGGAATGTGCTTTGTCTTATTTGCAGTCTCATCATTTCACTGTGTCAGTTCTAGGGAACCTCTTCTGAGCTGATGGGCTCAGAAACTTCAGCTCCATACACGCAACTCCTGACGTGCAGCAGCCCCACTGATGATGCCCAGAGCAGTTTCAGGATGCCAGTGCTGTCAGCAAGTTCAGCCCAGCCCCTGTGCCTTCAAACCAAGGGTGTCCTCACACCAGAACACGATACAGCTGTTTCTCAAGGCTTTAGTATTTCCTTCCTCAGCTTTTGCTTGTGCTTCCTGCAGGTTTTACAGAGGGGGATTTTAAAAGGATGGGTGAACTGATTCTGTAGGAATTGTGCTCACTCTGTGTAAGGATATTTTTAGCAGAATCCATCTCTCAATCCAATTCTTTGCCATGTACACACGGAGGAAAAATAGATGCCTTTAAGGTATCATTATTAACTTCATTTGATTTCTGGTTCCTTTAGCAGAGATTTAAGTATGCTGGGCCTCTTTTAAGAACATTTTAAAAGATCAACAATTGCAATAATTATTTTTTTTAGTAGAGTGACAAAGAAGCAGCAGTTCAGTTTGCTTTATTTGGTACTAGCCAAATGCTAAATTGTGCCTAGTATCATTACTTGTCCTTTAATCAGGAGTCTTCTGGTTTTTTTAATAGATCTGACTAAAAGACTTGATCCTGCTGCCAGAAAAACTTAGTCTACCCTTCTTTTTATTTAATAAATTCACTGTTATTTTACTGAATAGAAATTATGATATATTTTTCAAGGTATTGCACATGTTCAATAACACTGTTATGATGATAATACAGGATTTCAGAAGTCAATTGCTGTGTTCCGATAGCACAGGTATTATTAATTATTTAAAGATGAATTCAGTTTTATAAGAAAGCCAAAACCAAATATCGATTCAATTTCAACTTTCAACATGCAAACACCTTAGAAGTAAAAAAATATCCTTTTGAAGAACTGGTCAGTTGTAACATATAAAGTAAAATCTATTTTTAGCTGCTTATTTTAATTTTTCAAAGTAAAAACTTATTTTATACTCTCTATATTTTTAAAAGTCATTTCAGTAACTGTGATCAGATCAAACTGTCCATTTTCCAAGATTCAAGAGGTGAACTGAAATAGCTCTGTCCTGCTAACGTTGCAGGAAATAAAACTTCAGACCAAGAGACACCCTTAATTCTGGTTTCTCACGGGAAGAGTTTTCACTCCTAAGCAATCAAAAGGTACACACAATCTTCCTGGTTTCAGTTTCAATCATCTACCACTTTGATTGAACTCAGGACAATTTTACATCCGTAAAATGTTTCACAAGTCACTTGTTAAATGCACCTGAGGAATTCCAGGACCCAAATAGGGTTCATGTTAGAGAAATCTATGGACTTGCTCAAGATGGAGGAGTTCCATACCTGCAAAGAAGCAGGACTCCAAGTATTGGCCGTAATCACCATAGTCCTGCTGTGGATAATTTCCCTATGCAAACACAGAGATCTGAAGACGTGGTATCTTAACACAAAAGATTGCACTCTTTCCCTTTGAACAAGACAATATGCTTACTTGATATAAAGAACACAAACAATATGGCTCAGATCATAAAAGAGAGTGACAGCTGTGCAATTAGTAGCCATAGAACCATAAATGCCTGTGAGAAGCTGGGGAACACGCGCACGCGGCTGGTGCCAATCTGCATATATCACAGTAATTAACAAAAGTCCCTTGTTTGAGTAATGAATGAAACTTCATTTTAAACCAGGAAAGTGAAAATTTAGGAATCCTTGAGTGTCATTTGTTTTGAAATGTACCCACTTTCAATACATCAGTTGAGTATGTTCAGATTTACAGGGGTCATTCTGCTGCAGTTCTGTTCATAGCGCATGTGTGAAAAATACGGTATTTGAGATCATTGTGCTCACGCTGTCAGAAGACCCAGAAGTTGCCTTTTCTGCTGGCTTGTATTGCCACAAAACATTGCAATGGACTACCTAGGTTTTGCTTTCATAAACACTAAACCTTCGAAATTGCACAGGAATCAGTCATGATAGGTGTCTGATGGCTGAAAATGGATCAAATGCAGAAAATGCAAATGCTTTATGATAAATTCATACAGATAAAAGAAATTTATAATGGAGGGAAGTCTCTTGTAGTGGTAGGTTATACTTTAGTATGCCAAGAGTGATTCAGTGTTCCTCAGAAGGTAATTTGTGAAATAGTGTTATTCCATATTTGATGCCTAAAAAAGTGAGAAACTATACATGCAGGGCACCACATTACCAGTGCTCAGATCCTTTTAAAACATGAAATTTCACTTTTTGTCTTTCTGATAAGGTAAAATTTACTAAGATAACTGCAGTAACAATTCCAGCGATGACTGGTGTTTACTCTTGTGACACAGGAGTCAGAATAAATGCCAGGGAAAAGATAAAGCTCTGATTTGCAATGTCATCCCACAGGATAAAAAAAAGGGGAGGGGGAAATTTTCAGAATTAAAGCACTTACAATAACAAATCTAATTTCCAAAAGCAATCATTATCTACATTTCTTACTACTGAAAATATCTTTGTCAGCTGAGATGCTTTGAATATGCCTAGTGCTAAAGGAATTAACTGGAGAGAAGCTGAATTTTCTTGAGTTTCTCTATGCAGAGAGCCCTTGCTCCTTTGGCCTGGATAGTATGTTAATCTAGAAGTCTGTAAATTCCTTGTATGAACTAGACATGGGTTTATGTTCTTTTACCTGAAAACATTTGTGTTTCTATGTGGGATCTTTTCAAAGAAAAACCCCGAAATATGGCATTTGTTGAATGAGCACTTGCTTAACTGTGGGCTTCCTGTACAGCAAATGAATTAGGTTTGAAGTATTACCTTACTAACACTCTCCTGACAACACAGAAGACCTAAGTTTAGTGTAGGTGCTTCCTAGGGCAAACTGAAACTACAATTAATGTCAGTGCCAGCATATTTTAAGCACCATTGCTGTTATCAATAGGAAAATACAGCCTGTGTTATACTGTACTTTGAGAATACATTTGGTTTAAATGGACAAATATCCCCTGGAAAGCAGTCATGTTTTAATATGGTTTTTAAACTTGGTTTCTCATCATACAGTTGACATCTCTATTTCTCAGCAAGCTTCTGCCCTTTCCAATTCACAGGTAGACTTATTAAGTGATGTCTAGATCAGAGCAGCTTCTACCAAGGGCTGCATTCATTAACTACCAGATGTCTGGAGATACATCTGTCAGTAGTCCTGAGTATGCCTTTTCCATTTGACCACACACACAGAGCTGTACTTTTAGGGAAATGCTTTCAAGACAAAATATTTGTAAAGAATATTTGTTTTTCTTCTTCCTGCCCCTGAGCTAAACACTCTCAGAAGCTGTTAAAAAAAATGTGAGCACTCTAACTTCATTCTAATCAACTTCAAATGCAAATGACTGAGGCTGCAGACTTTCTCAAGCAGAAAGCACAGAAAATTGCTACTAAAATCCCCACTGCTCTTTCAGCAATACCACCGAATGGAAAGGAATAAATTGCATGGACGTTAAATGCACTTTGCAGAATACTCTGTTTATTTACACACTTCAGTAGTCTCTAGAGGATTCAGAGTTTTTACTTGTGTAATTAACCTATTGATCTCATGCAAAAAAAACCATACACAAACTCTATGTATCTCTTACTAGTTAGCTATTTCAATGAACATGAATATTGATTTCATTGTTTCAAATGCTGCACAAAGAGTTTTCAAATTAAAGGAAAAAAAAAACCTAAAGAGATGTGACTGGTAGCCAGGAAATCCTTCTTTATGGTCCTCCCACTCACTACCTCCTTCTTCAGTTTTTAATGAAACTGATTTTGCCACATTTTGGCGACCACAAATGCATAAATATGTGAGTGAAACAACAATAATTTATTAATAAAGCTAAATCATCAACACAGATTTGGAGCATCTAAAATGTGGGGATGGCAGTCTTCACATCAGCTCCATTCCTTTGAAGCTTTCAGGTTAATTGGAGAACTAACCTTCAAGATTACACTAGTAATTTTATAGCTGTAGTCACAATATGCTTAAACATTGATTTTTATAATCCTTCATCAAGGGAGTAAAATAACAGAAGTGTTGGCTAATTAGGACACACTTTCCACACATTTTTGTACAGGACAGTTGATATTTTTCACAGCTTTTACTAAATATTTAGATGTTGGATGATTCTGAAACAGGCCTGTGGATGAACAGAACAATGAAGTTGTTGACAGCTTTGGCTTCTTGTTTGCTATACTGTTGTGTCCTGGTTGCAGGTTAACTCCTTGTTAGCATGGACACCTGCTAATGCTTGTGCAGTTTTCTGGGTATCTCTTCTGGGGCACAGCTGGGTTTCTACTTTCTGACACGGTAAAAAAATATCTCTCTGCCTCTGTAAGGCCAGAAATCATCATCCAAAACTGTACTGACACATGAAGTTAAGAAAAGACACTCGTGCTCCTATCCTACGAATGGATGTACCATTTCTGAAATGTCTGGTTATCTTGGATTGAGATAAATTTAGTATTTCTGACATATATGTACTCTCATATAGCCCTAGTGCAAAAAAAGTTCAAGTACGTTATGTGATGACAGATGCACCCTCATTGTCAATTGACTACTTCACAGGTATTTGTGGCTCTAGGTTTGAAAAAATTGTCCTGGCCCTTAACTAATATAACAGTTTAGCATAATAGTTCTCAATGATTGTTTTTTTCCATGTGGACTGCAATTACCTAAAAAGTACTATCTCAGGGATCCCCTGTTCCCTTGTTAATAACATTTCTCTAAATTACTTGCCAAACCTGCTTACATAGGAGAAAAAAAAAAAAGGGAAACAATTTTATTCTCCTTTATTTTTCACTCCTGCTTAATCCCATGTAGAATCAAATACTAAGGCATTGGAGAAATTAACCTTTTAGCCCAACTTTGCAGCAGAATTTTGCACCTAAAGAAACAGAAGCATGCTTATGTGACTGGTCATGGTAGTTTGAAGATGGTGATACCAATGATATGGATATTTTTAAAAAGTCTTTAATAGTATTTTTTTCATACATTAAAAAAATAAAGCTTGAACAATCTTGAAAATTAAGTGTGAACCAATCACTAGCAATAGTTTTGTGTGATGATGCTCCTTTGGTTTTTTTCCCCCGTGGTTTGAAATCTTTGCAATAAATCTGAGCAGCTTCTTGAAATCCCTATGCCTGCCTTGTAACAGTGAAGCTGCAGTCGGCCCATTAGTCATCCTGAGTGGGGTAAAAGCTGAATTATACTTCCCTGAAATATCTATGAGGGAAACATCATGGTTCAGGGATGCTTGTGGGATTGGTGTATTAACAGATCCCTGTAATGATAATTCTCTTTCTGGGAAGAGTGGGAATTCCCATGGCTGTAAAGGCAGCAAAGCTATTCTTAGCCCTTGGCAATCTCTCATTAGCTACAGGTATCTACTGCCTAAAGTGATGGACAGAAGGAGGTGGCTAACACCCCCCTGCCCCTTTGCCATCACTCCCATATTAATAGGGGTCAGATTGAACTGTACCATATAGCATATCTGACCTGTGGAACAGCCCTGGTAAGTGCTGGTTTTGGAGAAAATTGTGACATGCTTCAGCTACCAGAAGGAAAACTGCAAAATTTGATTCCTAGCTCATTTAGAAACTTTTCCTAGCTTTGGCAAGTTTGCTGTTGTTCTCTTAACTGGGGAATGAGACTAGTGTGGTACTAAGAATATGATTTTTTTTTTAATATTCTGTAATGAAAAATCTACTCAAAATATATGGATTAATATTAATTCATGCATCTTTATGTATGTATCAACATATTTCAAATAAATAAAATTATGAAAAAACCCACTGGACTGGTTGCAGCAGCTTTTCAAGATGTGTATTTGCTTTAAGTATGGCAGGCATTGTTTTCTCCTGTGAATTTTAAACAGATTTGAAATAACTAGACCTCTGGAAATTATCTTTCAGAGTGTATGTGGGAGGGGAGATGATCATTTAAGTAACAGAAGAAAATGGCCAATATTTTGTAATGAAAGCTTTGAGCCACCCCCTGGGGAAGACAGGTTGCCTTTTGGGTGAGTGACTTTACCTGCCAGTCATACAGACGATTCAATACCTGATGCCTCTCCCTGAACCCCAAGCCATGTGCTGATCTTAAATTGGTGCCTTGTCAAATCAGAAACATAAAACTCAATCTGTCTCTGAAAAGAGCTGACTGTAGAGAGGAAGGAATGACTAAAATGTAAGGGAGGAGGAAAAGTTTGTGCTTGAAAGGGCCTCAACATTTAAATGTTAACAAGAAGATAACAAAACCAGGAGAAAAACCTATAGGAAACAATCCAATAGCTATAAAATGACAGGTCCCAACTCCCCAACAACCAGATGCTACCAGGTAATTAAATATTTTATATATAGAAATAAAACATATTTTTATTTTATAGGTATATACTGTGTAGGGCTCTGTAACATGTCCCTCTGATCTAAAGTTTAGTCAGATATAAGGCAGGGAAATTAAAGTCACAGCACAGCTGATACATTAAACTGAAAAGGTCAGAGGGCTGATTTATAATGTTAGGAGATTTCTTGCTGGTTTTGGTCTTCAGAATTTAACTAAGAACTTCTGTCTGAAGAGTCAGAATAGATTTAAAAAAGCATTTTGAAAACCCCTGGAGGTTTTGGAGTGTTTATTTTGGGGGGGTGAGCAGGGAAGGGGTCTGTCTGTTTTGGGTTCTGTTTGTTTTGGGCTGTTTGTTTGCTGGGGTATTTTTGCTGTGTTTGTTTTTCCACAAAAGAGAGAAAGGAAACAATCTAGGATTGTTTTACACTAAAAATATGCTATTAATTTGGAAAATGGCAATAGATTAATATGCTTTTGAGTATTACAATGAGATGAATAAAGGTGGCTTATGAGGGAAGTGAAGTCTGTTGTAGACTGTGAGTAACAGAGAGCTGATTTTGGTGGTCTGAGTTATTCTGCTTGAAAGCTCAAGGTAGCTTCCAGAGGATTTGGGAGTGCAGCAGTAATGTACCCCAATATACATTTTTGAAATGCTATTTATCTGATGGGCTAGTCAATCCTAATACCTGGGCAATTAAAGAGGAATGAAACTGGTCTACTCTCTGGTGCACTTCTTGAAATAACAGCAAATGAAGGATTCTTTGTCTCCATCTCTCTCCAAGAGTACAGTCCAAACTGGACTCTAATCCAGTCTATTGGAACACTATTTTACAGGACTGGGTCAGCACACCTTAAGACCTTCTTTGACTTTTTTTTTCCATTGATGGAAATTGTAGTGGCTTTAAATATTTCAAGCCTGTTGAGGTTCATGGGACTATGGTAGTTCAGGACAAAGGAAGCCTCTCTATGGATATGGATTTGTCTGAACTCAACTGTCCTGAACATTTCAGTAAAATTGTACATACGAGGACTGGAGCGAGTGCAAGTGTGAGAACTGAATTTGTAATGGAACATGCAAATCATCTGATTTTATTTTGCACTGGATTGAGAACTCTACCAAGGTAAGCAGGATGGTATGATAATGCCTTGACCTGTTGTACCAGGTTTATGTGAGATCTGGTACAGCATCACTCTGCCAAGTCATGCATCTCCTTTATGTGATGATGCCTCCTTGTAGGCTACAGATAGGAACCAAAGTTCAGTTGCCTTCTTATGTATTCACAATCAAGTTCATCTATACATGTATTAAATTTCACAACGTTTTAAGATCCAAAGTACAGATACTCCACCTTCTCTGACATCGAGCTATATCAGTTTTCTATAAACAAGTAAGATTATACTTAATGATATCAATACAACAAAGCTGAAAGGAAGCAAAAGCAATACATTGCACCTCAAAATAGAAATAATAGAACTCATTGAGTATATGATATTAAAATTGGGATATATGAAATAAATTTACCATTGTTCTTTAATGTCGTTAACCTATAACAATAAATGCCACTTTACTAAAATAGTAACAGTTACCTAATACACAAGCTTATACCATTGTTCAGAGTAGAGATGCACAAATGGCATTAGCATATGCTATGAAGTCAGCCTCTATATTAAGCTTCAGGGACGCTTTGCTTTTCCAGAACTAAAACCAGGATTACACACAGACATGAACTTAAAATGTAATATAATGAAGGAGACTTGGATAAGTCATCCCAAGCATTTGGCCCCCTGCACTACAGCAATGTTCTTGGTTTTTAGCAACAAATATCCTTTACCTAAATGTGGCAACACTGCAATTTTATAGCAGTTCATTTTTGGCAATTAGTACTCTTTTTTGGCTTTAATGTTTCCTAAGGTCCTGTTGATTTCTTTTCAGAGAGAGGCAAATCCATGTTTTCTCTATATTAAAAAATGTGGAAAGGAACAAGTTGGGAAAAAAGAAATCTCCCAAAAGCACAATTTCCAGACAATGATTATAGTTCATATTTAAAGAAAACATCATATGGAAAAAGCTAATTTAAGGGAATGAAAGATAATTGTGAAGGTGAATAACACATTAGACAAGAAGAGGAATCACAAAGGATGACAGATTCAAAAGGACTGATGTCTTCATAGCCTTCTCCAAGGATGCAGAGCAAGACCGGTTGTAATTTGCTGACTCTCACGGTGGCAGAGGAGCATCTTTTAAAGTTGAAGAAGAGCTTAACAAGAAAGTATTAAGACAGAACTCTAAGATGTTGAAGAGCATAACAAGTCACACCTGGGTACATATGAAACTATGTGATTGGTTAAAGAAAATTTAGGTGTGTTAAAATGGGTAAATGCTAATATTTTGAAACTGCTGATTTGGTTACTGACCAAAGATTCCTCAGTCAAAAAAAAAAAAAAAAATAGAATAGTGGAATGTCAAAGCACTTTAATTTCTATGTCTGCATAATTTTATACTAACAGGTGAGACAGTCTGGTCAGGATGAGACGATGGACTGATACTGCAGCAAATGATCTGAGAAAATGAGTTCTCTTTGGCAAGGTTCATAAGGCAGTTGTAGAAATGCCTGATCATCTCATTAATGTGGGTTTAAAATGAGAGTTCAGGATTACAAGTATAAAAAGTGTTGATTATCAGATAAATGGAGTCAGATGGACAATGACGTCCCTTCTCATTTTTACTGTGTTTAATGGCAAGTGACTTTGCACACATTTTCTACATATGAACACAGTCCTTTCATTTTCTATCCTTTCTTATTTCTCACTTTATTCCTTATCTTCCTATTTTTCATTCACCTTCTCCTACGCTTCTCAGCTCAATGCAGCTGTTCATTATGTCTCCCTCCCCCGGTCATTTCACACAGGATAAATTGACACTCTGAGCTCTGCGTTAGTCTGCCATCTCCAGATGCACAAACGCTTGCCTAGCTGGGGCTGTGTAACTAGTAACACACTAGTGCTGGTGTGGACATGGTCTAAATCTAGGAGGATAATCCTTGATCTCTCCCACAGCTGTTACTGGAGGAGAAATGCATTTTCTTGCAATTCTGACGATGGTGGTTTCAAGTGATTACTGCACAGAGCTGTGGAGTGTCTGTTTCCAACTCAGGCATTTGAATAATGAGAATAAATGCAGAATAGATTTTGGGGAATGCTTTCATGTATACTAAGCGAGGTGTTTGGTCTGAGAAACCTGTCACCCATCCTAAATGTTTCTTGGACATCACCTAAACTTCATTAATTTATCTTTACCTTTTTTCTATCCAAGTTTTATCCAATTCTTTAAGACATTTATGATTTCCATGCAGGGAAATTCAGGTCCTTTGGATTGTCCCAATGCTTCCCTTCTTTTATCTCTCTCTTTGCTCTTTCTTGTTTTAGTTGCTTGTTTATTCACTCCTTCCTTTCTTAGCTATGTAGAAAAAAGTAGTTCAGCTTTTATCCACAAAATAAAATTTCAGATGTAAGGGTACAAACGATTGTTACCAATTTCTTGCTAATAATAGAATCAGAATTCCATGGTTCACTAGAACCATGGAAAAGGAAGTTGTCCAGAATATCAAAATGATTGAGCAGTTCTTTTTATGGCATAGAAGATTTTCTGTATTTATCGTGGTCTGATATGTGTCTTCCTAAAAAACACATTTTGAATGAACCCATGACCTGCACTATTCAATGGTTTTGGCCTAACAGTGTGAATCTCTTCTGGTTTATTCTCCTATCCTTAAATCTGAAACAAACCACAGCTGAATAACTGAACAGGGCTCTAATCAACCTGATTGACTTGAGATGTCCCTGCTCGTTGCAGAGGGATTAGACCAGATGATATTCAGAGGTCACTTCCAACCCAAACTATTCTATGATTCTATGATTCATCAGTTGTGATCCTACTTTGGATTTCTTTCTATCACCTTTTGTAGTGTTTTCTTCTCCTAATTCCTAATTATTGAAGAAACTTTAAATTTCTACCTAATTTTCTGAAATTATTTAGGAATATGATTTCTCAAAACATTCTTAGAGAAAAATAAGCTGTAATTACTCAGCATTGTTTCTGTCTCTGTAAACTAAAGGTGCTGATGACTTTTTATCTTTTCCTCATCAAACTTATCTTCAGAGAGCAAATCACTAGAAGGCAGCTGAAGTCAAAAACTCAAAAGTCATTAGTAGGCCTGACAACAGCCACAGCTCTGTCAACATTAGCTGTACTGCATGTAGAAGATTAATGCTGTACCACAGAGAACTTTTGGGTCCTCTGCACATGTTCATCCCATAGGGAGTACAGTATTAATTGGAACAGCAGTTGATAACCTTCATTTTCCTGGTACAATCTGTGATATAAAAATTCTGCAGTTTTGTAGTTAAATTTCCCATTTTTCAAATCCCTGTCCTGGTTTCAGTCAGGATGGAGTTCACTTCATTTGTAGCAGCGGATGGAATGCTGTGTTTGAGAGTTAAAATGAAAACAGTGCTGATAACACCCTGATGTTTTTAGTTGTGGTCAAGCAGTCAAGGACTTTCTCAGCTCTTCATATTTCTCTATTAATGAGAAAGGAGGGGACAAAGCCAGGACAGGTGCCCCAAATTGGCCAAAGAGAGTATTCCATGACAATTACGTCCTGCTCAGTATAAAGGGGGGCTGATGGGAGGAGGAGCGGGGCGGCTCCAGGATGCGCGGTTTTGGGGGATGATCAGGTTCTGGGACGGCTCTGGGTGGCACGGCCTGAGCTGTGGGTTGGGTGAGACACTGCATTGGGTATCAACAGCTTCATATAATTTTGCTCTAAAGTCCTGTCAGCTTTGTTATATTTTATCTTTCTGCTATTCTAGTAAACTCTCCTTATCCCAACCCACGGGCTTTTGGTTTCTTGGTGTTGGGTTGTTATTTGCCCCTTCCTTCTCCCTTCCCTTTCCTCACCCCCGCCACACACCTCTCCCCCTCCTCTTTTCCTTTAAAGAGCAGGCAGCTGCATGGATCTCAGCTCTCAGCCGGGGTGAAACCACGACAATCCCTTCATCAGAACCACAGTTTCTGCTCTGAATTGATCAGTTTTGATTGGTTATCGTCAACAATGTAGAGATTTCTGCTTCCTCAAAATAGTTTACACCAACACATATGAGTATATATATGTTCTTCAGGCCTTGTTAACATGTCATTTAGAACTCACAAATATGCGTAATGTATTGCAGACATCATTTATGTTCAAATCTTAATCTTAAAGAAGTATAGATTTGCTTCATATTTTAAAATATCATTTATTATACACTGAATTTTACCTATGTTTTCCCAGTTTCAAAGTGTAGCACCTGTAGTAGGTACGCTGTGGACTTGGAGGAGATACTGTTTTGAAAGGCTGTAGCAGATGAGCCTTTCTATGGGAGCATTTACACTCCCTTTTTGATCACTGCTTCCCAGAATCTTCTAGAAACTACAAAATGTATTTTAAAAATAAATCATTAGAAAATACTGATGTAAAACTGAAGGTCATAGTTGTGTACAAATTACTGATAATGAAATCATCAAGTGTGCAGATTCGATGTTCAACAGTGGTAGTTGAACCCCAG
Organism: Gallinula chloropus; assembly: GCF_964237585.1. Taxonomy (NCBI): domain Eukaryota; kingdom Metazoa; phylum Chordata; class Aves; order Gruiformes; family Rallidae; genus Gallinula; species Gallinula chloropus. Next base: position 142,097 of record NW_028168402.1, read on the forward strand.
TGAGCTCTAGAAGTAAAATAATGCACATTAAAGTGTTTGAATCAGCATGAACAAAAAATGGATGGTCACTCTGGTACCCCTTAGCATAGATTCTCACTAGGCAGTAGGTCAGCAGTAAAACAATTCCCAAGAAACCTCAACTTTCTAAATCAGAACTTTTTAGCTAAGTGTATAAGATTAGTACAAGTTATACAGGTTTGCAAATAATGGATATGGGAAATTTATCATGTTTATATTATATCTGAGGAGAGGTGGACAAGCATAAATGTCATGAAGAATATATTCTGAAGTGAGAAATATTTTTAAATAGTGGATTTTTATACACACAGCATGAAAATAAGTAAAATGGTATGAAACCAAATTTTATATATCTTTTTGTACAATGAGCCAGTAAAATCAATGGTATTTGGCAAATATGTGTGTATGTGTGCATGTGATTGGCTTAAATATATGTTCAGGTATTTGGGTGAGAAGCCTCGTTTGTGCTTGCCAAAAGCTACATAAATCCCAGCTCAGGTACAAGATGAAGATGGTGGAGCCAGTTTTTCCAAGCCAGAGAAGTTGGGTGCTTATTTTAGCCTGGAATGATTTCAAAAGTGACACTGCATCAGTACTAAAAGAATGCTAAAGCAATATAGCTAGAGTCAGCATCTCGTCGTGGTTATTCCCAGTTGAAAAGTGCACTGATAACAAAGAAAGGGAAAGTTACTTACCAATAAACAATTTCTTTTGAGCTATCTTGTATACATATCTTGCTTTGCAAGTGATCATTTACTAAGGCTCTTGAAGTCAAGGACTTTTTTTCCCCCCCTTCTTTTGCCCTATCTAGAGAGATTACATATTTTCCAGTCTCTGTCCTCATTTCATTCTCAGACATGAAAGACATGCCTGCACTAAGACATTCCCTTAGCTATCAACTACATATTTCTCCAACATAAAGAGACTTCCAGAGAAAACACAGGGAGATCTGGAAGTGAATGCATGAATCTCAGAAGAATCTCAAGCACTGTTAAAGATCCCTTTCTTATTTGAGTGTTTGCTTCATGAACATTCATGCACTCTTGTGTGTTTGTAGGAAGATGTTTAGACTCTCCGGTGAAGACTGGCTTAACTTCTGGACATTCATTCATAGAATTAGTCTGAGGTTTAGAAACTACTCTATATTCATTCATTTCCTTTTGAAGGTAGTGAGCAAGATACTTCACTGGATATATGCAGGTCTATAGATTTTGAATGATTGCACTTCCTTGTTGAATCAATAATGCACAATTAATGTTTCATTTTCCTCAAGAATTCAGGAAATCAGATAGAAGTTTAAACCCAGTTCTTATTTATTTAGAATCTAATTTATCATATATGAACTCAGTTCCAATATTTTCTTTCATAGCCATTAAGAAAAACAAATACCCACATAGGTAAGAACTGAGACGGACTAAAATCTTTTAATCATTTTAATGTATCCAGTTTGGTATCTTTAAATGTAAATATATTTACATATATATTTGTTGCACAAATGATAAGGACTTGTTCTTTTAGTTAATTGAGAAGTATTTATCACTCATTTTGTCTTATATGAATTGTGTTCAGTAATTCCATAGAAATGTTTCCTACAATTTCAAGCTTCTGAGCAGTTTTTAAATAATTATAATTTGATTAAGCCATCACCTTGGCATATTCCTTCCCTAACTGGAATCCTCTGCTCTCAATGACATTGGGCAGGGATACAAGAGAGAACATTTACTCATAGGTTAATAAAAAAACTCAAGATCTGACATTTTGTGAACTATCAACTTAAAAAATTGTTTTATGACATTGGGAATGCAGTAGTTACACTTGGCTTCAGACTAGTTCAAATATTAGACCTTAATATGACAGTATCGCTAACTTTTTTTAGGTTTCTCAAGATGTTCCTAAAATTCATACTTACACGTATGGTCTTCACACAATACACATAACATTTTATTTTGTTTAAATTCAGACTCCCTGTAGCCTGGTTCCAAAGACCCAATGCCTGTTTGCAGCTGGAGTGCATTATGTGGTTCCATCTTCTACTTCAGTTTAATATAAAAAACCCCTGTTACAAAAATCCAGTTTAAACTTTCTAGGAAGTCTTCACAATGCAAAACAAAACACAGTAAATGGGAAACTTCCTTAAATTACATTGATACTTCTGTCTCAAAGACTATTTAGGTACACACAATGTAACTCTGCAGAATGAATTCACATGAATTTTAGTCCATTATGCATATATTAGTCTGATTCATGCATTTCTGTAGCTTCTAGGGTAAGAAGCTATTTAAAGCTTAGTTTTCTGGAAAAGGGTTTGTTTTTTCTCAGCTAGCCACATTTCTCTGTATCTATGTGTTTCACTACGCTGTGGTACAGTATAGGGGGAAGGTTAAGCCCTAAAAGTTACTGAAATGCATTGTGTCAGTGACAGAATACTCTCTTTACTAGAAACCAGGCACTTTATTTTGTTGCCTTTGTTTCAGGCAGTGTGATACTTGGGGTTTTGAGTTGCTGTTAAAAGCTACACAAATTCTTTTAATTAAATAATTATTTTGCTGATAGTATCCAATCTGATGTATGGCTGAAAGTTCAGCCGCTATTCAGGGTTGAAGCCATTTTGTCCTTAGTGTTAACCTAGTTTTCATAATTTTTTCACTGTGGTAGAGTTAGCTCAATGAGAGGAGAATATCTGTAACAAGTAGACAGTATTCCAGATTACAGATCAAATCTGATTAGCTCAGAGTAATTACTTTGAAATATTTTTTGGGTTTTATCCATTTTTTTATCCCCAGATAAAAAAATGTATTTCTTTGTCCCTGAATCTAGCAATGGCAAGGACAAAAATTACACAAACCCCAGTGATGCTTGCAGTAGGCAGCAATGAAGGAAATGTTTTCACTAATTTGAAAAAAAAATAATGAGCAAGACCTTATCTGATGTTTTGGTTAGAAGACCACATAGTATTTAGGGTGTTATTAACAATATAATTCCGCTAATATCCAATATTCAACTCAGGCCTCAGTATTATATAAATGACTTTGAACTTCATGCCTCAAATTTATAAGATAAAATATACAAACAACCATGAGACCTCCAAAAAGTTAACTTAAATTATATTGGAGTCAAGATTTCTTTACTGTTTCATAATCTGTCTTTGCCATGTTGCTTCTGACTGTGGCCACCTGACTTGACCTGCTGTCACTCAGATACTCTTCAGACTGTCTGGGGGTGTTTTTATCATTTTAATCACAGGGCATTATCGAAAATATTTGAGTGTAGATGAAAATGAAATGTTTTGTGGATTGTATCAGCTAACCATCTTGTAATTGTAAGAGGTTCTAGGAAATTTTAGTTTTTCCTAAAATATCATAGTTTTTCGGATAGTAATGTTTATTTTAATTGTACTTGTAATTCTTTCTTCATCAGTTGAAAGGCTTCAAGATAAAATCACCATGCACCCACAGTTACAGAGTTTTTGTTTTTACAGGATTGTAAAGAAAAGATATATGGGGGTTTTTTTGGTAAAGGTCCTAAAATGTATTTTCTATAAGTCAAGAACACTGACTAGTACTTAGTGGTTTTTTAAGATATTAGAGATCTTAGTCCCTCCATACAGTTGTCATGCCTCAAAAGTCATGCATCTCCTCTAATTCCCCAGCACCTGTCTCTCCTGACTAATCATCACCCGTGAATGGGCAATTACTGTATTTTAAAAAACAAAAGCCTTCTTTATACAATTACTGGGTGCTCCTTAGTCATACCTGTGCAACTTGTTTTTCAGGGGGGGTATTTCTGAAGCTTCCCTCTGCCTGTAAAAATCTGACAATATAGTAGGAGGATCTCTAACAGGAGGACTGTGACTGCTTCTGTGCTCAAAATCTATTTCATGGAAGCAATTTATTTTTTTTTTCCATTTAAACTAATTGAGGCCTTTGTGAGAATTCCACGACACAATCTCATGAAAAAATTGACTAAGGGAGGGAAAACAAAACCTGTGATAAATGGTAAATTTCTGTATATGTTAAAGGTCGTAATATGGTTCTGGGGGATGGTTCTCATCTTGATAAACAATTCGGAAACATGAAGAACTTGTGTAAGAGCAGAGTAACTTCAGAAAGAGAGAATTGAAAGAGAACCATGATAAGATTCAACATCAGCAATTTCAAAGCCTAATGTAGTGAATGGGTTAATATTTTGTTCATTGAAACAAAGTATGAATGACAGGAAACCACTTAGCTTCTAATATTAGTTCTAATATCAGGGAGGTTGCTGACTTATATCTCGAAACCCGTCACAACATCTGCTGACACATTTCGAAATCGGTCACCACATCTTAGTTTGTAAAAAATAACTGTGAGGAATTATGGACCAGGATATTGTTTATTAAGGCTTATGCCAGCAGCTACCAAAAATGTGCAATTGCTTATGCAAGCTACCAGACACTGCTTGTCCAGGATAAGGTAACAATTGCTTACACAAACTAAACCTGCTTGTCCAGGATAAGATAACCACAATTGCTTACACAAACTAAACCAGATACCGCTTGTACAAGATAACCAGATGTCCAGGAGCCACAGATAGGACAAAGGAGGAAGACTTCTTACTCCGGCCTCAAAGATCACCCAGAGACAGAAAACAACCCCCTAACAACAACTGAAGCATACGCACAGTACCTCCACTACTTCATGAACACGGAAGTAAAAAATATATAAAAAGGGACTGTTTGAACTGATCAGCACGGCAGTTGGCGGAGCGCAGACTCTCCTGCCGTCCAGCGCTGTCTTTGCTCATATTCTACTTGCTATAATTAATAAAATTCTAATTGGATTATGATCCATTGTAGTCTCAATTTATAACAATCTGGTGCCGTGACTCGGATAAGGAACGGTGGGCTTCTGTCCTCGGGGAGGCGCCCCGCGGCAATCCGCGGCCCCGCGACCGACAGCCTACCTCAACCTTACCGACGAACCTAAATTCTAGGATAATGAGCAAAGGAGGAACCGGTAAAATCCCATAAAAATTCTGTGCACGGGAGTCCGGACGAAGACGCAGGACGCGTAAGTATATTGCGAAATTTTTCGCGGGTTTGCCGTTCGGGCGGGATTGGGTTTCCTGGATTATAACGAGTGAGAGGTTCGATATACTGAACCAAGTGAGTGTGGACTCTTAAGTACTGCGTTTCCCATCTCCCGCGAGGGACTGGGCCAGGAACAAAGGGAGCGAGTGAGTGTATGTTTGTGGATAATCCAGAAGATGGGGGTGAAGGGCAGCAAGCCTTCGACTCCCATGGGAAGGGTACCCACTGTACCTAAGAATACCCCTCTGGCATATATCTTAGACAATTGGAGATATTTACCTGGAACTCTAGGGAAAGATAAGCAAAAAATGATAGAATATTGTACTAAGATATGGGGAGGGAAGAAGATTTCTAAAAATGTCTTTTGGCCAGTCTATGGGTCAGAAGAGGATTGGGTAAGACAGCAATTAAACCTCTGGGTTAGTAATAAAAAACCCCTTAACCCGGAGGAGAGTCAGTATGCGGAAGTGTGGCTAGAAAAACCGGGAACTAGACTTTACCCACTGAATGAAGTAAAAATTAAACAAAAGAAAAAGAAAGAAGAGTTAGACGAAACCCTTCTAACCCCCCCTCCTTACATTCCTTCTCCTGCTCCCACAGCCCCTCCAGAGGTCCCCAGAGCGCCCACTCCCCCACCAGAGTCGGAACAAGGGTCTCCCCCTCCTCCTAGACGCGTGACTAGAAGTCAAAAAGAGGCAGCTCAGATATACCCTCTAAGGGAAATGCCCATGGGGGGACCTCAACCTGTGATTGGATATATTTCTGTACCCCTAAGCTCGGCTGACCTACGAGATTTTAAAAGAACCGAGATGGGAAACTTAATTGAGGACCCATTCGGAGTGGCAGAAAGATTAGATCAATTTTTGGGACCAAACCTTTATACTTGGGATGAGATGCAATCTATCCTTGGTCAATTATTTACTACCGAGGAAAGAGATATGATTAGACGAGCAGGAATGAGACTGTGGGATACTCAGCATGCCCAGGGACCCCAAGCAGATATTAAATGGCCACTCCAAAGACCTAATTGGAATAATCAGGATCCGATGCATAGAACTCATATGCAGGACCTGAGAACTATAGTAATTCAGGGGATTAAAGAAGCAGTACCCCGTGGCCAGAATATCAATAAAGCATTTAATGAAATGCAAAAGAAAGATGAGAGCCCTACTGAGTGGCTGGAACGACTGAGGAAAGCCCTTCAGCTGTACTCTGGGGTAAATCCAGACGACCCTTTAGGGCAAGCGCTCCTCAAAACTCAGTTTGTAGCAAAATCATGGGAAGATATCAGAAAGAAAATTGAAAAGTTAGAAGACTGGCAAAATAGAGGGTTGGATGAATTATTGAGGGAAGCTCAGAAAGTCTACGTAAGGCGGGAAGAAGAGAGTAGCAAGCGACAAGTAAGAATGATGGTAGCAGCGGTCAGAGAGGATCGCAAAGAGCGGACTGGTGAACACAGATCCGCTGGAATAAAACAAGGGAACGTAGTAGTGAAGAAGGAACAGAGATGTTGTTTTTACTGTGGAAAGAGGGGACATATAAAGAAGAATTGCAGAGAAAGGATCAGGGATGAGGAAATATTGAAAACGGAATAGGAGAGTCAGGGGCTCTATATCTTAGGGGACCGGAGTCATCATGAGCCCTTGATAAAATTAAAGATAGGTCCCCATAAACAAGAGTTCACCTTTTTAGTAGACACTGGGGCTGAGAAATCGACTATTAGGCAAATACCTGAGGGATGTAAAGTTTCCCCTGAAAAGGTACAAGTAATTGGGGCAAAAGGAGAACCCTTTATAGTAAGCAAAATCAAAAATGTAGTATTCGAAACTGAAAATAAATTTGGAATGGGTGAACTCTTGCTCGTCCCTGAAACAGAATTTAATCTGTTAGGACGAGACTTAATTGTTGAATTGCAATTAGAAATTAAAGTAAAGAATCAAGAGCTAACAGTGTCTGCTTATCCTTTGACCGTGGACGATCAAAAACAAATTAACCCCGATGTCTGGTACTCCCCAGACACAATAAGCAAACTGGAAATCCCACCGATTAAAATTCAAATTTCCGAACCCCACGTACCTGTGAGGGTAAGGCAATATCCCATATCCCTAGAGGGACGGAGAGGATTAAAACCAGAAATTGATCGATTGTTAGCACAAGGAATCTTAGAGCCTTGTATGTCACCCTTTAATACCCCCATTTTGCCTGTGAGGAAGCCAAATGGAAAATATCGGCTTGTACATGATTTAAGGGAAATAAACAAAAGAACTATCACCCGGTTCCCTGTAGTAGCAAATCCATACACACTGCTAAGCAAGCTAGGACCCCATAACTCCTGGTATAGTGTGATTGATTTAAAGGATGCCTTTTGGGCCTGTCCACTGGCAGAAGAATGCCGTGATTATTTTGCCTTTGAATGGGAGGACATAGAGACAGGTCGTAGACAGCAATTGAGATGGACCGTGCTCCCCCAGGGGTTTACTGAGTCCCCTAATCTGTTTGGACAGGCCCTGGAAGAGCTCTTAAAAGAATACCAGGTACAAACAGGAAACGTGCTGTTACAGTATGTAGATGATCTGCTCATAGCAGGGAATAATAAGGAAGATGTAAGAAAAGAAAGCATTCGGCTCCTAAACTTTCTTGCACAAAAAGGACTACGGGTATCACAAGAAAAGTTACAATTTCTGGAGGAAAAGGTGAAATATTTGGGGCACTATTTGTTTAATGGCAAGAAAATATTGGATCCAGAGCGCATTAAAGGAATTTTAGAATTACCTATGCCTGTCACTAAGAGGCAAATTCGGCAGGCATTAGGGCTATTTGGGTATTGTAGGCAATGGATAGAGAACTACAGCTTTAAAGTTAAATTTTTATATGAACAACTGTCTAAAGACAAAATACCCAAGTGGACCCCTCAGGATCAAGAGCAGTTTGCCAGTCTCAAAAGGGAGCTAAGTCAAGCACCAGTTTTAAGCCTCCCAGATTTAAAGCGGCCATTCCATTTATTCGTTAACATACATGAAGGAACAGCATTTGGAGTATTAACTCAGAAATGGGCTGGACAAAAGAAACCGGTGGCTTACTTATCAAAGCTGTTAGATCCTGTGAGCAGGGGTTGGCCAAGTTGTTTACAAATCATTGTTGCTGCTGCCTTATTACTTGAGGAAACAAATCGTATTACCTTTAATGGAGAAGTTGTCCTATATGCACCTCATAATATAAGGGGGGTGCTTCAACAAAAAGCAGAAAAATGGCTTACAGATAGCCGACTACTAAAGTATGAGGGAATACTCATAGAATCTCCAAAACTGTCCCTAAGGACTATCGGAGCGGTTAACCCCGCAGAATTTTTATACCCAGGGGAAAGTACTGAGCTAGTACATGATTGTTTTCAAACGATTGAACAGCAAACACGAATTCGACCAGATCTAGAAGAAGAGGAATTACAACATGGAGAAATAGTTTTTATAGATGGGTCATCTCGAATAATAGAAGGTAAACGATTGTCTGGATATGCCATCGTTAAGTTGGAAAAAGGTGAATTTAAGATAATAGAATCAGGCCCCCTGAGTGCCAGCTGGTCGGCTCAAGCCTGTGAACTGTATGCATTATGGAAAGCATTAGTGTCACTGAAGGGAAAGGATGGAACTATATATACGGACTCACGCTATGCGTTCGGAGTAGTACAAACCTTTGGGAAAATATGGGAGGAAAGAGGATTTATTAATTCACAGGGAAAAGAACTGATACACCCGGAATTAATTCGGCGAGTTCTGGGGGCGTTGAAAATGCCGAATAAAATAGCAATTGTACATATAAAGGGACACCAGCGAGGTACAAGTTATCAAGTTAGAGGAAATAATGCAGCCGATATAGAAGCAAAACGAGTGGCAGGCAATTATAATACGATTTTAATTATGCAACAAGTACCTGTTAATAAAAATTTAAGTTTTGAATCTATAGAAAAGGAAAAACTAAAACAAATGGGAGCTAAGGAACAGGATGGTAAGTATATATTACCAGATGGAAGAGAAGTCTTGCCGAAGGGCATAGCACTCGAAATATTTTCAAAAATACACAGTAAAACACACTGGGGAACGCAGGCGTTAGTTGATCATTTCAGTCAACGGTTTGCCTGTATAGGTGTATATAACATAGCAAAAACAGTAACGGCAGCCTGTGAGACCTGTCAAAAGGTTAATCGAAACAACATGAGACAAAAACCTCTTGGAGGACGTTCCCCAGCTTATAGACCTTTCTCACACATACAAGTGGATTTTACTGAACTACCCAGGGTAGGGCGTTACAAATACTTATTAGTAATGGTGGATCATTTAACACATTATGTTGAGGCTTTTCCCACCTCCAAAGCAACTGCTAACCAAGTTACTAAGGTATTACTTGAACACATTGTACCTCGATATGGAGTACCTGATGTAATCGACTCGGACAGAGGAACACATTTTGTGTCAAAAATTGTTAGAGATCTAACAGAAAACTTGGGTATTAAGTGGGAATACCATACTCCATGGCATCCACAAAGTTCGGGAAAAGTTGAAAGGATGAATGGAGAAATCAAAACTATTTTGACTAAATTAATGATAGAAACCAGATTATCATGGACTAAGTGCCTACCCATGGCACTATTAATTCTCAGAACCAGGCCCCGAGCAGATATAGGAATATCAGCGTTTGAAATGGTATATGGAATGTCCTATAGAATTGAAAGTCCACAAACAAATGTTTTAATTCGAGATCGTGTGATTAATGAATATGTTTCACAATTAGCAGAACATCGCAACAAACTTTGGGAACGTGGACTGATTGTGCAACGACCCCCGTTGGACTTAAAAATTCACAATTTTAAACCTGGGGACTGGATATTGGTTAAAACGTGGAAAGAAGAAACCCTAAAACCCCATTGGGAGGGACCTTATCTTGTTTTGCTTACAACAGAAACAGCTGTCCGGACTGCTGAGCGTGGATGGACTCATGCCAGTCGCATTAAAGGCCCAGTGACAAGACCCCACTGGAAAATAATCAGTACTCCAGGTGACACCAAGATAACCCTGAAAAGATAACGTGATGATAAAGACTTTATTTGATTATTTTGCTGCACTACCTTTTGGTATAAAGTGCATGTTGTCGTTTATATTTGCTATAATTATTTCTTTTTTGTCTATTACATCTGGAAAAACACAAAGTGTGCAAAAGGAAAACTGTTAGACCCATGCAACCACATAATATTGAATTTAGAGAATATGTTGATATAAGTAATACATGTACCTTTGACGTAAAAATTAAGTGTAATAATTAAAACTGTAATTGTTATCCATTTGCTTATTTTAGGTGCAAGGTATGCCAAGATAAATGGTGGGCACACTGTGGATATGGATACCCGCCAATAGGGGTTTGTACACAGTGTTGGAAAATTCAAAGAACACTCACTGAGTGGAAACTAAAACAATTAGAGCTAACACAAGAAATTGTCCGAGAATCTCGTGAGTGGTGGGAAATTTTTACCAAAAGAATAAACCCTCAATACTATTGTTACCATTCCAACGAGCCAGTCCCCTTTGTAGCTGATATCTTGGCTATAAAGTGCAGAAGGGAAGTAATAACGGTGTCTTGTTTTGCCCCATTAGTTAAAGCTGCAAAGTGGGAAGCCTATATAAATAGGAAAAAAAGCCCAGATCAGCTGTTCTCCTGAAGAATTCCCTTGCTGCCGAGAAGATGGTACCCCCCGTGGCTCGAAGCAACCGAGTCGACGGGCGAGGCAGAGGAGGAACAAACTGTGGAGAAAAGAACCAGAACAATGGGACGCAAAAACAGCAATGGCCGAACTTCCCCAGGACTGGTAAAAGTATACTTAAATTAGCCAAATTAACAGACACCCTTTTTCCTGGTATACCGTTAATCTTGTTATTAATAATAACTCAAGCAAATGGAAATCCTCATCAACCATTTAAGTGGGTCCTGCGTCACCTTTCCAGTGACAAGGCACTCCACAAAACTACCACACCGGGTAATCCATTTTTTGAATTTAAACTAAAGGACATATTTCCTTCACAACTAGGATTTCCCAAATTTGGTGATCAATCATTGTATCAAACTTATTGGTGTCCTGGTTCAACTATTCTCCTTGGTTAACTACCCTTTTATCAACTATAGCAGGACCACTCATCCTGCTAATATTAGGTTTGACATTTGGACCATGTATCTTTAACAAACTAATTACCATTGTAAAAGGACGCTTAGAAGCAGCACAATTAATGCTTATTAGAACACAATATGAATCGTCACCTGAAGAATCAGGCGATGAGAAATTAGAATGGGCCAAAAAGGAATTAAAAAAGGTTCAATGAACAAGAATAAAGAAAAAGAAAAAGGGGGGATTGTAGTGAATGGGTTAATATTTTGTTCATTGAAACAAAGTATGAATGACAGGAAAACACTTAGCTTCTAATATTAGTTCTAATATCAGGGAGGTTGCTGACTTATATCTCGAAACCCGTCACAACATCTGCTGACACATTTCGAAATCGGTCACCACATCTTAGTTTGTAAAAAATAACTGTGAGGAATTATGGACCAGGATATTGTTTATTAAGACTTATGCCAGCAGCTACCAAAAATGTGCAATTGCTTATGCAAGCTACCAGACACTGCTTGTCCAGGATAAGGTAACAATTGCTTACACAAACTAAACCAGATACCGCTTGTACAAGATAACCAGATGTCCAGGAGCCACAGATAGGACAAAGGAGGAAGACATCTTACTCCGGCCTCAAAGATCACCCAGAGACAGAAAACAACCCCCTAACAACAACTGAAGCATACGCACAGTACCTCCACTACTTCATGAACACGGAAGTAAAAAATATATAAAAAGGGACTGTTTGAACTGATCAGCACGGCAGTTGGCGGAGCGCAGACTCTCCTGCCGTCCAGCGCTGTCTTTGCTCATATTCTACTTGCTATAATTAATAAAATTCTAATTGGATTATGATCCATTGTAGTCTCAATTTATAACACTAATGAAAATATTTTCCTATTTGTCAGATAAAGTGATCTCATCCTTTTACTCAAAGCACCTTGTTGTACCAAGGTACCATGATCTAACTCTACTGGAGTCTAGAATGCCTAGTCACAGACACCAAGCCTCTACTCAGCCAGATGTATGCAAGATCCCTTTCGGAAGCCACGTGCATATAGTAATGCCCTGTACTCAAGAAGTCTTACTAAGAACTGCAGTGGCTGTTAGTTTCCAGGATAAAAGCTGACTTGTGTTGCTAAACTCAGGATGCTTTTACCAGAGACCAAAACCATTGAAAGGGGAAATGTCAATCATCTGGATGATCCAAATTTTATTCATGGCATCTGCAAGTCTCTTTCAAACCACATAACATCACTTCCCATTGACAAATATTAACAGCTGAATAAGAATTGAAATGGGAAAACATGGGAAAATTATGATCTTGGGAAGTCAGATACATTTGGCAATTAACTAATTTAGGACTTTTGAGAACATAGGTCCTCCCACCACCAAATGATCATGATGAAATTTTTTGTCTGTCAGACAGGAAAAATGTCTACTGTACCAATATCTTCCTCAATCCATTATTGAGATTTTGGTACTGTTGGGTTTGGGTTTTTTTCCCACTATTTATTGTTTAAAATTATGGACTTTGGGGTATTTTTTTTTTTTTTTTTTGCCATTTTGATCCTTGAATAACAGAACTGAAAACAGAAATGCTGACTCAATGTCTTTAACAGTGACTGAAAAAAGAGATGTGTAAAAATATTAAAGTTGCATAATCTTCTAAATTAATGTCACATTGAACTAACAAACCAAATAAAATAAGGAGGGTAACACTTTGAGTATTAGTAGACTAAGCTACAGATTTCTTTTATTATCCCTACTGCATTATAATTCCAAAAGACAGCATTTGTTTCTTATATGAAAACCAAAAGAAATCAGTAATATTCTCAGAAAAGATTTTTTCTTTTTTTTTTTCTTTTTAGAGTGTTTCCATTAGGTCAATTAGAAATTCTAACTTGCTGAAACACATCCAAGAGTAATAGCAAAAATACCTAAATAAATAAAAGGTGCACATATGCAATTCAATAGCAATGATGTATGGATACAGACCTGTCATCACTCCCTCACTACATAATTTTACCTATTCCACACCTCTGGCATGTGGTAGCAGTGAAAGATAGCTTGGTTTAATATTACAGCTGGATGTATCTGTCCTTTGGACCCTTTTCTGGAATTTTGTTCATTATTCTTTAATCAGTACTCTTGCTAGTCTCTAATATTTTCAATTCATCACGGCAGTGCATTTCAATTCCATTTTGTGCAAAAAGAGCCTCTATGGACACTCAAGCACATCTGACTGAGAGTCAGAGCCATCATCCAAAGATAATATGACTAACTACAGTTAATAACAATAAAAGCATTTGTTTTCTTTCAGGTTATAAAGAAACCTTTTTTCTTTTCCTGGGTTTCTTGGATGAAAAGATCAGTAGCAGGGGAATGATACTCGAGCTCTTTTCCTATGGCACATCATCACTTCTGAGGTATGCAGAAGTTACTTGAATCACATCATGTTACCAAGACACAGTTTCTTCTTGTGTGTTTGGTTGGTTGGTTGGTTGGTTGGTTGGTTGGGGGATTTTTTGTTTGTTTTTTTTAGGAATGGGCAAAACATGTATGTAAAGCATTCTGTAGCTTCTGTCAGCTTCATGATTCCCTATTATTGTCAGGGCTTAATATCCTCTGTGCTCCCCAATGCTACCATGAACTGATCACTACAGCTGAACCATACTAGTACTCCAGAAGTAGATACATGGACACTGAATCAGGCTTTTTGGGATGTCTGTCACTGTCCTCTCACTGGCTACAGTCAGAATTTATATTATTAATGATTATTAGTATCATTATCTTTCATGTCCAGTAAGTCTCATTGATTAGAATACAAAAATCTGTGTGTGTTGGTGAACTTCTATAAGTATCATTCCAGTCAGGATAGGTATTGCTTGCCAGTGATGGGGGTTTAGAGCTGCTCACATGATTCATACCTACAAATCCTTTGGCAAAATCAGTTCTCTTGTTTTATTTTAAAGCATTGTAATTTTTTACTCACTCGCATACATGCAGTTTTGCACAAGAGGCAGTGACTATAGACATGAAATGATAGACATTATAATAAAATTAAAATAAAAAGGAGACTCACATGATATAAACCATATTTTTGCACATTCATGTGTCTTCTTGTGTCATTTTGCTCATAATGGGAACATTTAAGTTTAGAATAAATGAGCATGAAACTGCAGTTTATAGTGGTGATTTTTTTCTTTCAAAGTACAAGAGCTTTTGTGCTATTTCATCATTGTGAAACCAGTTTAAGGACAGAAACTATCCCTAAATTAAGCAGAGGCGGCAATAGAAAGGTTAGATTGTGCTACTGGGACCTTTAAACACATCAGTATTTAATTAAGGCTATACAGCATGGTTAAAGACTTTTAGCAAGTATATAATGGAAGCTCAGAGGCAAGTACACATTTTGTGAGCCTGAACAATATCTGTGGTTTCAGTATCAAATTTTAGGAAGCAACAAAAATGTGTCAATGAATGTGTCATGGGTATATTTATTGACCTCCTCCATTTATTGACTTACTCTTCATGAAGTTTGCTAACACAATCTCTAGGCTTATAAAAGCAGTATTAGGCCTATGAAATGTGAGTGTTCTGTCTAGAAAAAGATAAGGTATGGTAACAGTTTGGAATGGTGATCTACTCTTAAGGCAACTAGCATAAGAAGGAGGATAGAAGACAAGAAGAATAGCAAAGAGAAAATTAATATTTCACACAAAATGAGTATTTTTTTCTCCCAGCTGATAGGTTACCACTTGACTGAGTGTTCTGGGTTTGTCTAGTAAGCAATACTCATGAGTTATTGTGGATAATCAGCTAGGGCTCTTGATAGAATATTCTTTCTTCATCCCATAGATAAGAAAATTAAAAAACAGTCACCATAAATTAGCATAATAGGGTAAGTGGTATCTGTTTTCATGTTCAGACAAGTTCATCAGCATTGCAGCTGTTCTGGCACAACATGCCATAAAAGTAATGCCAAAGTCAGCAAGCAGCATAGCCTGTGCCTGTCAAATCCTAAATCACAGTCCTCCCAGAAATACCCATGGTCTTATCCCATGAGGTCATTCTGTATCATTGCCTGTATACGACCCAGTAGTGGTTTGCTACGTGTTGCATTGCCGGCTGAGCTGCTTAGTATCTTCTTTGAAAGGATTGCTTTGTTTCCCACAAGAAGCAATTTATCATGATTTGCAATATTTAGAGGAATGAAAATACCTCTCAAATAACTGGCAACATAAACAGGACATAAGAGATCAGCATGATTACATTGATGAATGTTGAAAACTTAATTATCTTCTCGACATTTTCACATAGAAACTAATTTTTAGATTGGGTTACTCCCAGCTGACTCACAGTTCCTCATACCTCGTTACCATTGCCAAGCACTCACTGATGTCCACATATAGAACAACCCTGTGGAATTCAGAAGTAATATTCCTAATGTGAGTTGCAAGCAAAAGAGATTAAATTCTTTGCCTTCAGCTCAAAAAATTAACCCTAAGTAAGGCTAGACAAGTAGTGTGTTTGCTGATGTTACTAGAAATCATTCTTAGGTGGAATAGAAAGACAACTTTTGCTATATTTTAAACTAATGTAATTGCGAAATTGCTGAATTTTGAGTTTTTTTCCGTATTAAGGGAAATGTCATAATAGTAATTTCAAAGATACTTCTGGAATATTTCGCTTGAAATTGCTTCTTTTTTGTGTTGTGAGTTTTGGGGAAAAGAAGCAGTTCGTGAAATAAAAATTAGAACATTTTCCTGTTATCAAACTTCCAATTTTTTAAAATGGAAACTCTTTTCATATGGCACACTATTTTTAGCCTAATTTTATTCCCTTGCACCCAGCACATCATTTTGATGTCTATAGAAATATGTCTTTCTAGATATCTATGATTTCATTCCCTGCATCTTTCTGCAATTTATCTGCAGTTAACAAAATCAGAGGAATGCCACCAAAATAAGCAGTAACATGCTG
Organism: Gallinula chloropus; assembly: GCF_964237585.1. Lineage (NCBI taxonomy): Eukaryota > Metazoa > Chordata > Aves > Gruiformes > Rallidae > Gallinula > Gallinula chloropus. Next base: position 158,320 of record NW_028168402.1, read on the forward strand.
TGCAGTAGAAGTACTGCAGAGGCATTCAGAGCACCTGAATTGATCTGTCTTCCCATGGTTGTCTGCAGTGCTGTGCAGAGGTACTGGTTTGTGTTGGGAACACTGTTTAAATGTATAGTGCCTTTTCTTGAATGCAAGATGGGAACTTGGGGGACAAAGTCCGTCACACTGTAAGTGAAGACAAGGTTCGTGACCTTGAAACGTGAGTATCCCCAAGTGCATAGGACATGATGAGATGCACCCAAGAATCCCAAAGGAATTGGCTGATGTAGTTGCCAAGCCACCCTCCATGATACTTGAAAAGTCATGGCAGTCAGCTGAAGTCCCTCATGACTGGAAGAAGGGAATAATTACAGCCAGGTTTTTAAAAGGGTACAAAGGGCAATCCCGGGAACTATTGCCCTGTCAGCCTCACCTCTGTGCCTGGGAAGATTATGGAATAGATTCTTCTAGAAGCTTTGCTAAGGCACATGGAGGACAGGGAGGCAATTCAAGACAGCCAGAGTGGCTTCACCAAGGACAAGCCCTGCTTGACCAACCTAGTGGGTTTCTACAATGGAGAAAAGAAAGCTCTGGGAAGACCTTATAGCAGCCGTCCAGTACCTGAAGGGGACCTGCAGGAAAGCTGGGGATGAACTGTTTATAAGGGCATGTAGCAACAGGGGCAATGGTTTTAAACTAGAGCAGGGTAGGTTTAGGTTGGACATTATAAGTTCTTTATTAGGAGGGTGATGAGACACTAAAACAGGTTTCCCAGAGAGTTAGTGGAGGCCTCATCCCTGGAGACTTCAAGGTCAGGCTTGATGAAGCTCTGAGCAATCCGATCTAGTTAAAGGTGTCCCTGCCTACTGCAGGGGGACTGGACTAGATGACCTTTAAATGACCCTTCCAACCTCACACATTCTATGATTCCGATGGAAGTGAAGTACTTGAAAGATGTTTCTTCTTCCTTCTGACTCTGTTCTAGCTGTTTGATCCCATGTCTGTAAGTTATATATCATTAACTACAAACCAGCAGAAACAGTGTTTGAGGTCAATCTGTATGTCACTTATTTTTAGCTTTTTTTGGCACCATAATATAACTACCCAGCTCAAAATAAGTGCAATTACCTATGTTTCTTCAAATCACAAGGTCTCACTTCACCATAATTTGCATGAAAAATAGCATATGTAATAAGTAATTGTTCTCAAACCTTCTATGACTGTAAATAAGCAACTAGGGCAAAGGGGAACCATTGTTCCATCACTAGTAACACCCTGAAAGAACTTCAGATCTTGCTGAGTTGGTGCCTGTGGTAGACTATGGCTGTGAATAGGTAACCAGGTCAAAAGGGGAACCATTGTTTTATCACTAGCAACATCCTGATAGGATTAAATGAGTTAACCAAATAAGACACAGAACACAACGTAGAGGAAGACTACGGGGGACCAGGACGACCCCCACTACCAGCTTACACAGCTACAGAAAAACACCGGAATATGCCACGTGTACCCGGAACTACGGGACTATAAAAGGGGACTCCAGAAGGGTGAGGTGCGTGCCGTTTGCAGGAGCAAGGGTCTCCTCCGGACGCCCAGCGCTGATATTTGCCTATATCTTGCGGGCTTGCTTAATTAATAAATTGTTGTTTGGCTTTATCAACTGGAGTATGTCTCAAATTTATAACAATTTGGTGCCGTGACTCGGATGCAACTCGCGAGATGGGACTCTTGGTCTTATCAGGGAGGTGCCCCGCCTGTTGTTTGGCGGCCTTGGTAGCCCATTTCCCATCTCGATTGCACCGACGAACCCAAATTCCAAGATATTAGGCAAAGGAGGCCGGCAGACCCTATAAACTTTGTGCACAAAGGTCCGGACGAAGACGCAGGACGCGTGAGTATCTGGGGGGGAAATCCGTTCGGTCTGGGTCGGGGATCCTGGAAGCGCGGCGAGTGTGTGTGTGCATGAGAGGGGGACCGGCAGCTCGCATTCCCCAAGCGAGTGCGGACCCTCAGTAGTGCGGTTCTCATTGCCCGCGAGGGCGTGAGCCACGAACCAGGGGAAGCGAGTGAATATATTGTTGACTGAGTGCGCTCCAGACGATGGGACAGAAGAAGAGCAAGCTGTCTGATCCCATGGGTAGCCCAAGGGTAGTGCTACACGGTAAGCCGCCAGACAGTCCTTTGGGGTTAATGATTGCCCACTGAGGGGACTAGCTGTCTAGGCGATGAAAGAATAAAGAGTGTATGATATGGGTAACGTAAACTGTGTAACTACAGTGTGACCTCCTGAGAGTGAACAGGGGAAATTTGGATACTACAGTGTGGCCCTCTCAGGATGTATTGCCCCTGTGAAGTTTGTACGTAATTATAGGATGGCCGCCTCTAAGGCAGTCAGTATCTCTAATGATGCTTCTTCCCTGGCCTGGGGGATAGATAAGTTTTGCAATCTTGAGATGCACTGATCTTGTCCCTTACCCCAGGGACAGGATTGGGTGAAAAACTGCTGGCTCCATTAAATTATCTGGGCTGGCAGAATCAGTGCAAAAAGGCTGTGTGTATTCAAGCATGTATGAGCCATGGGGGCAGGGCATTCCCCTTGCTGCTCCGGTATATCCGGTCCACCTTAAAACACTGATTAGGGGTCTTCCTGATAGCTTGAAAATCTATGTGCAAAGCCTAAAGGAAAAGATTCTGCGAGCAATTGATCACAATACTTGCTACCCCAACTAGCAGAAACAGCCTGTTTTAACATGGGAGATTTAAGAAACCTAATCATAGAAGGTATAAAGGAGGCTGCTCCTAAACTTTACTAAAGCCTTTGAGATTGAGCAGGAAAAAGATGAGACACCCTCAGTGTTTTTACAGCGACTGAGAGATCAAATGAGAAAATATTCGGGTATGAATCCTGAAGATCCTGTAGCACAAGGTCTTCTGAAAGTTTATTTTGTGACTAAAGCATGACCTGATATTAGGCGAAAGGTACAGAAGATAGATGGTTGGAGTGAAAGATCTTTGGAAGATTTACTGAGAGGCTCAGAAAGTGTTTGTGAAAAGAGAGTAAGAAAAGCAGAAGCAGAAAGCAAAAATGATGGTATCTGCTGTTGATGAGGTAGTAAAGAAAAGAACAGAGCCAGTCTCACCTAGAGATAGAGGGAAAAGCTGGACAAAAGGAAGTGGGAGGGGTGTGAGAAACATGAATGAAGGAGGAATTGGCCGAGGTAGGGGAAAACTTTGGCAATCCCTATGGGCTGGTTTTCTCTCAGCAGGATGTTACGGGTGTAGCAAACAGGGACATCTTAAGTGAGAATGTCCTGAGCTAAGAAAAGAAGAAAGGGTAATTCCCTTCATGTCCTTTGAACATGAATAGGGAAGTCAGGAGTTTATTAATTTAAGGTCCTACCAAGAATCCTTGATAAAATTGAAGGTGGGACCCCAGGAGGAGGACGTTGTCTCCCTGGTTGAGCTTCTAGGACTTCCTTAAATTTTATACAGACCAAAGTATAACTGTATCGGGGTAAAAGGGAAAGGATTCCCAGTCCCCATGTTTGAAAATACCACTTTAAGATTAGGTGATGAAAAAATTTGTGGGCAATTTATATATCCCTGATTCCGGAACTAATTTATTGGGAAGAGATTCGATAATACAATTAGGATTGGAATTGAAAACCCAGGATGACCAAATTGTGGTATCCATGGCTTTACTAACAGAGGAAGATGAAAACCAAATTGATCCAATAGCGTGGGTGCGAGAGGGTAATCGAGGTGGATTAAACATTACCACTTTAAAGATTAAACTTAAAAGGGACAATGACATTATTTGCCAAAAACAGTATGCTATTTCATTGGAAGGCTGTAAAAGTCTCCAACCATTTATAGAGAGTTTAATTAAGGATAAGCTTCTGAAACCATGTATGTCTCCTTTTAATACCCCAATCTTATCAGTAAAAAGAAAAAAAACCCCACCCAAAAACAAACAAACAAACAAAAACCCCGATGGGTCATATCCTTTGGTACAGGATTTAAGACAGTTAAACCAAATAGTTCAAGTGCGTCACCCAGTAGTTCCTAAACCTTACACTCTATTGAGTAAAACACCAGATGACCACAGATGGTTTAGTATGATTGATTTAAAGGATGCTTTCTGGACCTGTCCACTGGACCCTGATAGTAGAGACATGTTTGCTTTTGAATGGGAAGATCCTTTCACAGGACAAAAGCAGCAATTTATTTAGATGGACAGTTTTACCTCAGGGATTCACTGAATCACCAAATTTATTTGGACAAGCATTGAAACAAGTATTAGAAAAGTTTAAAGTCCCAACTGAAGTCACCCTTCTACAATATGTAGATGATCTTTTAATCTCAGGGAAAAATAAGAGAATCGTAAAGGAAACAACAAATGCTTTGCTAAATTTCCTAGGGAAACAGGGACTAAAAGTATCAAAAAAACCAAACTGCAGTACATGGAAAAGAAAGTTAAATATTTAGGACATCTAATCAGTGAAGGGAGACAGAAAATAAACCCTGAGAAGATGAGTAGTTGAGTTACTTCTGCCGAAAACTAAGAAAGAGCTGTGAAAATTTTTGGGATTGACAGACTATTGTTGCCTATGGATTGAATCATTTGTACTAAAAACAAAGGGATTACATTTTAAATTGTTAGAAGAGCCTAATGACTTGGTATGGAGTAATGAAGAAAAAGAATTAATACAAGGATTAAAACAAAACTTGATCACTACTGCTGTGTTGGCACTGCCCTCCCTTAAACCATTCCACTTGTTTGCTACCATAGATAAGGAAACAGCCCTGGGGGGGGGGGGGGAGGTTACTCAAAAGTGGGGAGGCAAACGACAGCTAATTGCCTATTTATCTAAACTGCTGGACCCAATATCCCGAGGGTGACCTGAATGTGTACAGGCAATAGCAGCCACAGCCCTCTTGGTGGTAGAAAGCAGAAGGCTAACTTTTGGAAGAGCACTTATAGTAAGCACTCCACATCAAGTAAGGACAATTCTGACTCAAAAGGCAGGAAGAGGTCTCACTGATTCTAGGATTTTGAAGTATGAGGCAATTTTAATGGAAAAAGATGATTTAGTTATAACTGCTGAATCATGCCTCAATCCTGCCACCTTTTTATCAAAAGGGGAGACTAATAACCAAGAACTTGAGCATAACTGCTTAGACATAATAGAATATCATACTAAAGTGTGACCTGACTTGAGGGACATACCCTTGCCAACAGGTCTCCGTTTATTTACCCACTGGGTAGTACAGGCACTAGTGGACCACTTTGGAACCAAGTATATGTGTATTGGAATTTATAAAATCGCCAAAAGGATGGTGGGAAAGTGCCTGACATGCCAGAAGGTCAATAAACAACAACTCAGAAAAAAAAAGATACCGGGGGGGGGAGGGACCCTTTCTTGTGTTGCTTACCACAGATACTGCGGTTTGAACGGCTGAAAGAGGTTGGACACACACGAGCAGAATGAAGACCGGTTCCAGAATCTCGGTGGGAAACTACCAACAATCCTGACAACTTAAACGCCACCTTTCGAAGAACCAGCGAGTAAAACTGTCTATGAATGACAATTTATTTTGTTCAAATGTTGGATGTATATGTTATACTTTCTTTTGTCTTGAGTGTTGAGTGTGTAAAGACAATTGGTGGGTACATTCTAGAGAAGAATATACCCCAGACATTTGTGAAAAATGTTATTGGGCAGAAAGAAAACTAACCGAATTAACCCTTAAATTAGCAGTAAAAATTGTTATAAATTTGAGACATAGTCCAGTTGATAAAGCCAAACAACAATTTATTAATTAAGCAAGCCCGCAAGATATAGGCAAATATCAGCGCTGGGCGTCCGGAGGAGACCCTTGCTCCTGCAAACGGCACGCGCCTCACCCTTCTGGAGTCCCCTTTTTATAGTCCTGTAGTTCCGGGTACACGTGGCATATTCCAGTGTTTTTCTGTGGCTGTGTAAGCTGGTAGTGGGGGTCGTCCGGGTCCCCCGTCGTCCTCCTCTACGTTGTGTTCAGTTGCTTATTTGGTTAACTCCTTTAATCCTATCAGGATGTTGCTAATGATAAAACAATGGTTCCCCCTGGTTACCCATTCACAGCCATAGTCTACCACAGGCACCAACTCAGCAAGATCTGAAGTTCTTTCAGGGTGTTACTAATGATGGAACAATGGTTCCCCTTTGCCCTAGTTGCTTATTTACAGTCAGAAGGTTTGAAAACAATTCCTAGTTAGTTTCCTTATCACAGACCCCTCTTCCATAGTTGGTCTTCTTCTCTTTTTTTTTTTAGCAGGCATTGTATTTATTGGTTGATTTTACTACTTAAGGTAAGCTCCATTAATGCTTCATCAGCAACTTACAATATCATTCGTTCCTTGTTTCAATGAACAAAATATTAACCCATTCATCACAATCCCCCCTTTTTCTTTTTCTTTATTTTTGTTCATTGAACCTTTTTAATTCCTGCTTGGCCCATTCTAATTCCTCGCCGCCCGATTCTTCAGGTGACGATTCATATTGTGTTCTAATAAGCATTAATTGTGCTGCTTCTAAGCGTCCTTTTACAATGGTAATTAGTTTATTAAAGATACATGGTCCAAATGTTAAACCCAATATTAGCAGGATTAGTGGGCCTGCTATGGTTGATAAAAGGGTAGTTAACCAAGGAGAATAGTTGAACCAGGATTCGTACCAGCTTTGATTAGTCTCTCTCTCTCTCTTTCGTTTTTCGAGCCCTTCCCTTAACTTAGTCATGGAATCTCGTACCACACCCGTGTGATCCGCATAGAAGCAGCATTCTTCTCCCAGAGCGGCACAAAGCCCACCTTGTTGTAGAAAAAGGATATCCATCCCTCTTCTATTTTGTAAAACTACCTCTGACAACGAGGTCAAGGATTTTTCCAAGGCTGTAATGGAATTCTCTATTCGTTTCAGGTCCTCATCTATGGCTACTTGTAGAGAATTAAACCCCTGTTGTTGTTGGGCGAGAGAAGCTATTCCCGTCCCTGCTCCCACTGCTCCAAGACCTAATAGTGTGGCTATTGTGATAGCTGTTATGGGTTCTCTTTTTACGATATGAGGAGTGTCTGTATTCCAATGGTTATATACTTCCTCCTCAGAATGGTATAATATCTTTGGAATTAGAACAACCTGGATACAATATTCCTTAGAAGCGCTAATCACTTTGAGGGATACACAAGGAGTGAGGCCTGTTTTTGAACATATCCATCGGGCCCCTTTCGAAGGAATGATCCACTTCCCTCCGGGATTTTCTAATATGGAACTGCATAGTTTTTTAGTTGATTCTTGCATTTTACCAATACAGGCTCCTTTCCCAGAAACATATTGCATTGTTATTCCCTTTGTCCTTTCCCCCCAGGAGCACTGGGAAGGTGCATTTTCCGAGCTAGAATTATATGTATCATTCACTCCTATTGCTTCATAAAAAGGAGGTTCTATATTATAACATAACCAACACTTATCAGTTAATGCAGGGTTGGTTTTGTTCAGGGAATTATATGTAGCTTGCATTATTTTCCACAGAGGAGAGTCCTTTTTCCTATTGGTAGGGGGGTTTATAATGGAGTTGTCTACTTCTGGTGCTGTGAAGTTTGTCGTACTCGGAATTGTAGTGCTCTCGCCGAATCCTGTAAGAATTTGATTGGGCCCAACTGGTTGGGATATTGTTATTGGGAGCCTAGTGATCTCTATATTTACCCAAATGTCTCTGGGGGCACGGACAAACACTGTCCACACTTTCCCAGTAGCCCAACTTTTATGAGTTGGCTGGAGAATGGTCATATTGTATCCTTTACAAGTGTGTTTTTGTCCGTTTTGGGGTGTGTATATCTGTTTGTCAGTTCCAAATTTTGGCTCGCGACAGTGAAGAGGCGTGTACTTGATTTGCAAGAATTTATCAGGTTGTTGTGGTTGCCATCTATTACTTGTCACAATAGTTTCACAACCCCAATATCCACAATATCCATACCCCGGGTAGTTACAGTAACCTTTACCCGGATTGGAAGCAGGACACCAATAAGTTTGATACAATGATTGATCACCAAATTTGGGAAATCCTAGTTGTGAAGGAAATATGTCCTTTAGTTTAAATTCAAAAAATGGACTACCCGGTGTGGTAGTTTCGTGGAGTGCCTTGTCACTGGAAAGGTGACGCAGGACCCACTTAAATGGTTGATGAGGAATGTATTCTCCTGTTCCTACTTTAAATAACAAAGAATATATTATGATAGTTTGCAGAGTCAAGAGGTAACCACCGCTGTAACAAATGGGGAAACTTTCAAAGTTTCTTTTTGGTTGCACTTTGTTCCCTTTCCCAAAATAATTGTTTCTAGTTCCACCCCTGAGGTAGTTCCAGGAATACCTTTTCTGCGTCCCAGTCTGGGGGTTCGTTTCTCCACAGCTTTTGATCCCTCTGCCTCGCTCGTCGACTCGGTTGCTTCGAGCCACGAGGGGTACCATCTTCTCGGCAGCAAGGATCTTCTTCAGGAGTCCCCTGAGACAGACTTCGTTGTCTTTCAAATTTTTATGTTTGACCGGGGGGTGAATGACACAAAACTCTTTTAAGAGAAGTCCGACAAGTGCAATCAACAATATCTATTACAAAGGGACTTGGTTTTGGTTCAACTCCGAATACAAAAATGTCCCACCATTCCCTTGACAACCAGATTAGTCCCTCATATTTCACCCTATATCTTAAAGTCCAACTGGTAATTTTATGCTGTAATTTCCAACAGGGGTCACAAACTGCCCTGGGAGGAATTCCCCAGTTGCAATGTTCCCACTACTTGTCTCTGCAAACCTTACAGATACAACAAACAAAAGGATAACAATTACATCTAGAATTTAAATTTTTTTTTTTTTTTTTTTTTTTTTACACTTTACCCTTATTCCGAATTACAAATTATTCCTTCTTTGGTATAACCAGCATCTGAGGTATATTCAATGCAATATTTGTCCATCAGTCAATTTCCTTTCCTTTGTATTTTTAACCTAAGATCCCCTGGTTTTCCAATTACTTGCCACCCCGAGGTTGGTTTTGGTTCGGGGGTTGGTCCTTCCACGGGTCCTTTGATTCTACTGGCGTGAGTCCATCCCTTTTCTGCTGTCCGGACCGCAGTTTCTGTAGTCAGTAACACAAGATAAGGTCCTTCCCATCGTGGGGTTAATGTTGTTTCCTTCCACGTTCTAATCATTATCCAGTCCCCTGGCTGGACACGATGTAGCTTCAGGTCTAATGGGGGCCTTTGTGCTAATATCCCTTTTTTCCATAAATTTTCCCTATACTTCATTAAGTTTGCTATATACATATTCATATCCTGATCCCTCAGAATTGGGTGATCCTGGGGCCTTTCCATATTGTAGGGCATTCCATACAGCATTTCAAATGGGGAAATTCCCATGTCAGTTCTGGGTTGTGTTCTTATATTTAACAAGGCTAGGGGCAAGCACTTTACCCATGATAATTTGGTCTCAACCGTGAGTTTTGTTAATTGTTTTTTTATTTCCCCATTCATCCTTTCTACTCGCCCTGAACTCTGGGGATGCCAAGGGGTATGGTGATCCCACCGAATCCCTAGTGCTGTCATAATCTCTGTTATAATTTTAGATATAAAATGAGGGCCTCTGTCTGAATCAATGGTCTCTGTCACACCATACCGGGGAATAATTTGTTCCAAAAGAGTTTTGACCACTACTTGGGCAGTGGCTTTTACTGTAGGGAAGGCCTCCACATAATGGGTCAAATGGTCTACCATTACTAATAAATATTTATATCTTCCAATCTTTGGTAGCTCTGTAAAATCTAACTGGATGTTGGCAAACGGCCTTCGTGCTGCCGGTCGTCCTCCCCTCAAGGGTTGCCTTAAGTTGGTCCTGTTTACCCTTAAACAGGTGACACAGCCACGCACTACCTGTTTAGCCAGGTCGTCTGCCCCAAAACACATGTGATTTATGGTGAATTGATCTACCAGTGCCTGTGCTCCCCAATGCGTTTTGTTGTGTATTTTTCTCATTATTTCGAGGGCCACTGACTTAGGTAGAACTGTTCTGTTATCCTCTGGGAGTCTCCATTCCCCACTGGAGTCTTCTTTTAGTCCCATTTTTCTCATTTTCTCCTTCTCTCGGATGGTAAAGCTATATATCCTTTGTGCCCTATTTACCTCAAAAGGGCAGTTTTTACTTAGCTTCCCCTTATACCATTGAGCATCACATCTTGTCTCTTGGGGTAACAAAGCCGCCTTTCTGGCTTCCTGATCTGCTGCATTGTTTCCCCTGCTTTTAAAATTCATCCCCCTTTGGTGTCCTCTCAAATGCACCACAGCAATTCTTTTAGGTTCTCTTAAAGCTTTTAACACCTCCCTTATTAACTCCTGATGTATTAGGCCTTTTCCTTGTGAATTTATTAATCCTCTTTCTTCCCAAATTTTCCCAAATGTATGTACAACCCCATATGCATATCTTGAGTCTGTATAGATAGTACCAGATTTGTTACGTAACAATTGTAGTGCCCGTAGCACAGCATAAAGTTCACAGGCTTGTGCTGACCAGGATTTGCTCAATGGCCCTGATTCTATAACAGTTAAATCTTCTCCTCCGATTATTGCATAGCCCGATACCCTTTTTCCATCCACCACCCGAGATGAGCCATCTACAAATAGTCTTTCTCCTTCCTCCAACTCCTCCTCGTCCAAATCTGGTCTAATTTTCGTTTGGTCCTCTATAACTGACAAACATTCATGCGTCAAGTTGTCCCCATCGGGTTTTCCGTACAAAAATTGGGCTAAGTTCTGTAAATTGGTTACTTCCAAGGATAACTTGGGAGAATTAAGCAAAATCCCTTCATACTTCAAAAGTCGAGCATCTGTAATCCACTTTTCGGCTTTTTGTTGCAATATTCCCCGAATATTATGGGGAGATAGTACCCGCAATTCCCCATTAAGGGTGATCTTATTGGCTTCCTCTATAAGTAATGCGCATGCTACTATGGCCTGTAAGCAAGTAGGCCATCCTTGACTCACTGGGTCTAACAATTTAGACAAGTACCCTACAGGTTTCTTTTTCCCTGCCCATTCCTGAGTCAATACTCCATAGGCCGTGCCACCGTCTGTGTTCACAAACAAATAAAAAGGTCTTTTAACATCTGGGAGGCTCAATACCGGGGCGTTAACTAAATCATGTCGTAGTTCATTTAAACGCTCATCATCCTCCCTGGTCCATTTTAATAACCCCTCATGACTTAGTTTTTTATATAAAAATTTTACTTTCGCACTAAAATTTTCTATCCACTGTCGGCAATAACCGACAAGTCCTAACAGCTGTCGTACTTGCCTTTTGTTTTTAGGAGGTGGCATAGCTAAAATTCCTTTTACCCTTTCTGGGTCTATTTTCTTTTCCCCTTTTCGGAGATAATGTCCCAAATATTTTACTTCTTCCTCAACAAATTGGAGTTTCGTTTTAGACACCTTCAATCCCTTCGAGCTTAAAAAGTTTAATAATCTGATACTCTCCTCCCGGACCTCCTCCTCCGTTTCTCCGGCAATAAGGAGGTCATCCACATACTGAATGAGAGTAACCCTTTCTCCCGTCTGGTATTCCTGTAACATTTGCTCTAAAGCTTGTCCGAATAGGTTTGGGGATTCAGTAAACCCCTGAGGAAGTACTGTCCATCTCAACTGCTGCCTTCTGTGTGTGTCCGGGTTCTCCCATTCAAATGCAAAGTAATCTCTACTCCCTTTATCCAGGGGACATGCCCAAAATGCATCTTTGAGATCTATCACACTATAATATTGTTTTTCAGGACCCAGTCTACTTAACAAGGTATAGGGGTTTGCTACTACTGGAAAACGAGCCACCGTCCTTTTATTAATTTCTCTGAGATCATGCACTAGCCGATACGACCCGTCTGCTTTCTTTATGGGCAAAATGGGGGTGTTGAAGGGGGACATACAAGGTTCAAGAAGGCCTTTATCCAGTAATCTTTGTATCTCCGGCTGTAGCCCCATTTTACCCTCAGGGGAGATGGGGTACTGCTTAATCCTTATTGGCACTTCTGGGTCCTTAATAGTAACCGAAAAAGGTGCTATATCTAGTCTTCCTATACTATCAGGAGTGTACCAAACTTCTGGATCGATTTTCGCTTCATCCTCTACTCTTAAGGAACAAAGTTTAATCCTCATTTCCTTGTTCACTACTTCTATGTTAATGCCTAGATCAATAATTAAATCTCTCCCCAATAGATTAAAATCCGCCTCCGGGATCAATAAAAAATTTCCTAGTCCAATTTTAAATTTTGTTTCTATTAACACGTCTTTAATTACTGGGACTTCAAAAGGTTCCCCTTTAGCCCCTACCACTTGAGCAGTTTCTTTAGATAATTTGCATCCCCCAGGTAATTTTTGAACAGTTGACCTCTCCGCCCCTGTATCTACCAAAAATTCCATCTCTTGTTGCTGGGGACCTACTTTTAACTTTATCAAGGGCTCTTGATATTTCTGTGTCCCCAGCAAGTAGAGCCCCTGACCCCTCTAGTCTTCCTTAAAGGCTTTCTCATCTTTTAATTTTTTTCTACATTCCCTTCTAAAGTGCCCTTTATTTCCACAGTAAAAACATACACCTACTTCTTTCCTTTCCACCCGGGGAGTCTTTTCCCCATTTCTCTGGGTCATTGACCTTGTTTCAGAGAAGGTTTCGGGTTTCCTAACTTCCTTAACAGCCGCTACCATCATCTTTACCTGTCTTCGATAGCTTTCTTCATCTCTCCTTACATACACTTTCTGTGCTTCCCTTAATAACTCATCTAAACCTCGATCTTGCCAATTATCTATCTTTTCTAGTTTTCTTCGAATATCCTCCCATGATTTGGCCACAAATTGTGTTTTTAACAAGGCCTGCCCCAGCAGAGTGTCAGGATCCAATCCTGAATACATTTGCAAATTTTTTCTTAATCGTTCCAACCACTCAGTGGGTGACTCGTCCTTCTTTTGGCTATCCTTAAATGCCTTGTTAATGTTTTGTCCCCTAGGTACTGCCTCTCTAATCCCTTGCACTATTATTCCCCTAAGGTCCTGCATATTAGTCCGATGGTCTGGTTGTTGATGGTTCCAATTAGGGTTTTGTAATGGCCATTTAGTATCTGCCAAGGGCCCTTGAGCATGCTGTGCATCCCAAATTCTCATCCCTGCTTTCCTAATCATATTTCGCTCCTCAGCTGTAAACAGAATATTCAATATGGATTGTAATTCTTCCCAAGTATAAATGCTAGGCCCCAGAAATTGATCTAATTTTTCTGAGACTCCTAGTGGGTCTTCTAAAAGGTTCCCCATGTCCTTCTTAAATTCCCGTACATCCCCCGAGCTTAGAGGAACCGATACAAATCCTATAATTGGATTTGGGCCCTGGCCACCAATGGGCAATTCTCGGAGTGGGTATAAATTTTGTTGTCGGGCCCGTCTCCGAGTCATGGGACCCTGGGTGTCATTCACTAATTCAGGGTGGCCCTCTACTGGGGGTGGTGCATTAGAGAGTGGATTGTCTTGAGGTGATACGTATGGGGGTGGAATTAATGGGATTTCTTCCTCTTCCCTATTTCTCCCTCTTTTTTCCTTCAGAGGAAATAATAATGTATTAGTACCTGGTCTAGTTACCCATACTCTAGCATACTCACTCTCCTCTTGGCTCAAAGGGGTCTTACTGTTTACCCACAGATTTAATTTCTGCCTAACCCAATCCTCCAGTGACCCAAACATTGGCCAAAAAACATTTTGGGAAATCTCCTTCCCTCCCCATATTGCTACACAATAATAGATCATCCTCGCCTTTTTCTTATCCCCTGTGGTGGGATAAAGTTCCCAATTGTCTAACATAAAGCCCAGTGGACTATCCCTGGGTACCGGTGGAAATTTTATGGGATTTGGGGGCTTGCTTTTCCCTTGTCCCATCGTCTGGAGCGCACTCAGTCAACAATATATTCACTCGCTTCCCCTGGTTCGTGGCTCACGCCCTCGCGGGCAATGAGAACCGCACTACTGAGGGTCCGCACTCGCTTGGGGAATCCGAGCTGCCGGTCCCCCTCTCATGCACACACACACTCGCCGCGCTTCCAGGATCCCCGACCCAGACCGAACGGATTTCCCCCACAGATACTCACGCGTCCTGCGTCTTCGTCCGGACCTTTGTGCACAAAGTTTATAGGGTCTGCCGGCCTCCTTTGCCTAATATCTTGGAATTTGGGTTCGTCGGTGCAATCGAGATGGGATATGGGCTACCAAGGCCGCCAAAAAAAACAGGCGGGGCGCCTCCCTGATAAGACCAAGAGTCCCGTCTCGTGAGTTGCATCCGAGTCACGGCACCAAATTGTTATAAATTTGAGACATAGTCCAGTTGATAAAGCCAAACAACAATTTATTAATTAAGCAAGCCCGCAAGATATAGGCAAATATCAGCGCTGGGCGTCCGGAGGAGACCCTTGCTCCTGCAAACGGCACGCGCCTCACCCTTCTGGAGTCCCCTTTTTATAGTCCTGTAGTTCCGGGTACACGTGGCATATTCCAGTGTTTTTCTGTGGCTGTGTAAGCTGGTAGTGGGGGTCGTCCGGGTCCCCCGTCGTCCTCCTCTACGTTGTGTTCAGTTGCTTATTTGGTTAACTCCTTTAATCCTATCAGGATGTTGCTAATGATAAAACAATGGTTCCCCCTGGTTACCCATTCACAGCCATAGTCTACCACAGGCACCAACTCAGCAAGATCTGAAGTTCTTTCAGGGTGTTACTAATGATGGAACAATGGTTCCCCTTTGCCCTAGTTGCTTATTTACAGTCAGAAGGTTTGAAAACAATTCCTAGTTAGTTTCCTTATCACAGACCCCTCTTCCATAGTTGGTCTTCTTCTCTTTTTTTTTTTTAGCAGGCATTGTATTTATTGGTTGATTTTACTACTTAAGGTAAGCTCCATTAATGCTCCATCAGCAACTTACAATATCATTCGTTCCTTGTTTCAATGAACAAAATATTAACCCATTCATCACAGGAGTTGTGTATATTCATCTCTTGGGCTTACTGAGCATTTAATATGCCATGTCTCAGCTCCCTATCTAATTAACATACAGAACAGAGCTGAGAGACAGCACAAAGAGATTATGTGATGTGTTCAGTGATTTAAACAAAACTACCAAATCTCATTTTAAGCTCACTGGACTTGCAAGTGCCTCGTCCACCTATTGTTTTTAATAACCTGAGGATGTAGTGTATGACTAAAATAAACATATTGGTGTTTTTGATCGGATCACAAATATTTGAAACAGATTTATACTTTAGCTGGAACACAGTAGACTTCTGCCCCCAAAATATTCATAAAGAGTGCACAAGTTTATGGTCTAATCTAAGATGTGGATGTGCATTATGTAACTAATTATTTCATTCAAAACAAAGCAAAATTGTTGCCATAGAATGCATGGATTTTCTTTGAGTCGGGAAACAGGAATGCTGTCTGTGGCACAATGAAGATTGCAGGCTGCCTACCATCATCTTCTTTTTATAATATAATTCTGATTTTCCATGTGCATTTGCTAGATTTATTCAAACATTAGTAATTCCAAATACTAATCCTTGTTCAATTTTAATAGTATAGAGACCATGTATTGTTTCGCCTATATAATCATAGAATCATAGAATTGTAGGGGTTGGAAGGGACCTCAAGAGATCATCGGGTCCAACCCCCCTGCCAAAGCAGCTCCCTAGGACATATCACTCAGATAGGCGTCCAGACGGGTCTTGAATATCTCCAGAGATGGAGACTCCACCACCTCCCTGGGCAGCCTATTCCAGGGCATTGTCACCCTCACTGTGAAAAAGTTCTTCCGCATGTTGGTGCGGAGCTTCCTGTGCTCCAACTTGCAGTCATTGCCCCTTGTCCTATCCCCACAGACCACTGAAAAGGGGCTGGCTGATTCCCCCTGCATCCCCTGCTTAAGATAATTATAGACTTTAATTAGGTCCCCCCTTAGTCTTCTCTTCTCAAGGCTGAAGAGTCCCAACTTACTCAGCCTATCCTATGTAATTCAGAAATAACTCCAAATATGGTTACCTCAAATTTGCATGGAGTTACTTAGGAGTAAAAGTTCACTTTCACAGTCTATGCAAGAAAATATTTCATGGCAGCCATCAATACCAGCACTGTGATTCGTTCAGCCATCTGTACAGCGATGTTTTGAATGAACATGATGGATGAAGAAACATGGAAAAAATGTTGAGCAATGCAAAGATCATCTTGCTAGAGAATCCTAACCCTACCAGTAACTATGCTTACCAATTTCAACTTTTCTCATCGCCATAACCATTCATGGTTATGTCACTGCTGCTATGCATTTTGCAGATGGCATCACTGAAGATAGCCTCACCTGACAGCTCTACCATGAGATGCCAGATGGCAGACTGATTCAAGGATAACACTACAGTAAGTACTGTATGATTTCCTTAATTTATCATAATTTTCCTGCTCGATACTCCACAGATATAATTTTTCTGAACATCTGGAAGTTTCATTGTATAGAAATACTTGTGTATGTATTTAACTGTATATGAGTTATATGATTAAGTGGCATAGTAGCTAATTATTTGGTGCTTCCTAGGACACACCAGGCATATATCCAAAACATGCCTGATACTACAATATTATCCTGTATAGAAATTAAGCTTGTAAAAGGCCTACTTAGCCTTTACTCCAATCTAAACAATCGTAACATTCTCCCAGTGGAGTAGAATAAGGAATAAACAACAACAAAAATGGTTTAATTGCATGTTATCTTAGTTCTGTAATCAAGTCTGAAGAGAGGAGTTCAGCAACTCTACCTCTGAAAGGGTTATAGATATTTTTTCTCTTTATATATCTGCATCTATAAAATATATATATATCTATAAAATTAATCTTTATTTACCCTAAGTATAAGGTAAGCTTAAATTCAAGCCCAATCCTGGTCTGCATCAAGATAGTAAAATAGAAAATGTATTAACAGAAAGTTCAAACGTAGGTAAAGTGACAGTACAAAAAAAAAAAAAAAAAAAAAAAGGCAAAAACCCTACACCTAAAGATATAAATTAACAACCTGGATTCCTCCACAAATGCATATCACCTTGCTATACGTCCATGAGAAAAATTGACAAACTTTTAAGACCCTGTAAGTAAATACCCCTTCACTCTTGTACATTATAATTAAGCCAACCTTGTGAAATATAATTTGCTGTATATTGATTCCGTGAAAAGCCGAAATCAAAACTCAGTAGCCTTGGTGACTATTAAGCAGGTATTCTTTATTGCAGCGCTGAGCAGGAGAGGGAATCGCTCCTCCAAATGTGCGCACCGTAAAGGATCAGTTACACAGCTTTTATACAAGCCAAATGCGCAAATTCATGATATATGCACATTCATGGAGTTTTCAAGGAATGGTCAATTTTTCCATTATGAGAGCTCATTATCACCCAGCCACCTACCCCACGCTGATAATATCTTGGTGGCTTCAGAGACATTTAGTGTCTATGTACTTCATTTACTCGTCTTCATTACAGGTCCTTAGGTGAGCTTTAGCTTTTGTCTTGCTAACAAAGTCAGGCAGCTGGTTCTGTAGACTTGAGGCAGATTTGAGGCGCCTTCCTGTTCTTCTTTCCCTCTTCATCTTTATCACCTCCTTCTCAGAGACAAGTTGTTTCTCCTGAGGTATCACAATGCACACAATGTGCTAACATTGTGGTCCTTTAGGCAAAGCTTTGCACATCCTTTATATAGTTTATTGCTGACCAACTAGTATTTATCGTGTCCCTGCTTCAACATACTTCATTCGGTACATGCAAAAATATACAATACTTGTCAAATATAGCTATTGTTTAACCTTATTTTATTTCACGTTTACTGCTATGTTTGTTTACTTACATATATGTAATTCTGAGTGGGGTTTTATGGACACATAATCTCTAATCTCAGTTCCATGATTACTGATTATGAAAGGTGGAATCACCTATCTGGACAGCCCCTGAGTGGTGCAGATACGTGACAAAATGTCTCATTCAAAGGATTAAGATAATTTAAGGAATATCAACAATTTATCTCTGCCACCACCATCTGCCATTTCCTCTGACATATTTAACCACTCTGGAGAGAGAATCGGGCCCTTCAAGAAGGCAATCAAAACCTTCAGCAAAAGAACAGAGCTTTTCATTTAGTGAACAAAGTCTATTATCAGGAGAATCAAAGTATCTAAATACAGAAAAAAGTCCTTTGGGAAGAGAATAAAATCCTTCAAGAGAAGCATAGGGACTCTTCAGAGAAAACAAAGCACCTTGAGAAACAGCAAAAGGCCGTACAACAACAAAATAAAGCCCTCAGAGAAGAGATTAAGGCTCTCAAAGAGCAAGAAAGAGCATTTGCGATGGAGGAAAAAGCTCTTCAGCAAGAAATTTTAGCTTTATTGGAAGAAAATAAGGCCTTCAAGGAGAAGCTTAAGGCTCTTGAAAAGGACACCAAGGCCATTCAGTAAGAGGAGAAAGCTCTTTGTGAGGAAAAAATTGTCCTCACTGAGGAGAAATTTGCTCTCCAAGAGGAAAACGGGGCCCTTCAGGATGAGAAAACAGCCCTACAAAGCCAGGAGAAAGCTCTCCAAGAGCACAAAGTCCTCTCAATGGTATAAGATACTTGAAGAGGAGGAATAAAGCAATATAATAAAGAATCAAAGGCTTAGAGAGATTTAGCATAATGAGCAAAGGGTTTGCAACGACAGTAATTTTTTCACTGTTAGCCAGATATCATGGTCAAATCTTCATAACATTACATCAGCAGCAACTAATGGATAAAACCAGGGGAAATTTAGACTTACTGCAAAAACCTAGGAAGTTTGAAAGCACTGAAAGATATGTGTTGGTTTCTTGGATCCCTGAAGCCCAATAAATTACTGCTACCAATACATTATGCATATTCGCAGGTGTCTGCTTTACTGAGATATTGAATACCACAGAAAATAAGTTTCATATTATAGTATTTCAAAGTGTAGATAACCACTTTTTTTTTTTTTTTTACTAGAGAATTTCAGAGGATATTAATAAAAAATTTTACTATTGTATGGTAAAACCACTGCCCTTGTGGTGTACAAAGATATTGATTCAGTAGCTTGGAACTGGAAAACCATAACAGAATAAAAACAGCATATTAACACTACTTTTGGTGCATAGGAAACCAGGGACAAGATCTGTGTGCGTGCTGTCAGTTGCCTCTATCTGCACCTAGCCATAAGTAGAGTGACACATTGAATATTTGACACGTAACCTTGAGTTCAGGCCTCCAGAAGAGGTTCACCTAGGATGTCACATTAACAAAGAAATTCTTTATTAAAATAGATAATACTTATAGAAACAAAAGGACTAGAAAATAAAGTTCTCTAGTTCTCTTGCAGTCGAGCAAGGACAGTTGTAACTAACTTTAGGTATTTTCCTGTACAGATGGTTTTCTGGTGACAACCTCGATATATTTTGTCTTCCTTTTAGAGGTTTAGATTCAGATCCTTCCTTTGGACTCAGGTACTTTGCATGTTGGAATCATTCTCAGCAGAAGTCTGTCATACTGGAATGAACTGGAAGAGGCTGCCCAGGGAGGTAGTGGAGTCTCCATCTCTGGAGGTATTCAAGATCCGTCTGGACACCTATATCTGTGCAATATGTCCTAGGGAGCTGCTTTGGCAGGGGCGTTGGACCCGATGATCTCTCAAGATCCCTTCCAACCCTTAAGATTCTATGATTCTATGGTACAGATCCCATTTATTGTCACTTAGACAGAACTAAGAAGAGATGAACAGTGGACTACTGTTCAGTACTTGAATCTTTTTTTCTGAGTGCAGGCTAAATCACATGACTACCTTTGTAAATATCATATAATAATTGTTCAGTATTGTTGGTTGAAGCCTAAGTTAGGAAGCCTAAGGACTGATCCTATGACACATGGAGGAGTTTATGATTGTACTGGAAAGAATTTTAGAATTTTCAAGGACAGCCAAATAATTGTTTTCTGGACAAGGAATCAGGGCAGTTGGTGTAGTTAAGACATGCATTCTGAGTCAAATGTTAGACGCATCTGAGTTAGACAGCCCTGTTTCACATATAATTTAGGTGGTAGCCTATGCTTTGGCTGTCAGACAGGACATGTGAGGTGAGAACTGTTATAAATTTGAGACATACTCCAGTTGATAAAGCCAAACAACAATTTATTAATTAAGCAAGCCCGCAAGATATAGGCAAATATCAGCGCTGGGCGTCCGGAGGAGACCCTTGCTCCTGCAAACGGCACGCACCTCACCCTTCTGGAGTCCCCTTTTTATAGTCCCGTAGTTCCGGGTACACGTGGCATATTCCGGTGTTTTTCTGTAGCTGTGTAAGCTGGTAGTGGGGGTCGTCCTGGTCCCCCGTAGTCCTCCTCTACGTTGTGTTCAGTATCTTATTTGGTTAACTCATTTAATCCTATCAGGATGTTGCTAGTGATAAAACAATGGTTCCCCTTTTGACCTGGTTACCTATTCACAGCCATAGTCTACCACAGGCACCAACTCAGCAAGATCTGAAGTTCTTTCAGGGTGTTACTAGTGATGGAACAATGGTTCCCCTTTGCCCTAGTTGCTTATTTACAGTCATAGAAGGTTTGAGAACAATTACTTATTACAATCCCCCCTTTCAATTTTGACCAATTTGTTTCTCAAACCGACTAACTGCTTTTTGAGATAATAGCATCGATGCCTCTTCTTTTTCTAAATCGGTTTTAGGTCATCATTCAAGAAACATTAACGTGATCACCTTCGTTACATGGGTACTTGGCAGCATCTATGTATATACAATAGCTGGTATTCAAAGAATCCATTAATTCCAGTTCCTGTGGTTCTGGACCAATGGGGACTCTATCATCCCAAGAATCATACCTTGTCATGCCCTCACTGGCATTATAAATATAAGGACATCTTGCTATTTTACTCATTGCAACCTCAAAAACTTTCCAGGTGGAACTATTCAGTGGCACTCCTACCAAACATGTGATAAATGGAGTACTTGGTGTGGCAAGACTAGCACAAAAAGTAGTAGCATTCAAAGCTTGAGATAATGTAACCCAATACGTTTTGCCTTGGATCTAATGCGGTCCCAGTCCCCAAATAACAAAATACAAAATTTAAATAAATCTATAAAAATACAATTATTAGCCCCCCTTTATTTAAGGCAATTGGTGGGTTCATAATAACTATTCTAGAGTGGTGACGCTTGGACTCAATCGTTTTTGTTTGGTATTTTCTGGTTCTTGGGTATCTGGTGCCTTTTTCAGCCTTGGTGTATGGAGCCATCTCGTGATAGGACTGGAGGGCTTAATACCCCACGATTTCCTTATGCCTCTGCCTCCTTTGCCTACTCCGTTGCTTGGAGCAGCAAGGTGTTCCATCTTCTCGGCAGCAGTCATAGTCTTCAGGGGTTCTTCCTGTCCTCCGCTTACGAGTGTTATAGGCTTCCCAATTTTTATGTTTCACTTCCAGGGCTGAACAATCCAAATGTTTCACCTGGGACCGGCACACTACCCGAATTATTTTTGGGCTACCTTGTTTATATTCATTAGGATATGTACAACCTAATTTGGGATTTATCCCTTTTGTATATATCCTCCACCACTCTTCAGACCCTTGGATAATCTCTCCGATTTTTACTGCTAATTTAAGGGTTAATTCGGTTAGTTTTCTTTCTGCCCAATAACATTTTTCACAAATGTCTGGGGTATATTCTCTTTCTCTATAATGTACCCACCAATTGTCTTTACACACTCGACACTCAAAACAAAAGAAAGTATAACATATACATCCAACATTTGAACAAAATAAATTGTCATTCATAGACAGTTTTACTCGCTGGTTCTTCGAAAGGTGGCGTTTAAGTTGTCAGGATTGTTTGTAGTTTCCCACGGAGATTCTGGAACCGGTCTTTATTCTGCTTGTGTGCGTCCAACTTCTTTCGGCCGTTCAAACCGCAGTATCTGTGGTAAGCAACACAAGAAAGGGTCCCTCCCCCCCCCGGTATCTTTTTTTCTGAGTTGTTGTTTATTGACCTTCTGGCATGTCAGGCACTTTCCCACCGTCCTTTTGGCGATTTTATAAATTCCAATACACATATACTTGGTTCCAAAGTGGTCCACTAGTGCCTGTACTACCCAGTGGATAAATAAACAGCGACCTGTTGGCAAGGGTATGTCCCTCAAGTCAGGTCACACTTTAATATGGTATTCTATTATGTCTAAGCAGTTATGCTCAAGTTTTTGGTTATTAGTCTCCCCTTTTGATAAAAAGGTGGCAGGATTGAGGCATGATTCAGCAGTTATAACTAAATCATCTTTTTCCATTAAAATTGCTTCATACTTCAAAATCCTAGAATCAGTGAGACCTCTTCCTGCCTTCTGAGTCAGAATTGTCCTTACTTGATGTGGAGTGCTTACTATAAGTGCTCTTCCAAAAGTTAGCCTTCTGCTTTCTACCACCAAGAGGGCTGTGGCTGCTACTGCCTGTACACATTCAGGCCACCCTCGGGATATTGGGTCCAGCAGTTTAGATAAATAGGCAATTAGCTGTCGTTTGCCTCCCCACTTTTGAGTAACTCCCCCCCCCCCAGGGCTGTTTCCTTATCTATGGTAGCAAACAAGTGGAATGGTTTGTTAAGGGAGGGCAGTGCCAAAACAGGAGTAGTGATCAAGTTTTGTTTTAATCCTTGTATTAATTCTTTTTCTTCATTACTCCATACCAAGTCATTAGGCTCTTCTAACAATTTAAAATATAATCCCTTTGTTTTTAGTACATATGATTCAATCCATAGGCGACAATAGTCTGTCAATCCCAAAAATTTTCACAGCTCTTTCTTAGTTTTCGGGAGAAGTAACTCAACTACTCATCTTCTCAGGGTTTATTTTCTGTCTCTCTTCACTGATTAGATGTCCTAAATATTTAACTTTCTTTTCCATGTACTGCAGTTTGGTTTTTTTGATACTTTTAGTCCCTGTTTCCCTAGGAAATTTAGCAAAGCATTTGTTGTTTCCTTTACGATTCTCTTATTTTTCCCTGAGATTAAAAGATCATCTACATATTGTAGAAGGGTGACTTCAGTTGGGACTTTAAACTTTTCTAATACTTGTTTCAATGCTTGTCCAAATAAATTTGGTGATTCAGTGAATCCCTGAGGTAAAACTGTCCATCTAAATAAATTGTTGCTTTTGTCCTGTGAAAGGATCTTCCCATTCAAAACCAAACATGTCTCTACTATCAGGGTCCAGTGGACAGGTCCAGAAAGCATCCTTTAAATCAATCACACTAAACCATCTGTGGTCATCTGGTATTTTACTCAATAGAGTGTAAGGTTTAGGAACTACTGGGTGACGCACTTGAACTATTTGGTTTAACTGTCTTAAATCCTGTACCAAACGATATGACCCATCGGGGGTTTTTTTTTGTTTGTTTGTTTGGTTTTGTTTTTTGTTGGTTTTTTTTTTGTTTGTTTGTTTGTTTGGGTTTTTTTTTTTACTGATAAGATTGGGGTATTAAAAGGAGACATACATGGTTTCAGAAGCTTATCCTTAATTAAACTCTCTATAAATGGTTGGAGACTTTTACAGCCTTCCAATGAAATAGCATACTGGTTTTGGCAAATAATTTCATTGTCCCTTTTAAGTTTAATCTTTAAAGTGGTAATGTTTAATCTACCTCGATTACCCTCTCGCACCCACACTATTGGATCAATTTGGTTTTCATCTTCCTCTGTTAGTAAAGCCATGGATACCACAATTTGGTCATCCTGGGTTTTCAATTCCAATCCTAATTGTATTATCGAATCTCTTCCCAATAAATAAGTTCCGGAATCAGGGATATATAAATTGCCCACAAATTTTCTCATCACCTAATCTTAAAGTGTTATTTTCAAACATGGGGACTGGGAATCCTTTCCCTTTTACCCCGATACAGTTATACTTTGGTCTGTATAAAATTTAAGGAAGTCCTAGAAGCTCAACCAGGGAGACAACGTCCTCCTCCTGGGGTCCCACCTTCAATTTTATCAAGGATTCTTGGTAGGACCTTAAATTAATAAACCCCTGACTTCCCTATTCATGTTCAAAGGACATGAAGGGAATTACCCTTTCTTCTTTTCTTAGCTCAGGACATTCTCACTTAAGATGTCCCTGTTTGCTACACCTGTAACATCCTGCTGAGAGAAAACCAGCCCATAGGGATTGCCGAAGTTTTCCCCTACCTCGGCCAATTCCTCCTTCATTCATGTTTCTCACACCCCTCCCACTTCCTTTTGTCCAGCTTTTCCCTCTATCTCTAGGTGAGACTGGCTCTGTTCTTTTCTTTACTACCTCATCAACAGCAGATACCATCATTTTTGCTTTCTGCTTCCTCTTTTCTTACTCTCTTTTCACAAACACTTTCTGAGCCTCTCTTAGTAAATCTTCCAAAGATCTTTCACTCCAACCATCTATCTTCTGTACCTTTCGCCTAATATCAGGTCATGCTTTAGTCACAAAATAAACTTTCAGAAGACCTTGTGCTACAGGATCTTCAGGATTCATACCCGAATATTTTCTCATTTGATCTCTCAGTCGCTGTAAAAACACTGAGGGCGTCTCATCTTTTTCCTGCTCAATCTCAAAGGCTTTAGTAAAGTTTTGAGACTTAGGAGCAGCCTCCTTTATACCTTCTATGATTAGGTTTCTTAAATCTCCCATGTTAAAACAGGCTGTTTCTGCTAGTTGGGGTAGCAAGTATTGTGATCAATTGCTCGCAGAATCTTTTCCTTTAGGCTTTGCACATAGATTTTCAAGCTATCAGGAAGACCCCTAATCCGTGTTTTAAGGTGGACCGGATATACCGGAGCAGCAAGGGGAATGCCCTGCCCCCATGGCTCATACATGCTTGAATACACACAGCCTTTTTGCACTGATTCTGCCAGCCCAGATAATTTAATGGAGCCAGCAGTTTTTCACCCAATCCTGTCCCTGGGGTAAGGGACAAGATCAGTGCATCTCAAGATTGCAAAACTTATCTATCCCCCAGGCCAGGGAAGAAGCATCATTAGAGATACTGACTGCCTTAGAGGCGGCCATCCTATAATTACGTACAAACTTCACAGGGGCAATACATCCTGAGAGGGCCACACTGTAGTATCCAAATTTCCCCTGTTCACTCTCAGGAGGTCACACTGTAGTTACACAGTTTACGTTACCCATATCATACACTCTTTATTCTTTCATCGCCTAGACAGCTAGTCCCCTCAGTGGGCAATCATTAACCCCAAAGGACTGTCTGGCGGCTTACCGTGTAGCACCGTCCTTGGGCTACCCATGGGATCAGACAGCTTGCTCTTCTTCTGTCCCATCGTCTGGAGCGCACTCAGTCAACAATATATTCACTCGCTTCCCCTGGTTCGTGGCTCACGCCCTCGCGGGCAATGAGAACCGCACTACTGAGGGTCCGCACTCGCTTGGGGAATGCGAGCTGCCGGTGCCCCTCTCATGCACACACACACTCGCCGCACTTCCAGGATCCCCGACCCAGACCGAACGGATTTCCCCCCCAGATACTCACGCGTCCTGCGTCTTCGTCCGGACCTTTGTGCACAAAGTTTATAGGGTCTGCCGGCCTCCCTTGCCTAATATCTTGGAATTTGGGTTCGTCGGTGCAATTGAGATGGGAAATGGGCTACCAAGGCCGCCAAACAACAGGCGGGGCGCCTCCCTGATAAGACCAAGAGTCCCATCTCGTGAGTTGCATCCGAGTCACGGCACCAAATTGTTATAAATTTGAGACATACTCCAGTTGATAAAGCCAAACAACAATTTATTAATTAAGCAAGCCCGCAAGATATAGGCAAATATCAGCGCTGGGCGTCCGGAGGAGACCCTTGCTCCTGCAAACGGCACGCACCTCACCCTTCTGGAGTCCCCTTTTTATAGTCCCGTAGTTCCGGGTACACGTGGCATATTCCGGTGTTTTTCTGTAGCTGTGTAAGCTGGTAGTGGGGGTCGTCCTGGTCCCCCGTAGTCCTCCTCTACGTTGTGTTCAGTATCTTATTTGGTTAACTCATTTAATCCTATCAGGATGTTGCTAGTGATAAAACAATGGTTCCCCTTTTGACCTGGTTACCTATTCACAGCCATAGTCTACCACAGGCACCAACTCAGCAAGATCTGAAGTTCTTTCAGGGTGTTACTAGTGATGGAACAATGGTTCCCCTTTGCCCTAGTTGCTTATTTACAGTCATAGAAGGTTTGAGAACAATTACTTATTACAAGAACTATGACACAGATATGACAAAGTTAGCTGTCATGCAGGAGAAAGTCCTTACCTTTTTTCTTTGCTACCTGTGTGGTGACCCGCTGATGAAGAACCACCATTTCCCCCCACTGTGACTCCTTGCTGTGTGCACCAGGAGACACTCACAGAACTTGCACCTAAACTCAGGGTTTCCCCTATCTCTGAAGAGGAAGGAATTCTTCATATATTCTGAGACTCTGATATTCTGATATATTCCAACTTCTGTTGAAGAATATGATGCTGCTCTCTTAGAGATGCTTTCCCTAATCTTTTTCTTCCCTTGGCTCCCTTGGAATTTTATTACGTTTAGTCAGAATTAGATACTATGATAATAACTTGGCAAGATTATGTGCTAGTGATGGTAATATTCCTTTTGGAAAAATGCTGTATTCTAATTACATTAGTGGTTATTTCAATTCTGAGCTTGGCTATTTATATAATGAAGAAATATGGTGCTTTAATTTTTCTTTATTGCATTAATATGATTAAATTTACTTACATACAAATAAATTAATTATTCCATAAATACATTATGTTTAAAACATTACAGAATTATTGTGTGTAATTAGATACTTCAAGTATGATTAACAGTGTTTCAAAGTATTTTAAATTAGCTGTTTATTTCTTGTGAAAAATTAAACACCACTGTGGCACTAGGAGAGATAATAAAGCTTCAGCTAACTGTATATAAGCAGCCATACACTGACTATTGTGTACTGCTGAAGGTCTTGGGCTGTGATCAGCTGAATGAAGTCCTGTTGGAGGCCAGTCACCAGCAGTGTGCACCAGGGATCAATATTGGGGCCAACATTGCTTAACACCTTTATTAATGACTCAGAGAACTGGAACAGCATGCACCCCCAACAGGTTTACAGACGACAAAAAACCAGGAGGAGTGGATGATGCAACTGATGGGTGTGCTGCCATTCAGAGGGACAGGCTGGAGACTTGGGCAGACAGAAATTTTCTGAATCTGAGCAAAAGGAAATTCATGTTTCCCCGGGGAATGTCCTGTGTAGAAATAAACTTATGTATCAGTAAATGCTTGTTCGTGACTACTGGGAAAGCAGCTTTGTAGAAAAGTACCTCGGATGACTGGCAGACTCCTAGTTGAATAGGAGATTGCAATGTGCCCTCGTGGCATAAAAGGCTAAGGGTATCCTGGACAGCATAATTCAATCAATCAATTAACAAAAATACCTTATTTGGGAAGGGAGGAGGCAGTAAAGAATTTGGAGACATACTGTTATTATCCGGTGTAAAGACAAGACAATGGTCAGAAATTAAAATACAGGAAATTCCAGGTAAACATGAGAAGAATAATAGCAAAAAAACAAAACCAAAGGGTTTTTTTTATTCTGAGGGTTCCAAACTTTGAATAGATTTTCCAGTGAGTCTGCAGAGTCTCTATCCTTGAAAATATTTAAAACCTGCCTAGACATTAGTTTTAGGAGACCTGCTCCAACTGATCCTTCTTTGAGCAGGTAGTGGACTACATGATCACCAGATGTTCTGTCCAGTCTCAACCATTCTGTCATTCTTTGACAACATACCAGACATCAAGTTCATTGATGAACACAAATTACCTTCCATTTTTAACCTTACATCAAGTTTTCTTTTTCTTCTGTAGGGTTTCTTTAAACTTGAAAGAAGCTAAGAACAGTCTCATGAACATCAGACATGGTTTTGCAGTGCAATACAGACAATATATTTACAGAAAAGAGGGTATTACTATCACTGTCACTATTACTATTACTATTGATATTGCTATTGCTATTAGTGTAATAATAATCATCATGATTCAGTTCAAGTCAAGGTTAGGAAAAAAGCCCAAAAAACTTTTTCTGAAGATTATTTCCTTTGGGCACTTAGTATCTATTTGACCAAATGAGATCAGACTAAATTTCAAACCACAAAATTAAAAAAAAAAGCACAAAAAAGGGTAAATATTACTAAAAACCTGCAAATAAAATTATAACGTGTAAGGTGTTAGTCTTAAGACCTCTTGAAAATAAATCCTTCTAACACACTTTTTTATCCTGTATTTCTTATCATTCTATCCCTCTTATCCTTTTCTACATTATCCTTTAAACATGGTTAAGAGTGTAAGACAGCGATTTACCAGCATAAATTGAATCTGCCCTAGATGCTTTCAAAATCTGTGAAATCTCCAAACCTGAAGGTAAACCTCACTTACATATTCCTGTTGCCACACTGACAGAAAACAGCAGTTACAGTGAATGTAGCTGCAGAGTAACAGCATTGAAATTTCCTTTTCCAGGCAGGTAAATTCACTACTTTGGCTTTTCCCAAACTGTAATTCTGGTAATGAGATACCCAGGAAGGAATGCAGTACTGTGGTTGGGATCACACCAGACTCCTAGCCAAAAGGAGTACACTCTTCATACTCTGTAGTGAGGTGGTTCTTTCCAAAATGAATGGCATTTTTTGGCTATCGCATCATATCATGGTTTGATATCACATTTAATGCCCGTCTTCGACCATCATAACATCCTTTTGGTTTCTGTCCTCTGTATGGTGTTGGTATTTCAGATTATTCTGCTTTTGTTAATTCACACCAGCTCAGCATGTAACTGATTTTGCTGTTTTCTACCCTAATCTCTCTGGGATGCCTTTTATTACTCTTCTGTCCTTGTCATTAATCCTCTCAATGAATTTACCGTCTCTTCCAAATTATTAATGTAGAGGTTAGATAGAAGGCTGAACCTAAAACACACCAATATTCTACGATATTTCTCCATATCTGAAAAAAATGACATAAATTAATTGTCACATGCATAATTTTCATGCAGCTTGTAATTCACATGATAATGGCCCTGGCTGAAAAACTTTTCTATGCTGTTTTTTGTATATGAAACCAAAATTTGCGTATGTTTCATCTACTGTTCTCTTTTCTTTCCTTTGGACTATTTCCATAGCACCACAATATATCTCTGTGATCACTCCGCATGTGTAACCTCAAGCAACCTACTACTGTTGTTTCCAGATTAGGATACACGTAGGCACATGTCTCAGAGTAAGGCAGCAGGCTCTGGATCTGCCTCTCAGCTGGTAGCTCCTACCTCCCAGGTGAGAATGGCTCCAGCCAAGATGTTTTTGTTTTGTTCCAGAGAAGATTTTTGGGCAGGGAGGCACAGTCTCAGTTGCATGGCTGTGCTTTTGGTGGCCACATACTAGCCGAGCCTGCTGTGCAGTTATGTGAGGGCTCCACGTCTGCTCACCTGCCTGATTTTATGTTGAAGCAGAGATGTTTGAGCAGCCAGCAGTGATCTCATCTGGGGGAAGTGGAAATAACAGCAGCATGTTTTATAATCCTATTCATACTAAATAAATACCAATATACAATTCAGCTCATTTTCACATGATAGAGATCTTTTGAATGTGGGGACCCAAGAGCACTCAGGATCCTAGGAAAGGAAGATTATTCCCAGGATTTAGGACTGTCCTTGTTGCTCATATACACAAATACAGACTTATGCAGTACCAGTGGCCTAACAATCTTCAGAATCTATAAACTTCAGCAAGTTGCCTCTACTCCTAGTGTCAGTGCTAACAGGAACAGCTGTCTGTACAAATATTTAATGTCATTTGGTTACAGTATTTTATGCTCACGAATCGGTCAGGATGCTGTTTGGATATAACTATCTTCCCCTCAGGTATCCCCCTACGATATCTATAGTGTCTCTCTTTGTAATGTACTTTATAAACCCTTTTTATTGCCTTTGAAATTCCCTGACTTGTATGAACATACTGTGTTTATTTGTTTTCACCTCTCCTTTTTATGTTCTTCTAAGTGTCATGGACTGTCTCGAAGAGCTAAGCTAGCAGTTTTAAGTTCTTTGTCTCCTCCTGTGTGGTAGTCTGCAGTGAATAATTATCATTATTGTATTTATCCATTATTTGCAAATAACTTTATGAAAAAAACCCCTTGCTGTCACAGCAGTCTTCCCGTCTAAAACTGTGGCACTGGCACTTTGTTTTGACATATGATGTTACTCTGCAATATCATAGAATCATAGTCATGGAATGGGCTGGGTTGGAAGGGACCCCAAGGATCATGGAGTTCCAACCCCCTTTCCACAGCCTCCAGGCCTGGATCTACACAAGGCTACCCAGGGCCCCATCCAACCTGGCCTTGAACACCTCCAGGGATGGGGCATCCACCACCTCTCTGGGCAGCCTGTTCCAGCACCTTACCACTCTCTCTGTCAAGAACTTCTCCCTAGTATCTAAGATAAAGCTTCCCTCCCTTAGCTTTAAACCATTCCCCCTTGTCCTGCCATTGTCTACCCTTTTAAAAATTTGATTCCCCTCCTGTCTGTATGCTCCCTTCAGGTACTGAAAGGCTGCAATGAGGTCCCCCCGCAGCCTTTCCTTGTTCTCCAGGCTGAACAAGCCCATCTCCCTCAGCTTCTCTTTGTAGGGGAGATGCTCCAGACCTCTAATCATCTTTGTGGCCTCCTCTGAACCCTCTCCAACAGTTCCACAACTTTCTTGTATTGCGGGTCCCAGATCTGGACACAGGACTCCAGATGGGGCCTCACGAGGGCTGAGAGGGACAATGACTTCCCCGTCCCTGCTGGCCACCCCTCTTCTGCTGGAGCCCAGGATACCATTGGCCTTCTGAGCTGCAAGAGCACACTGCTGGCTCATGTTAAGTTTTTCACCCACCAGAACATCCAGGTCCTTCTCAGCAGGGCTAGTCTCAAGGACCTCTTCTCCCAGTCTGTATCTATGTCTGGGCTTCCTCTGGCCCAAGTGCAACACCTTACACTTTGCAGTGTTGAACCTCATTAGGTTCACCTGGGCCCACGTTTCAAGCCTGTCAAGATCCATCTGGATGGCATCTTCTTTTTTCACCTCTACACTTGAAAGGACACCTTGGATTTTTATTTCACTTACAAGATTCACTCCAGTCTGTTTCATCTGTGCCAACCATTTCAGAATTAATAAACGCACTTCATTTGTCTCATCTGTTTCTTACAGAATTTATAAACATTTTACATGTTTCTGTGTAATTTCATCTTCCTCCATACTTTCTTTTGTGAGAGTCTTCTACTGGATGCAATAGGCTTCCCTGTAAATGTCAGATCTGATTTTAGGACTACCGCCCCACTTTATTCCTATATATTTTTAACCACACAAAAACAAACCAAATGAAACCAAACCAAAGAACATTATTAGAAACCTCAAACTAGCACCAGTTTCTTTTCTTATCATTTGCTTAAGTTGAAGCCTAAATAAAGCAAATGGTTTCTTACTCATCCATAGATTTGTTGCCTACTTTGTTCAGCGCTCCTCTCCCCCTTTTCTTACCAGCTCCTAATACTGGAAGGCAAGCTTGCAATCATTACTATTGGTCTATTCTCAGAGCTCTCCTTAAGGTCTTGAACTTATTCAGGTTATACTCCACATGTGTGTCTGAGTTGTTCTGGAAAGCCCCTGATATTATTTAGGAAACCTCATATTTTTATTATACCATCTTTAGTTGGGTATGTAGAGGTAGATTGTGCTACCCTTTCCTGTATGAACTCCAAATCAATTTATTTTCTAAAGGGCCAACAAAAGGATTAGATGTCTCTGTTCTCTTTCTGCATTTGGCCTTAAATTATTCTTTGGACTTCTATTGTCTCACAAGATTATGTCAGTATAATTACATTTTCAGTGACAAAATGCTTATTGGAGTTACCAATTTTAAAATGTTCTATATGTGATACCTTAATTTTCCCTTTTTTACATCTCTTTAGTTCTTGACTCACTACCTGTGCCTCTTGGTCATCATCATGACGTTTGCCTGGTTTGGCTTCCTTTGTCTTTCCTTCATACTTCAACTGTCTTACAGGTCTGAATCACTCTACTCTCAAAGGAAACTGAACAACAGATAGAGGTGAGGTTAATATCCATGCCATTTAACTTCATCTCAGGAAAAAGTTAGATATTTAGCCTAACTAAACTGTCTTACCTACCTCTGTCATTAACACAAAGAGAATGACACTTCCAGCCTGTAATATAATCTACACAAGTTTCTAACCTAGGTAGAATAAATCAGATTCTGAGGAGATTTTCTCTGGAGATCTTCAGCTCTTTCCTTTATTCTTGTGAGAGAATGGATACTGACTTTAACTAGATGCCTCCCATACAGATATCTGAATTTAGAAGAGGCAACACTTATGCTTCCCATTTTCCCTAAAATCTGACACTCAACAAAACTCACCCTATATAACAAGACACAAATACGTTCTTTCATGCATTTGAAATCTACTGCCTGTTGTTTGACAAAGGTTTTTAAAAAAGGTAGATGTTTGTGATGCCGTCTGCCAGCTGAACATCACCATTCATTAATTCACCTTTGGAGTTCTCATTCTTTGCTCACTTCCAACCTCCCTCGCCTGTCTCTTGAAAACAGGGTATCTGGCAACAGAGTGCAAACATGAAATCTTGAAGAAGTCATGAAATAACATAGTGGGTGAACCAAAGTATGGAACAGAAAGGTACATAATACACATTCTGCTTTCTTTTGTTAGGGATAAATCACAGTTACTGAGTTTTGCATCATTTGTGGTTATGGTAATATTATGTAGACTTGAAAAAACAACGGCTTTAGGCAGCATGTGGAGCCACAGTTCCTGGCAGTTTGGGGTTTGATTGCTCTTAGATGCTAGCTGTGATGGATTAGATATGGACAGCAATGGTGTAATTTACCTGAGTGGGAGAAATGAGTTTCAGCATCTTGGAACAGAGAGGTCTTAAAGCACTCTACATTCTGAACAACTGTTTTAACAGTCTGCTTATACGTGGGTAACAGTTTTTAAATGAAAATTGCAATTCAGTTGTCCTTAGGTGCTTTTCAATGTGTATAACCATCTGGGAGTTAGACCCTACCAGCAACCATGAACCACATAAAGGAAAAAATTCACAGTGATCAAGCGTCACAGACATGGGAAAGAAAGTCCTCACTTGTCATGATCACAGGCCTTACAGAGGTTACAGAATGAACAGCACCAGATATGGACACAAATTCTTCGCTCTTTCTCTTTTACAGTGGATCTCCTCTAGAGCACTAAACATGGTGCCACTGGTGGAGCAATGCAGGTGTTTAAGAAAGGACTGTACGGTAATGCAGACATCTGTTTGGTTGGGTCTCATGAAGATCCATATAAGCTGCTTGGAACGCACAGCCAAGCCTTGAGCAAACATTACCCTGATGCAGGCAAGTGACATCTAGAGATTCAGTACATTGGACTGAGAAATATCCTTACCTCAGCAGCATTTGTTTATAACTCAGGCATAATGTATGATGCAGTTTCTGAGCCGTGTGATTTATCCAAACATCTAAAAGAAAGACATAACTTTGCCAGAAGCTTATTCTGGGGTGTCAAAGCAGATTTGTTTTTCTTTCATCAATGGCTGACAATCCTGGCTCCTTTGCTGAAGAGGCTGTCAGTGCTTTTCAGAACATGTGCTTAAAAAAAAAAAATCTCTGCACTAGGGGAAATATCTTAAAAGCAGTTGTGGAGAATTTTCTCAGAGTCTTGAAAATAACATATATTGTGAAACACTGTTCACAAGGGCATTGAAAATCAGTGCTGCTCTGTATAGTGTTTCTTGCAGAAAATCACACAATGTGATTACATACCTCTTGATAGGAGGTGTCAGCTCCTGTGTTACGGCCAAATTCTAACCTGGATAATTACCTTGTGCTTATCTAAATTCCCCTCACAATTTCAACTGAATAAGATCTATTGTTTTAGTTCACACCCTAAAATGCTGAAGTGCAGCATTACTGTACTTCTAACCAGAGAGGGCTGCATTTTGGTCATTAGTTTTGTAAGAATTTTCACTTTCAGAGAGTGTTGGGCAAATTGTCATTGCATAGAAACTTGTCCTAGAATTTTTTTCTAACATCAGAAATGGGAAGACTTGTAGCTAAAGGAAGCCACTATTAGGTAGAAAGCCTAAAAGGTTTGATGTCACTCAAGAAAAAAGAATTACATGCACACACACATCTAAGTCATAATTAATGTAATATATATCAGCATATATTCCATACACACTCAGAATTGATCTTATTAAAAAATCTTTTCTGAAGCAGAGTAAAAAGTATGAAAGAAATGTCCATGATTTCTCCCTCTCTCCATATTTACAGTTTATGTTTGAATAATTTGCAAAGCCCTTCAGAGCCTTCTGCTGCTATACAATTGGCTAAATCAGAGCTGAACAGACAAAACAGGCAAGACCTACGCTTCATCAGCAGTCACGTCAATTAAAGCTTATATACTGTTGGGCTTAATCTAGAACTTCCTAAACTCAGCAGACATTTATGTTTATTAATTTGAATGCCAAGGCTACTGAGACACGTTTGTTCTCCTTCACCTTTATTTTTTAAAGAGAAAATATACTTCACAGAAGCTCCATTTGTGGTCATCACTTCAGTAAATGTAAGCATAAATCCTTCAGGCAAATGAGAAAGTTGATTTCTGAATGCAATTATTTTACTCTCATTAGGAAAAAAAAAAAAGGAAAAATGAGAAACAAAATCAGATAGTAAGCAACCTTATTTTTTCTAGTCACATCATGTACCCCGTGTTACGTCTTTTTCAGTCGGCCTGGTCTTCTGATATCTGGCAATAAATTCCCATTTATACATACTTCTGTGCTTTATCCCCTATCTTACAAATTCACAGTTAGTTTTCCTGTTCCAGTTCAGAAAGACCAGAGGTTAACAGATGAAAAAGATGTAGGGTAAAAAAGGCCATCAATCATGTAAATGAAAATCCTTATGGAAAAAGGTGGGCTTAAGGATGCAGAAGTAGCCTTTGCCTTGGCATTTCAGTGCTCTACTTTGGTTTTAGCCACTGCTTTCACATATTTTTGAACTATTGCTGTCTAGAGTCCTAGCTCTTAACCATTTTAATACAACCAGCTATTGAACTGATTTTAGTATCAAGCACAACATTTAAAGCATAAGAACAGGTGGGACATAGCACCAAGAATGTTCTAGAGAGTACAGTTTTCAGCTCAACAACTCATGTAAATGAAAAAGGGGGGGAAAAAGCATAAAAACACCACCTAGGCTTTCATTTAAGGCAAGTAGTCCAGATCTGGGCACCAAAAATTCTGGAAATTAAAGTCATGTTCTATCTGCTAGAAGGTACTAATTATAAAACAGATAACGTTAGTCATTTTAACACAATAGGAACAAATCCCAGAATTATGAGCTTAACCTGTAAAAGGACTGCTTCAGAGTTCAAAACACATGAACTTTCATCCTCACATAAGTTGTGGACACCACTGTTCTGGGACAGAATTTATGTTATGTGAACTTCATTTAGCTTAACTACATTACCCAAATCAAATTAAGTCAAGTCCCCAAAGACAAATTTAAAATTTTACACATATTCCTCACTTGACTTTGTTACACAGTTGAGTTTGTTAGTAATTAAATGCTGACAGGAACATCCAATTTAAACGCAAAGGACCAGAGTGTAAGTAACTACTGAATATGCAAAAAGAGGAAAACAAAGGGGGAAAAATACTATTTGGATAAATTTTTATACATCAATGTAGTAACAAATGAGCTAATCTATGAAGGCCATAGCCCTTTGACTCTTGCATAAATTAATAAACCTTTAATGATGTTTTGTGATCTCATATCACAAGCCCCCTTGTTTCTACGGAAAAAAGCCAACTGCGAGTGGTAGGTTTAGTTTCCAGGACACTTCTCCCTGAGATCATAGAATCGTAGAATTGTAGGGGTTGGAAGGGACCTTGAGAGATCACCGGGTCCAACCCCCCTGCCAAAGCAGGTTCCCTATCTCATATCACTCAGATAGGCATCCAGACGAGACTTGAATACCTCCAGAGCAGGAGACTCCACCACCTCCCTGGGCAGCCTGTCCCAGGGCTCTGTCACCCTCACTGTGAAAAAGTTTTTCCGCATGTTGGTGCGGAACTTCCTGTGCTCCAATTTGCAGCCATTGCCCCTTGTCCTATCTCCACAGATGACATGGCAATGCAGCCATGGAAAGGAACTTCTTGTCTATATGTAGTTTATTCTTAAAGGCTAATACAGAAGAGAGAAAGCAAAATGTCTTCCCAAAATACATGCCTACTGAGATTGTTCACAATCTGAATTGGCCTATTTGTTTTTCCAGTACTAAAGGTCTTTTGGACATTTTCTGACCAAAGTGTAAATTTCTACAGCGGAGTTTTGTTCCTCAAATCCTTTAAAAATAACAAAAATAACCCTCCCTGCTAGTCCCAATATTCCTATCTGGTCATTGGTTAGGTTCCAGACTCTTTTCCTTCACACACCTGACTGTGTGTAAAGAGACAAAGTTAACGATATTGCTACTAGGCCAAGTCAGGCGAATAATTTTATCTACATTCAGTTCGCCAGCTGTAACATATTTCTTTACCTTACTGGGAATATTGTAAGGATAAATTAATTTAAAATCTGCGAGATGCTGAGAATGCACAGCAATGAGTTCCAAAGAGAAAACAATTAAATAAAGCAGCTGAGTGTGTAAACCACCGCTGACCAGTGTTTCTTACACCACTCCACTACTGCCCCCGGACAGAAAATACAACTGGACAACAGGCAAAGAATTACATGTGCTATATACCCTTTGCTGCGCTTTACATTAAAACTCTTAAGCAAGTGTTCTCATTCCCACAGTCTCCATACGGTCAAAATGGTTTTGCACAATTCTTAATATCCATTTCCTAACCAATGCAACCTGCTTGTCTATCCCAGAATGATGGGTGGGTTGTGATTTAGTAGTTATGGGTTTCAGCAGCACTTAAGTAAAAGACTGTTTGTTGTTTATAGTTACTTTTCTGTTAAATGGAAAATTACACTCTCCAAAAAAAGACTAAGTTATTGGCATTATTCCAACATGGTACTGACTGACAAATGCCAATTTACTTGTCATCATATTCAGCATGCCAGTATCAACATTTTCTTAACTGATTTAGAGTTTTTCTCACATACCAAATTTTAATAGCACCTCCTTAGGGTTATGAACATGTATTTACTATGTGATAGGTTGAAAAAATAAAAGAAAATCCACGTTTATTCATTATCGTATATATAATTTACGTTGGGTAAACTGGAAAATGCTTTCAAGAATCAACTAACATGAAAAGCATATTTGATAAACATGAATCTTTTTTATAATTTATATTCTCTTTTTCCAGGTTTCTGCAATATGTTCTGACTTATATCAGGGTACATTATGATTTAAATATAAAGATTTTTTTAAAAATTAATCATAAATACTACACAAAGGGAGATCTAAAAGATCCTAAAAAGACAAGAGGACAATTAAATATATAACTGGAAAATGTGCAGAATCGTAGCTGTAAGCACAGAGAATCGAAAGCAGATATACTCTATTTCTGAGTTTCAGCAGTGGAAAAAAGGATTGGACGTGCACTCATATATTAACCTTTCTAACCTGTCAAAATCACACACTCAGTACACCAGACCCAGCAAGCAGTTACAGCCAAAACCTAACTGCCAATTTCTTTTGATTTAAGAATAGAAATATAGAGGTCTCTTTTTAAATTTTATTTTTTCTTTAATGTGGAGAAATACACAACAGGTTTTAAAACTGAGGAAACCATAAAAGCAAAGGAAGAACAAAAGGACTTGCAGAAAGTGTATGCACTTGCATATTATCATTCTCTTGAGTGCTTCATAACTTGCAGTGGCTGAAATACTGATATTTGATTCATGCCTGGGAAGGGAATGAACACTTTCTTGTGTTTAGCTGGGTTTAGCAGTAATAACACACTGAGGTCTGTGGGCTTTACTTCAGCTTAGTGGAACACTTTGAATTAGCCACTGTCAAAACCACTTGACTGGCTGCTCAGTGTACCCTCATACACAGCAGTGTGCAACCAGCCAATCACAATGCAGAATATTAACAAGGTCATGGTAGTG
Source organism: Gallinula chloropus (assembly GCF_964237585.1). NCBI lineage: Eukaryota > Metazoa > Chordata > Aves > Gruiformes > Rallidae > Gallinula > Gallinula chloropus. Next base: position 196,666 of record NW_028168402.1, read on the forward strand.
TAAGACACTCCTATAACTCAGAGATTACAAAAGACATTAAAATTCTGATACCCCATTCATAAGGAAAAGATTGTAAGGAGAACAGAGAATGGCACAACATTAATTCATTGTGTGACAAAGAAAATAATGAGAATGGGAAATAGTACAAACATAACTCATTCTTGTTACAGCTTTAAGATTGTAATGTCATGGTTCATATCACGTACTTAGGAAGAAAGGTATGGCAGGAGAAGAGTTGTGATATTAAGCATAGTTAATCTGAATGCACTACACATTATTATATATGCAATATAATAAAAATTTGAAACATTAGTTAGAAATGGTTTGTTAAAATTGTTGTAATTTCTCCATAAATTTTTGTTAACATTTTATTAATGCTGTTGATATGAAGGGTTGCAGTGTATATGTATACTTATTAACAGAACTGTCCTCACAATGTTTTTACTCATGTATATCTTTAGAAATCAATTACAATTAAAAATAAACATATTGAGGACAGTATCTGTGCCTTTCCTGATACACATTACGAATCTGCCAAGACAGAGGCAGTGATGTTTAGTCATTTTTTCTGCCACAGTGAAATGAAATAAAATCATGAAAAAGTGATGCATTAACCTCCCGAAATTATGGAATAATTTTAGTTATTGCTCATCTACTACTCAGCAATGTGCAATATCCTACCTAATGTAATTGAAGCATTTAACTGATGAGACATTAAAAATCTTTGACCACCTCAGAGTCTGCCAAAGCCCAAAACAACCTCTTTTATTCATCAGGCTCTATGCAAGATCACCAAATCAACGCATTTTATTTTTGTTTTAAAGGTAAGTCATTAACTTTGTGGTCATTTCTGTTAAATAAAACCAGAACCATTCTCAAAGACACTCCCAGTGTATTAAATTTCAATAAAGCAATAGTATCAGATGTTATCTGCTTACTTGCTTTGACACTGTTGTCTGGTTCTATGTATTGTCTCTGACCTTTGACTGGGCACATCCAAGACCAGCAGCAAGGACTTCAGCACAACTTTTGTAAAGTTTGTTTGATCTAAATTGAGCTCCAAATGTTTGTAGGGTTTCAAAAGATCACTTTCAAAGATCCATACCTAGTGCAGGGAATGAAGAACAACCTGTAACTGCTGTATACTTTTGCAATGCACAGGCTGTATTGAGTACATTCAAGATTAAATAACAACAATAATATTAACAACAATATTTCTTGGTTAGCCTTATATAAAGGTTTCTCAGAAGAAACTAAAAGAATTACCTTCTAGGTTATAGAGTAGATACTGCACTTGGAGCATCAGTGGGAAATCACTGTTCATTAGAATGACTGAGGGTAAGAAAACAATTGCTAGATGTTAAAGACTAACACAGAAATGATGAAGACATTTGTGAGTGAAAAGAAAAATCCTGAAGTCTCAGGGAATGAAGAAAGTGATGGTAAATGAAAGGAACAACACAAGGGTAAAGAGACAGAAAAGATAAAATGGCTAAGGAGACAGTTTTATACAACTAACTGTTTGAAGAAACAACACACTACACACTGTGTTGCACTGTAATGACATCTCCTGACCATTGAATTTTGTATGAAGAGATAGATGAGCCTTCTACCAGCTTCCATTACACAGCAGGTATTTTTTAGTCTCTGATACACAGGAGATTTGAAAAACAACCTTCTTCAGAAAATTCTTAGATAAATTCAGAGGACAAAGGATATTTCTGCTGTTAAATTTTGACTCTTTGAAAGTAAGTTCTGTACAGCCTTCTTTCAATGTTAGAAGAGCATCTGCAGAAAGAAACAAATAGAAAGGTGTGCCTCAAGGCATAAACCAGAAAGAAGCTCCAACTTTCAGTTGTATGCAATTCTACAATTGTGTCTCATATGTTTTTTTGAAGTTTCTTTTAAAACATCTTCTATCAGTCACTGATGGAGAAAGGCTTTTACACCAGATGAACTGCTAATCTGCTATGTCAGTTATTACATATAAAGTTAAAAAAACCCTAACATGTTAAAGACAGAAGTATGAAGCAATACTTGACAGTGAAAACATAAATTTAATGGATAATATATTCTACTTCCATCCATTTCAAAGCGATTCTCATTTAAGAAGAGCAGAAGAAATGGAGATCCTTTGAGGAATTTAAGACACCCCACAAAAGTTGGTAAAAAAGTTATTGCTACTAACTAGGTGATAAAAGTATATTTTCATATATTATTGATAAAAAACCCTCTAACAATTCGTATTTCCTTTAGCTGGAAAGAATAAGTCAGAAAGTTACCAAATTGTACCCCTGTTGACTAAATACAGTTCATAAAAGAGATCTACAGTATAGCATAAATCATAAATAATGTTATGCTGTCCCCATGAGACGAACCTTTGGGGAAGATGACCGACCTGGATAAAGAGGGAGCTTTTGATGGAACTCAGGAAAAGAAAAGGAAAGAGCTGGCAAAACAAGAAGAATACAGGGATCTTGTTAGGTCATGCAGATAGAAAATTAGAAAAGCAAAGCCCAGCTAGAAATCAGTCTGTCCACTGTTGTAAGAGATAACACAAAGTGTTTTTATAAATACATTAGCAACAAAAAGTGAGCTAAAGAGAATCTCCGTCCCTTACAGGATGTGAAGGGGACCATGGCCACCAAGAATGAGGAAAAGGCTAAGGTACTTAATACCTTCTTTGCCTCAGTCTTTATTAGCCAGACCAGTTGTCCACAGGGCATTCAGCCCCCTAAGCTGAAAGACAGGGATGGAGAGCAGAATGAAACTACCATAATCCAGGAGGAAGCAGTCTACAGCCTACTATGCCACCGGGATACTCACAAATCCATGGGGATGGATGGGATACACCCGAGTACTGAGGGAGCTGGCGGAGGAACTTGCCAAGCTCTATCATTTATCAACAGTCCTGGTTAACAGGTGAAATCCCAGACAACTGGAGGTTTGCCAATGAGATGCCCATCTACAAGATGCACCTATTTATCAAATTTCTTTGCCCTTAGTAAAATCAGTTCTACTAGGATGCTCAGGCATGTTTTAGCACAAGACCCAGAAGCCAGAAAGCTGGGTATTCTTACACAAAGTATTTTCAGCTAGTTTCCTTTTTCATTGGAATAAGAGTTTAGGTCACCTTAAGGTAACTGACCAATAGAAAAAAATAGAGCTTTGTAACGTTAAAGCTTTTCTGAACAGGTGGTTGGGTTTTGCTTTGGACATTCTACAGAAGAATAGTATTCTCTGAAGGTCCAACATATTTCATTGCAGGTAGGGCAAAAGATTAATTTTATCCAATTAAGTAGCTCCATAAGCAAATGCAAGTTACTTTGTGAATTCTGAAACTTTGATTTTTCTAGCATTCTTGCTAAATATCTCTGTTCATCAGTAGAAGATAAATTAATGGGTTGCAGATGAAGACATCTATTTAAGATGTTTAAACCACACAATTAATTGGCATGTGAAAAGTTAAAGAGTGAGTCAACTATAGAACATAAAAATGTATAAGCACATAAACTATAGCACTCTTTTCCATGGCTTCATGCCATCCACTTCATTAATCAAGGGTATGCCCCAGGTTTCAACACTTGATGATTTACAGTCATTCTCCATACATGCTCAACTATAAGAAGATGAAGTTCTCTCTACGTTGGAGCGATCATAAGACACAGATCTCAAATTTGAAACGCCAATTTTAATAAGCCACCTTGCTTTTTTTAGTGGTTTCATGGATTCTAATTATCCTAATCAAGAATAGGGCTGGTACTGCTGACACAGTTCAAGCTGCAGTTGAGAAAGATAATTCTAGTACTCAGAACTTTCTTATCTGTATTGTGGCCAATAGTGTTGATTATGATGGTTCTTCATGAAGGAAGGCACCTATTTAGAAAATAGATTGACACCACACCTGATTAGTAATCACTGCAATGTCCAGGAGACAGTGAACAGAAATAAATGACTCTGGCTTCCTGGTTTGAAATCTACTAGTGCCTCAGGGGTAAAAGGCTGTTTGCAGGAAAAGCTGAACATAAGTAGAGAATTCTAGCAAGAAGGAGAGAAAAAGAACAGCAGAGAAGGGAAGAAGAAGGAAAAAGGATATAAAATCTTGCTCAAAAAAAAATGTTATTTTTTAATTAATGGGCCATGTATCACTTCCAAACTCTCACATTCATGTTTGCACTGTAATGTGTTCAGAATACTTGAGGGGCAAAGTAAAGAAGTATTATCATCCTCAGTGTCCATGGCAGGATAAGAACTGTGGCATACTATAATCAGGAGTAAGAGACCATGACATTGTGATACGCCATGGGTAGTTTCAATTTTGTTGTGTATAAAGTCCTACTGTGGTCTAGCTAACTCAGAGGCATAACATAATTCATCCATGACCTAAGCATATGCTTTATTTATCAGCCTATACACAATCCTGAAAGTACTCTCTGTCTTCCTACAGAATCTGTACTGTTTTCTTTTCAATCCACTGTCAAGAGAGAGAACTGACCCAGAGGGATAGAGATCTCTCCTCTGGAGTTCCCCACTCATTGCGGCTACCGAACTAAATAAGTCTATTTCCTTATGACCTGAGGCCATGTTAATGAGAAGTAACTCTTGTAATCAGAGACTCTGTGGTGGTCCAAACCACCATCGCTAAGCAGCAGAGAGTATGAGCTACTGACCTTCAGATCCAAGTGGAGAATGTAATGCTGGTTCAAGTAGTGGACCTCGTGGTGCCCAGTGAGTGGAGGAGACTTGGCCGGGGCTTGTGCAAGCTGTGGCTGGTGGTGGACTACTTGGTGTGCACTGCCTCTGTCTTCAACATCGTTCTTATCAGCTTCAACCAGCTCATCTCTGTCACCCAAGCGGTAAGGGCTGGGCGAGTGAGGCTGCTGCAGGGGCTCCACAGCTGCCCTTTCAGGGAGGATGGGCTGCTTGGGGCACCTGGCTCTCGCACATCAATCAAACACCACAGGAGACAGGGGGACTGAGGCAGCTCCCCTGTGCCCTGGAAATATTGCAGGGGTGATTGGCTTTGGCAGACAAGACAATTGAATCTCACTTGAATATGGGAAGAGGTACTCTGGTTTAGAAACAGGTACAGTTTGTCCATGCTGCTGTTGCAGCTAGAAGGGAACAAAGGTGCGCTTATTTCCTCACCAGCCACACTTGGATAAGCTTAAGTAGTATTACCCAGCTGAAGCAGATCATGTCCCTCAGAACATAGCAGCACACCTGCTGGAAACTGATAACCCAAGCCAGCCTAGCTGCATCCTAGCATAAAGGGATTTCCTTGAAATGGGTATCAACCCCTCAGGGAAAGTTAGATGTACACAGCGGTGATGGTTCCAGAGAGGCATTGCTGAAATCAAAAGAGCTTCATTTTCACCTGGACCATCCTACCTCAGAGTATTTTGGATGGAGAAGAAAAAAAAAATAAACCTGGTAATAGGTTTTACTCTTCTACACACATTTTTTGCTTGTTCTTCAGCCTCCTGTTCCACCCTCATTTCCTCAAAACATGAATTCACCTTCATGGCTCAATTCCACTTGGAGGAAATGATAACGTTTTTGGCAAAGCCATTTTAGTGGCACCGTCCCAAATCTGACCCCAACTTCATCCCAGATTTCTGCAGGAGAAATATTGTGACTGTTTGTGGAAGGATCACTTTTAAAAGGCCAAAGAAAAATTTGCTGTAACTCTCCACTATCCCTTTTCTTCCCATGTTCCTTCACAATCTTGTTGATCACATTCATCCCCACAGTTCTCAGCCGCTCACCTTCCTCCTGCGAGAGGCACTGGGGCGCCGGTAGCGCTTCCTGTCAGCGTTCTGCCCTGAGTTCAGCTGAGCCGCGGCACCGGATCGCAGCGAGTCGTGTCAGTGCCCCGCACTGGGCGCCATGGGTGGCGCATTGAAAGGCCCGGACTGCGATCGCGGTGGATCGAAGACACCTTTAGTAACAACTGAGCAAGCTTTTATCCCCTCTCATGGCTGAGGCAGCAGCCTCCAGTCAGGTTTCTGGACTTTTCATTACTACAAGAACCACAACATTCCTATACAAAAGGTTGTCCCAGGGGCGTCCTTCTGTCTGCACCTTCCTTACCGTGACGCACAAATCACATCTCTACACGACCCTCTTTTCTACTTTTTCTCTTGCTTTTGCAGCTTCTCTCCAACGATGGGCATGGGTGCTGCCCTGACTGTGGTCCAGCAGGACCCTCATGTCCATTACCATGGTCAGGGCCAGGCATGGAGCAGTCTGGCCCCAAGAGCATTGCAAGAGAGGATGCCACTCCCAATTAGGTGCTCTCCAATTAACGCCTGCCAGGGATTTATTGCACCCAGCGTGTGCCCGCGGGCAGGCTGGGCTCTGCAAGGGGCTCCCGGCACCATTGCTGGCCCAGGGCAGCCCCGGCTTCGGAGAGGCGCTCCGGTCACCGGTGGGACAGGGACGTGGGTGGCACCCGGGGGCCCCTCATGCCCGGGCACCGTCATCCTCCCCGGCCTGACAAGGTCACCCTGGGCAATGCCTGCGCCAGGGCCGTGCCGGTGCCCTGACAATGGCCCCTTCCCCCGGTGCCCTGGGAATGCCCCATTCCCCTGGACCCTCCGCTGAAGAAGCAGCAGATGTCGCTGGGGAGCCAGGTTGGACCCACAGTCTCTGGACACCCCCCAGTCTCCAGAACCAGCTCCCGCTGCCCCAGCCCCGCCCGGGACCCACCCCCCACCCCGGCCCCGGTGCGTCTCCGATTCCCAGGCAGCCTCCCCCCGCCCCCCTCCCACCGCTCACTTCATCTCGAGCGCTGCCACCTTCCTCTTCTCATAGAGCTTGTCATGCTGCGCCCGCACCACGCCAGGCGTCAGTGGCGCGGAGGTCGCTGCTGTCACCACCACACCCCAGCGTCTAATGAAAACAACTTTAATGAACCCGGGTCATTAGCGCGCCGCTCCCCCGGTGTCAGTTTTGTGTAGCTGGGTGCTGGGAGAGACATGGGGCTGTAGAAAATGGTTGTTGTGAGGAGCTGCTGGAATTCTCTGTGGCCCCAAAGTGTAAATATTGGGCCAAAGCGCCTCTGTGAATCACATATAGGAGAAAAAAAACCCTGCTGGCAGCTGCATTTTGCCACCAGAGAAGGGAGTGAGGAGATGTAACGAGCTGTGTAGACACGCAGGCTGGGGAGGGTCGGGGAGGAGGCGCCCTGGGTGTTGGAGAGAGAAAGATGCCCCTGCAGCCTGTGGAGAAACCCACGGTGGAGAGGGTGTTTCCCCCCCCGCCCCCGAGTCCATGGAAAAGGCCAAGACCCCACCTGTGGCCAGTGGAGAGGCTCCACGCTGGATGGAACAGGTGGAGACACAGAGAAGAAGATGCTGTGACCCTACGTTGGAGCAAGCCCCTGCCAGCACTTGCAGCCCACAGAGATGAGCGAGAGAGAGATTTGCTGGGGGGGAGGCTGGTGACCCCATGGAGGACTGGAGAGACATTGGGATTTATTACTGCCCGCCATAGCAGTGATCCATGGCGGAGCAGCTGATGAACAGATAAAGCCTTGTGGGAAAGGACTCCCATTGGAGAACTTTGTGGAGGACTGTCTGCTGTGGGTGGGACCCCACGGCATTTATTCCACACCCTCCCACTGCTGCACTGTGGGGTCCCACCCACGGCTATTGATGTGTAGCAGGGGCTGGGGCCCTGGCACGCTGGCTCCCAGGAACCAGGATGGTTCCTGGCATCAGGTGGAACTGGGTATTCCATGGATTTAAATGGACTGACAGGGGTTTCAGCTCGCCCTGGGGGAGTGCAGGTCCCCATGGGTGGGCTCAGGGGCTGCTTCTCCTCCTCCTTCAGGGTTACACTGCCCAGACAGTCCTGGCACTGCCACCGCGGGCAAACATCCGCTCTGTATCGCTCCATCAGAGGGGCGAGGAGCTCCCGACCACTCGCACTCAGGGGTGTCATCTCCACTCGGCCTTTGGCCAGCAACTGGAACACCCCGGGACTGGGAGCCAGAGCTCTCGTGTCCACAAGCCACCAGTTTCCAAGTCCCAGTGGCCACGTTCAAACCACCTTTGGGAACGCTCCACCATTGAAGCGGATTCCCAGTTTGCCCGGAACGTGCCGGCACCGCAGGGACCACGGGCGGTGAACCACGATGGGCGACAGCCCCGCTGAGCCCGGGAAGGGGCCTGGGCTGGGGCTGCTTGCTGGTACCAGTGATTCAGTGACATGGAATAATGCTGAGGGGATGGATGTAGATAGAGTTTAACAGACAATTAATTAATAGAATGTCAACTGTTTGTCGTAAAACTTGCTGTCTGGCGTAAATCTTGGTGTTTGCTGTGGTGTGATGAGTGAGTGACTGTGAAATCAAGTTACTGTAAACTAAGGAAAGGGCCCCAATTTGTAGTCCCGAATCCCTGTGAAGAGATTGGTTGGAACTTGTGGTAGATATTAGATGGGGGTTGAGATCAAAAACTTAATACAGATCTCGAAGAGCAATAAAACTAAGAGAAAGGAATATGTGGGAAATTAAATATTTCCACCGTGTCTGATCTAATTGATCGAAGACGTGGTGAATCGCATGCACAGTTACTGTGAACCATATCCCTTCTTTGTCTCCTATAAAGTTATGAGTCACGTGGTGTAGCAACTTTCTCCCCCTGATGTCCAATAGAGATATAGATAGAAACTCTTGATTAACTAAACTAATCTTTTTCAGTGCACAGAACTGTATAACTGAACAAAAACTAAACTTTATTACTATGCACAACTAAAACAACAATAAAAACACAATAATAAAAATAATAAAAATAATAAAAATAATAATAAGTGCTGACAAGACACAGCATTCCATTTTAAAGCGTCGCTCCCACATATGCGCATCAGCTGGAGCAGAAGCCTGGGTCCTCTGCCTAGAATTAAAACAACAGAAAAGGAAAATTTAGATTCTTTCTAAATTATCTGAGCTTGAAGAGACCTTTTAGTCTCAGTAACACCCACCTGTCTGGTTGTTCCGGTGGGTAAAGCCGCACTCGTTCGGAAGGCGATGACAACCTGAAAGTCTAATGGCAAGGGAACAATATACCACTACAGCCATAGCAAGGACGTTGTCCCTACTGCCTGGCTATAGTGCTGTAGAAAGGAACATTTACCACTCGTGGAGTTGTAGGCGCATCCTGTGATTCAGGCAAGGGAATTGGGGTCTCACCCTCACCAGCGCCGGCCACTTTGTACTGCTCTGCTGCTTGACTGCGTGTTCACCTAACTGTGTTTTTGGACACGCGCAGGCGCAGTTTTCCCCCTACGTCCCCACAGAAAGTACTAGAAAGGGAAGGTTCAAACTGTAACCGTCGCAGTCTAAGCCTAAAATGATGGGTAACAATCAAAGTGGAGCCTCTAAGAAGAATCCCCTAGGGTGTGTGCTAGCCCATTGGAAGGAATTGGTGGGATCAGGAGGCACTGAAAATAAGAAAACACTTATGAAATATTGTAATCAGTGGTGGCCTTGGGATAAATTAGAAGATGGGGCTAAATGGCTACTAAACGGAACAATACATTATAACACCTTATTACAATTGATGTTATTTCTAAGAAGAGAAGGAAAATGGGATGAAGTTACATATCTGGATATGTTTTACACCCTCCAAAACCATCCAGAGTGGCAAAGGGAGTGTGGATTAGTCCCACCACAAGATCCTATGGTACTAGCACTCGAGAGGGAGAATAAAAAACACAAAGGTAAACTGAGGGGGTGTTGCTCGACGTGCAGTATAGGGCAGAGGTGTACCAGACCCGATAAAATTTACCAGGTACCAGAACAGGATCTGAACGATATTTTTAAGCCTCCCCCTTGGCTGCAGGAACAGGATGAGGACTCGGATGCAGCTTATACTTCTCAGCAAGTTATAGAGTCTATTTTCCGCACGTCAATCTCACCTCTTTCCGGGGTGTAAACCTGACTCGCATGTTGTAGCGCTGTCCCGGAGTCAGGGTCCCGGCCGAGGGCAGCACCTGGAAGACACAGCGCTTGTTCTTCCACTGCCTCAGCAGCTTTTGTTTAATGTAAAGTGGCAAATACTTGTCCACCTGGGCACAGGAAGGAACCTTGTGAGGTCTCTTTGGGCTGTGAGGACAGACCCTCAAGTTCCCACAGGGCTCTGAGACACCGTCACAGTGCCAAGAGCACCCACATCCAGACCAGATGTGGCCACTACAGCCTAGAACTGGAGGGAAAACCTGTGGGCAGGGCAGGCACACGGGCAGGCACCATCCTTGGAGGAGGACGAATGGGTGAAGGTGGCAGAGAAGTGAAGCATCAGCTGCTCCACAAGTCCAGGTGAACCAGCCTTGCTCCATACCCTCCAATCTCCCTCCCACGAGCCGTCCCCACGCGGTGAGGCACCCACAGCGGCAGAAAAGGCACGAGAGGCACAGAAAACCCAACCGAGAAGTTACGTGTCCCGCGTCGTCTCTTCCTCCTTTTCACAATGGGCTCATTCACGGTGATGGAACAGGGGACCTGGAGTTGGTTGTGGAGCTGGATGGTTGCTTCCTGACTCTGTCCACACTGGACAGCAGCAAACTCCAGTCTGTCCCTGGACACGCAGACGGATGGCTCAGCCACACTGGCACGCAGACGGATGGGAAATGTGGGGCCTTCTTCTGCCTAGTGAGGGGCAGAGCATCCAGCTGAAGGTCCAGGCAACATCTGCTGCTGCCCCCAACCTGACAGCTGCCTCAAAAGGCCGTGCTGGCACAGGGAGGTGAGGAAGGATGCAGTACCTTGATGGGCAGGACAACATTCACTTCTCCCACCGGCAGGTTGGCACTCTGCGGGTCAAAGCTCACTTGAAATGTCTCTGTCTCACAGAAGGGCAGGTTCTTCACGCAGCCCAGATCCACACTAAAACCTTGAATGGGTGAAAATAAAGCAGCTGAGATACACCAGCAACGTGAAATTGGTCACAAGTATGTTCAGACCGTATGGGTGTCCACAGGACTGTCAGGCAGAAGGACCCTTTGTGTCTCCAGAGAAGACAGCCACTCCTTCTCTCTTGTCACCGCTCAAAGAGAAAGGAATTTCACAGCCTGAATTCAAGACCCGCAGGGTAAAACGGAAACCCATCAGCTGAGGAGCACCAGCAATTCCTTCACCAGGCCCCCAGGAAGGATGCGCAGATCTCTCCAAAGAACTTCCAGGGAAGATTCCCCTGTGCTGTGGTGCTGCTTGGAAGACAATTTAGAGGAGACACCTGACCACCCTTCACATGCAGCAAGTCACCATCTGATGGTCCTCAAGGACCTGTTTTGAAAGCCTGTTTTGACCTCACAGGCTGTTGTCTCAAGAGAGGCTAAAGCAGCACTGTGCCATTACGAACTCTAAACAAAGCACTTCCAAAGCACCAAGGGTCCCATCTGCTCCCAACACAAGCTCATGGAGCGCACAAAGACACTCAGGAGATGCTCCTGGTAGCCAAGAGCAGAAGATGCTGAGAGGTGACCAAGGTGATCAGCCCATGGAGCCCCCGCAATGAAGCGTCAGGGCAGCCCAGGTGGCTGCACACTGCGGGCCAGGAGAGTTCCGGCTGCCGAGCACCGAGCAGGGGGAGGAAGGAAGAGAAAACGATGCAAAAGAGCACTCAAAACCCTTCCCCGTGGCCCCAGCTCATCTGTCAGAGACAGGTCCTTCAAGCCCGCGGGAAGTCTCTCCAGCATGGGTTACCGGTGCCACACAGAGCCCGTCCGTCGGCGCAGAAGGACGCGGGGAGCTGCCCGGGGTTGGTGATCTTCACGACGTGCGTGTGGATGTCACCAAGAACGACGTGGCCAAAGTCCAGGATGTACTCGGGCAGCTCCACTCTGGAAGGAGAAGCAAGGACAGTCCTTAAGGTGGAGGAGGATGCAAACAAAGCAGGTGCTTCTGTAGTCACTGCTGCAGAAACTCCAGCCCATGAAGCCCAAGGTCTGATCTTCTGCTAAGAAGACTTTGGTACGTCACGGGGCACCCAGGTCCAAGCTTTTATCAGCTACTAACAGGTTCTTAGAATAAAATGAGTTTAAACAGACACTGGGCACAACTCCTCTGCTGTGAAAAGCCACTGGAAAAAAGTCCTCAGGCTGCTCAATGGTAGCACGTCCAAACTGTCAGGACCAACCCCCTTCTCAAGTCCCCAGCTATTCCCAGAGACAAGGAGCTCCCAGGAGCAGGGGCGCACCACTGTGCGCTACCATCAGAGCACAGGGGCCCTACTAACTTGAGAAGCCTCCGACGAGCACACTGGTCAAAGGCAGCGTCCTCTGGGGAACCGGAGGAGAGAGCTTTCTGCTGCTCCAGGGCGTGCTGCTCTATCAGCATGTTCTCCATCTCCATCTGCAGCCCAACGTCCAGCTGAGGAAAACAAAGACAGTGGCTGGTTAGCAAAGGGAAGTTAATCCCACCCTGCTCTTGGTAAGAAGCAGGAAGAAGTCCTTCACTCTGAGGGTGGTGAGACCCTGGCACAGCTTGCCCAAGGAGGTGGTGGAGGCTTCATGCCTGAAGACATTCAAGGATGAAGCTTTGAGCAACCTGATTTACTTAAAGGTGTCCCTACTCGCTGCAGTGGGTAGATGGCCTCTGGATGTCCCTGCCAATACAGTCTATGATGGGGTCCTTCTGTCCAGCTGCTCCGAATCTGCCAGGACCATATCTGAAGGGAGATGAACTCCAGCACCTTTGCCTGCTCAGCCACCCTTATGCAAGCTGATCTGACCAAACAAGTCAAGGACCTGCCAGAGCTCCAACTAGCTGCCTGTCCCCAGCTGCTGCCAGGGCAGCTCAGACAAAAGCTCTCTCCATGAGGGAACCACATCAGCGCTGACAGCTCTTGGAGACACATCTCAGTTGCTTGAGCACAGTCTTCAGGACCTCCCACTCGGGCACTCAGGAAGCTCAGGCACCCACGGGAAGGACTACTACCAGAGGAGCCCCATGTTTGTGGCCAGCCCAGGGGAGCCAGCTGCAAGGGGGACAAGTGACACAGGGAGAGGGTGGCCCCTGCCAAACAGGGCAGCAGCCGGTCTCACCACAGTGCCAGAGTCGTCCATGGGTGGCTCGCTGGCCGTGGCCTCCCCGACAACCACCGCGTCGTCTCTCTGGCTGCCTCCTCCAAGCTTTTCTTTTGCCTCTTTGAGGATGTGCTCATAGTTCTCATTTCCTGAAGGAAGAAAACAGCCACAAATAGAAGTGTGGGCGCAGCGGCGTCCCCGTTAAAGCTGGGAAGCTCCACACCCCCAGCGTTGGCCCTTCCCACAAACACATTCCTCCAGCAACGCATGGAAAGAGGATGCTGCTTTTCTTCTATGTTCTCTCCCACCCATCTTCCTCCACACAAGGGAGCATCTCATCCCCCCCACCCCTGCCCAAATCCCTGCCAGCCCACATTACAGCTTTCCCCAACACTGCTTTCTAGCTGTCCCCTTTATCCAGGCCACCAACAGATGACACTGGCCAGGATGGCTCTCTGGAGCAAAGCCCATGTGCTTCTAGAAAGCAACCAGAAGAACAACAGCCCTGAAACCTCCAGGCTTGGTGGAGGTGGGTGTGAGCTGCCCTATGAGCATGATGACACAGGGGACCTCCCCGAGAAGCAGTCAGACAGTGCTCACCTTTGATTCTCCTCGGAAGGTCCAAATAAATCCTGGGAAAATTCCCCTCTCCTTTCAGCCTGATCTCTTCTGGCTCCAGGTGACCCACTTGGATCTGGAAGGTCCGGCAGAAGACTCCAGGCACTCCCGGCAGGTGATAGACAGTGAGCACTTGCTCTCTGCCAGGTCCAATGTAACCCTGGAGGTGTGGAAGAAGAGGAGGGGAATTCAACCAGAGGGCTTGGCGGAGGGGTGGCTCAGACCACCGGTAAGCTGAGATGAGAAGGCACCTTGCAGGTTCTCACACAACACATCGCCTTCCAGCTTCCCTGCATCCAAAAGCTCAAGTCTCCTACACCGGGCTGTGGTTTGTCCTCCTGCCAACACTGCCCACCCTCTGCCAGACCCAAGCAGCAAAGAAAAGCCCTTCTGCCAGCTGCTGTGGAGGAGGAGCGGCGGGCCCAAACTCTCAGCAGGGCCAGCAGCTCCTGTCACGGCACTGCAGTGGCTCCCAGGCTGGTGTCCAAGAGCCTGACCTCTTACTCATGAGCCCAACCAACAGCTCCTGCCTGGGTGGTTACACCGAGGGTACATGGCACGATCTAGACTCACAGTGACCTGCAAACTTACACCCCTGGAAAAGCAGAGGCAGAGGCTCGGACGAGCTCCAGGGATGAAGGGGTTCCCCACAAATCCCCTCCTCACTGGGCTCCTAGAGAAGAGCTGTCTGAGCCTGGAGTTGGGCTCATGCCAAGCAGGTTGAGAGCCAATACAAACAGGTGGCAACACTGCTCAGGGGACAGGGCACAGACACAGCTCTTCTCAGCTCACTGGGCTGGACCTTCAGCTCCCTGCTCGCCCCCCCACGCTGCAGGGAGAAGCTGCTGAGCAGGACACATCCTGCCTCTTGGTCCCCGGAGCCCCGGACTCCAGCTCCCAACACGGCATCTGCAAAAGCAAGTCCTGCCAAGCTGCTTGCACAGCAGCAACTGCCCAGGGCCAAGCAGAGCCGTGTCCTCTGGAGCAGTGAAACCCCTGGAGACTGGCACGAGGACATATGAAAGCCATTTGGCCTCCTCTTCCCATTGCCAGGAGGGACACGGATAGGAATGCTGCTTCAGCTGAGGGATCCAGGCAGAACCCAGGCACTAGGACAGGGGATGCTACGAGCTGGAGGAGCGAGGGGCCGGCGCGAGTTCCGACACAGGAGCTGCGTGCCCAAGAGAGGGACTATTTACGTCCTTAGTGCTGACAGGAGGCAGGCAGGGACCTGGAGGAAGTCCTGTCCCACCACCCAACCCTGAGGGGAAGGAGACGCTCAGGAGACCTTGCACCATCCTGCTCCAGTGCCGCTACCAGCACAACTTCACCTGGTACAACTAGGACTCTGCTTGCCCAACCTTTTGTTCCTCCCCTATAACCCCCTCCTGGGCAGCCTGATGTGGAGCCAGCGTCAACCCCTCGTGCTACTCACGGTGCTGGGCAGGACCAGGGGCACGCCAGGCTGAGGACTGTCCGTGGTGGCCGTGCTGGGGCTCAGCACCACGTAGGTGAATCCCATCTTCCCGCTGTTCCGCAGGGTGACCTCTGATTTGGTGACTTCGGTAAACAGCTGGAGAGAAGACAGAGGGGCGGGAAACTGAGGACACACATCTGGATGTTGGCAATCTCCTCCTGCTGACACTGGGATGACAGCCGATGGACACAACACAAGAGAGAGGCAGAGGAAGAGGGACGGGCACCTGACTCTCCCAGGCCAACCTGAGGAACCCACGCAGGGATTTATGGCAGCGCGCAGAGGTGCAGCAACCACCACAAAAAGCTCAGTAATAAACTGGGGGATGCCCCACTGCTGGAAACATCTGGTCAGGCTGGATGAGGCTCTGAGCAGCCTGACCTAGTGGAAGATGTCCCTGCTCAGTGAAGGTGGACAAGATGACCTCTAAGGTCCCTTCCAACCCAAACTGTTCTAGGATTTTAAGATACAAGTCCTCAGCACTTTAAGGCGTCATCTGACAGCCAGCTGAAACACAAAGGAGGACCATGGCTCCCACCAGGAAGCTTCTTCTGTTACCAGCCCCCTTGAGCTGGGGGTGCTCAGTGGTCTGGACAGCAACCCTTAACTAGTGCCAAGGACCTTCTTGGCCGAGCCCCTATTCAGTCTCTAATCCATCTCCAGTGAGCTTAGTTCCCTCGGACTTCCCCCGCTTCTCGGATTGATGGAGCCCTGGATGGAGCCCTGGATGGAGCAGAGCCTCTGCAAAGGCTCCAAGGAAATTCAGGACAGATCAAGGCAACTGCCCCATCCAGCATGGCCAGCCCACCGTGCTCTCAGTCACCATCCCTTTACCCACTTGTAGGGCATCACTTGTCTTTACGAGGCAGCCACGTACTTGCTGGGATGCCTGGATTCTGCTGGCACTGACAGAGAGGCACTAAGGAGGCATTTCAGAAGGAAAGGGATTTGCAGAGCTTCCAGGGACAGCAAACCAAGGACACGGGGCAAGATGTACAGGGCCAACAGCTGGCAATGTTGGGGGGGCTGACTGAAAAGAGGTAAAATGGGGATTGTTCTGGGACATTCTCTCACACGGTGACTGAAGCCCACAGTAACATTGTTCCTGGTTCCTTTTGTTGGTCTATGGAGAGCACTGAAAGAGACCATCTCCTTGGACCCCAGGATCCGGGAGCGGATCTGCAGATGGATGTCTCAGGGCACAACTCCCTGGAGATCACCGCCTGCCCTGGGAGCCAGAGTTCATTGAAGAGGAGGGATTCCCAGCTTCAGGAAGGGCAATGGAGATGACCATTAAAACCAGCTTGGACACAGGACCTGTCACCCCAAAGCTGCACCTCCAAGCCAAACAACCAAAGAAGCCAGTGAGAGTCCTGGACCTCGGTGGGCAGCCACCTGCCAGGGATGGTCTCAAGGATTCCTGCCAAGAGAAGCGCCTGGTACCTGCAGCCCGCAGTCCATCTCCGTGCTGTCCAGGAGGTAGTGGATGAGCGAGGCCTCCCCACGCAGCGCAACCTCATAGGTCGGGCCTCCCTCCACGCGGCACAGCGCCATGACGCGGGCAATGATGTCTGCATGGCCAGAGAAGGTGACCCTGACCCGCTCGCTCTCGCCCGGCTGCAGCACGCCGTACAGCGGCAGGATGTGGAAAACCTGGAGGAAGGGGAAGAGACACTGAGACATCAGGTGTGGAAATGGGTGCAGGAGAGGAGGGAGCCACTGCTTGCAGCAAAGGACAGACGTGGCTGGAGGGCCTCTTCCTCAAACCCAGTCTCATCCTGCAGCCACCCTGCCTAAAAGTGGAAAGACCATGGGGAAAATCTTCTCCCATACTCAGTAATGAATGCATAAGCTGGGGGAGGCAACGCTGGTGGGAGGTGTAGAAAATCACCTACCTCTGTTTCCAGGGTGTCATCTGCATCTGGTGGCTGTGGGACAGAATCCCCCACCCCTGCCAGGGCTTCAAGTGGTTCCTCCACACTCCCATTCCCGAGGATGCTCTCTGAAGGTGCTGGGCACTCCAGCTGAGCTCCCTCCTCCTTTGGTGGTTTGGCTTTTGTGAAAGAGTTTGGTGTTGGAGGAGTTAACCTGGAAAATAACAAAGCTTTGATGGTGGAGCTGCAGTGGGAAGGAGGGAGGGCAGCAGGAGCAGCTCCTTGGCAGGATCCGGCACCAAGGTGGGAGTTCAGCAGCTCCATAAGTGGGTCAGAGCAAGTCAGTGCTTGGGAACGATGCCGGTATAGCGGCAGTGCCGGCAGCCGGGTGCAAGGAGCAGCAGATGGGGACAGGGGTGAACACCTCACCAGGGTGGGGAGCGTGGCAGCAAAGGGAGACACACACGAACCCTGCAACAAGCCCAGACTGGAGGGCAAAGGGACAGAGCCAGGCAGCCATGGGCTGGTACAGACCCAGCAGCACCCTCCCAAAAGCACCTGCCACCCCAGACCATGCCTTCCCCACCTGCAGAGCCACGGCAAGAAGTTCTGTGGCTCAGCCAGACATAGATGAAGAACATCTCCCCAAGAGTGACCCACAGCCGCGGGTCGGTACGAGCAAGCAGCGACGCTGGTGGCTTTTTGTACGTGTAACAAGGCAGGATGGAGCCAGAGCTGGAATGGAGCCGGGGCTGGGGTGGGTTGGAGCCTCCAGCCTGCTGTGCCTCAACTGGACAGAGCCCAGCACTGCACGGGACACCCAGGTACCTCAGCTGCCTTCGGGCAGCCTGACTTCTTCTGGGTGAGAAGGGAGGTGCCTGTGCCAATGGGACACACGCACCGGGAGCGCCTGGAGACTCTCCAGCCACACACCGGTCTGACCACCATTCTGTCCATCTCACCGTCACCAGCCCTGACGGTTGATTCCCTCCATGTCACACCCAGTTAGTTTCATCTGATAATTTACAATACCAACAGTGCTTAACGTGGACCAGAAAAATAGATCTGACATGCTGCCCTTCTGCCGGGCTCTTAGTGAGCAATGTGAGGTGTTAATAGCTTGGAGACCGTCTTCATTTCCAGCTCTGCCACAAGGATCACATGGTGTCTCCTGAGGGACCCTGAGAGAGCACATTACCGCTTAATTAACATGCGGAGCAGAAGAGGGAGCTGTCCTAAATGGCCGCAGCGCTAACGAGCCAGCAAAGGGGCAATGCCAAACCCTTTGGAGCAGAGGATCCTGCCAGAAGGACACTCACGACCCTCAAGGCAACAGAGCTGGGTGACTCGGCATCTGCTGGAAGAACCAGCACCTGCGGGCTTGCGTCCAGCAGAGCCAATTGTTCTAGGACTCGGAAGAGCTGCCCCTCAATGGGTAACTTCGCTCCGTTTCCCGGGGCTGTATGGAAAAACCATTGGCTGCTGCAATTAAACTGCCCAGAGTCAACTTCTGACCTATGCAAGAGAGGCCACAGCGGGAAGAACCGCTCGAAAACGCCTTTAGAGATGCGCTACAGCACAACTGAGAGATTGCTCTTGGGCTTGGAAAGCACAGGCCAGTACTGGGTGGCCCTGGTGCCAAGGGACGTGGGGACAAGTCCTCCTACTGACACCTACTGCTGCACCCAAAGCCGCAGCAGAACCCACCGGAACACACAACACACAACGAGCGCCGGAACACACACAACAGCCGCTGTGTGAATGCCATGGGCAGCTGAACACATGAGAACTCAGTTCAAGGTGGCGCTTGCCTCGAGCCGTGGAAATCCCCACCTCAAGCTGTGGAAAAGCCCCACTCCCTGGGCACCTTCCCTGCCTGAAGCTGGGAGGTGCTTTTTCCACAAGGGAAAGTGAAAGGGATTTGTCGGATGCTACACAAACCATCTCAGGCTTTGCAAAGGACAAACGGGACAGCGGACGAAGAGCTTCAAGGAGAGGTGCACGTACCTCAGGTGCCTTGTGGAGTCGTCCATCAGGAACAGCCAGTGGTACTGGACGGGCAGCGGGCTGCAGTTGGTCATCTGGATGTGGCGCTGGTGTTCAGTGTCACTCAAGACGCAGCCAAAGTCCAAGGTTGTGGTCTGGATATGGAGATTTGGGAAGAAGACTT
The DNA here is from genome assembly GCF_964237585.1 of Gallinula chloropus. Lineage (NCBI taxonomy): Eukaryota > Metazoa > Chordata > Aves > Gruiformes > Rallidae > Gallinula > Gallinula chloropus. The sequence continues at coordinate 215,837 of NW_028168402.1, forward strand.
CTCCCCGAATGGTGACTTGCTCCTCATGAGGGTGCTCAGGAAACTGTATCTTCAGAGTTTTCTCTGCTTCCCAACTATTCCAACCCTCTTCAAAAGCAGGGTTAAACCCGATGGAGAGATTAAGTTCCTTCCCGGTCCCCAGCTTTATGGGCTGCAAGAAGATGACGAGTATTAACCACTGGTGTGATGAAGTTCCGAGGTCTGGTGGCACAAAACGCCTCAGTGTTCAAAGTGCAACCCCAACGTGGGCTTCTTGCTTCAGCCTTCATTTTCTTTATAACGTGCCCCTGACCATGCAGCACAACTTTCTTCTCTGAGACTCTCAGGCTCACCCCCTTGTGCTCTGCACCCATAATGCAAGAGGGAAATAAATCCTGGCGTGCCCTGACTCTAGAGGAACCCCTTTGTCTTCACACTCAACATGAGCCCTAGGGCACTGTGCCCTCAGCCTGGAGAGGGCTCATCACCTGCATGGCAACGGTGGCTGTGCTTTCAACATGTCTCTAGCAGAGCCCATGTCTCACACCTCCCACCGCCAGCAGCGCAGGTGACAAGCGCCTCGGCCTTCCCAAGGGCAGAGCTGCCCCCAAAGAGAGCAAGCAGCTCTTCAGGTCACCCAAGGAGGGCTTCCAAGAGACACCTTCACCTCACGGTTGGCCCACACCTAGGTTCCTGCTCCGAGTTGTCTTAGAGCCAGGAGGTATTTCCCCAACTGAGGTGGTCTTTTCTCTCCTTTTCAAACCTGATGCTGTTCATGCCAACTGACTGCCAATTCAAAGGAATAACCACCTCTCCTGGAGGGCTTCCCAACGGAAACGCATCCCCATCCCCCTCCTTCTTCAAACCCCACCAGCGGGAAGGTCTGGGGCTGCTCACCTGGTCTGGCAGGGGCTGCTGGGACGCACTGCAGACCCAGAAGGGTTGCTCTACCATCAGGACGATGCTGAGCGGCAGGGAGGAGGTGTTTTTTAAAGAGAGAGGCTTGTACTGAAGGCTCAGGACATCGCTGGGTTGCTAAAGACAAGTGGAAAAAACAGGGAGGGGGGTGACTCACCGCCCTTCGGTGAAGTTAAGCAGTCCCACCTCTAAAAACACGGTCGCTTTGCTCACAGACCACCTCACGGGGGGCTTGGGGGGTGAGGAGGGCGCTTGGCATCGCTCGGCCACAGCGACCTGCTCTCCCGCCCCAGTCCCAACACAGGAGGATGGCTGTGAGAGGCCCATGCTGTTCTTGTGGGTCCCACACACCTGGCCATGGGCTCAGCAGCTCGATTCTGCCTCCAGCTCAACACAGGCAAAATAGAGCTGGAGAGATGGACCCAACCCCACAGGGGAGAAATGATGATCTCAGTGTTGATGGCAATAGCTTGGTCCTGCTCAAACCAATGGCAAAGCCCTGAGGACTTGGAGAAGATGTTTAACTTCCTTCCCTGAAGGCCATCACACCCCTCCGTGGGCTTTCAGTCCTCAGCCATGCTACTAAACACCAGGACCCAACCCAGAGACCTACCTTCTCCACCCGGAAAGACATTGCTCTGGGCGACACTTGCAGGGTGGGAGCAATGAACTCGCACGTGACAGCCACTTGCATTATCCGTCTCTTCCCAAACTGGTTCCCCACGATGGCATGACACACCAGCCGCTCCTTCACTACCTGTGGGCAAGAGTCACACGTCACCCACCAAGTGCCAGCAGGGAGCCCAGAAAACACCATGGAATTTGCAAGCCGTGGACACAGAAGGAATTTGATAGCCTGGATAAACCCATGCCATGGGATCTTGGCCATCAACCCTCCACAACTATTACACTGCCATAAAGCTACAGTTACTGGTCTCCTTGCTAGTCCTCTCTTCATGCTCCATCCTACTTATTCTGCTCTCCCAAAATCCTTAGTGCTACACCCCAACGTCCACAAAAGGCACCCACAAAGTCAGGTGGAACTGGAATAATCCCCCCCCTCCCGCAAACTGTTATCGCCACGATGTGCCCTGCTGCTCAGCATGATCATCATGCTGAAAAACATCATCTAGGTCCAAGCCGCTGCCATGGGCAGGGACACCCTCCCTAGACCAGGCAGGCCAAAGCCCCATCCAACCTGGCCTTGAACCCTGCCAGGGATCCAGGGGCTTACACAGCCTTGCTGGGTAACCCATTCCCTTGATTTCTCATGGTTCTACTTCCCCAGGTTCCTCCCCCTCCACTCTTCACAAGAATCACAAGAATCTCAAGGTTGGAAGAGACCTTTGAAGATCATCGAGTCCAACCATTCCCATCCTATGCTAAACCATATCCCTAAGTACCTCATCTACCCTTTTTTTGAACACATCCAGGGATGGTGACTCAACCACCTCCCTGGGCAGCCTGTTGCAGGCCCTGACAACTCTTTCAGTAAAAAATTTTTTTCTAATATCCAATCTAAACCTGCCCTGGCCCAGCTTCATGTCATTTCCCCTTGTTCTATCTTCTGTCACCTGGCTGAAGAGACCATCGCACACCTCTCTACAACCTCCCTTCAGGTAGTTGTAGGTGGTGATAAGGTCTCCCCTCAGCCTCCTCTTCTCCAGGCTAAACATCCCCAGCTCCCTCAGCCGTTCCTCGTATGATTTGCCCTCCAGCCCCTTCACTAGCCTGGTTGCCCTTCTCTGCACTCTTCCCCCTCTGGTACAGCTCCACAAGCCAACTCCTCTCGGGAGCCTACAGCTTTCACAACTCTTGGGTTGTACGTGCACCGCAGGGAGTTGGGCTTCTGACCAACCTCAAGAGTACCAACTTCTCAAGACCCAAAGCTACATCTGCTCCCCATGCTCTTGCCTCACAGGTGCCCTTCACAGGGCTTCCCAGTGCCCTTCTCAAGATTTCCAAGCAAGACACCCTCTCCAATGCCCTAAGCATTTTAGTTTCTTTCTTGGACCTTTTTCTCCACCTCAGCAAAACCTCGGGACTCACAACTGCACGGGGACAGTCCCACCGCAACCAACTGAGCCGGGAATCACATCTTGGAGCCTCCGCCGAGGCAACCCTTTCAAAACACCTTTCAAAACACAGCAGGAGCTTCATGCAGATTTATTCCACCTTCGCCTAAACATCTGTGCCCAGTGGGCCTGGAGCAAGGGAATGCGCCCCAGGCTTAGCTGGCAGCTCCTCTGCAGAGCTTCCCCTGGAAAGAAGGGGCCAGGAAGAAGACGACACAGCGATTCCGCTGAGCTACCCCCGCTCTGAGCTGCCATCCAAGGGCGCTGCCGGACCTGATCGCCCTTGGGACACGGGGCCGGCCAAGAGCCTGGGGTGAGCTGTTCTGGGAATACTGATACAAGTGAAACTGTCAATTCTAATGATCCCTGGGAGCAGCTTCCCCCATGGAGAACATCACTCCCACCATTCTGGCTGCTGCGCTGGGCTCGTTTTTCTCCTCCAGGACTGGGCTCTAAGCAAGCCCTCTGGCCATGTTTGTCTGCAGAGGGAAAAAAAACGCTGCTCCCAGACGCTCCCCTCCCTTCCCAGGGCCTTTGTTTTACTCCCTGCTTCCCCCAGAGAAATTACCTCGCGGTTTCTCAATCCACTCCCTGCCTCTGCTCCTAGGCTAAGCCTAACTTATTTTCTCTGCCCTTCCTTCCCTGTAACCCACTGTTTGCCCCTGTTCCTTCAGCCCCTATTTTGGTATGGGCAAGTTGGCTTGATGGTAGCTATAGAAACACCCCAAAAAAACCCCGTGGGAACTGATGGTGGCCAGCAAGGAGTGCAACTGGTGCTGACATGGTCACTCGGGGCGTTGAGATATTTTCTTGAACGCACTTGTTCATCTTCCCAGGGAGAAGTCAAGGGGATGCAGGAGAAGCCCCAGTGGAGGTGATGCGATGGGGAAAGCTCAGCACCCGGGGGGGAACCTCACCTGAGGAGTGCTGGAGGAGCCTTCCAGAGTCATCTCCACAGTCTGGCCTGGCATCAGCTCCACTGTCAGGGGTTGAATCTTAAACACGGGACTGGCAGGTCTGGAGGTCTTGGAGGAACCTTTGCCCTTGGTTTGGATGGCAGGGAGACAATCACGACGGGGAGATGGGGGGGAACCTTCCATTCTCCAATAGAGCCGATGGATGCGTCGTCCTGCGTTCGTTATCTTGAAGCGGTAACAACAGGGACGTAGGCTAGAAGAGAAGCAGAGATGGAAAATGGCTCAGGAACTGCCTCTTCCCAGCACCCACCTGGCTTCAGTGCCCCGCTGGCCTTATCTGACCACTCACCCAGCAACAAATCCACCTCCAAAACCACTGACCCAGCTCAAAGTTACACCAAGAGCCAGACCCTGGCTGCCCCTAAGTTCATCAGCATCCAGCAGCCGGTCTGTTTGCACAGACCAACCCACCCAACCTCAGGAGACTTCTCCTCCATTCAGGGCCGGTCCTGCAGCCACCATGGCTGCTCCGTGCTGTGGCAGCTGGCGGAAGAGACAGAAAGGAAAACAGGCAGGAGAAGGGAGGAAAGAGTATCTACATCTGATAGAGAGCAGCCTGGCAGGGGAGAGGAGAGAGACAGCAAGCTCAGAGATGATACAGGGCAAAGACAAATTCTGCTGCTCCTCCCGGACTCCCTGGGGCAGAAGGGAAACCAAACAGCGCTGGTAACTTAGTCAAGGAGTTGCTAACAAGCTACTGCCAAGTTTCTCTGCCGCTGCCAGACGATACTCCACAGCCAGTGAAGAAGCCAGCAAGGCTACTGCAAAAAGTACTGTGTACTGTGTTTCTACTTGTAACGTCACGTTTCCCAGCTGGAGGCTTCCAGAACCTGCTGTTTTCTTCCAAATCTTTACTCCATCAAGCCAGAAAATACATGGATTCTGACCCAGGGCAAGTCGGGAACCATTTCCCAACTGGTGTCTGGCTCAGTGGCTTTCTGAGGGAATCTAACAACTTGAAAACCGCCCAGAAAACATTTCTAAAGGAGTTCCTGGGGCTTCAGTGGCAGCGAGCCAGGACTTGGAGTGCTGGAGGAGAACCGGCCCCAAGGATTTCAGCAGAACTCCTCCTTGCTGGGCCCACAGTAGAGCCCGGAGCAGACAGATAACTTACCTGAAGTGGGGGCCCAAGTTGAGCTCTGGAGCAAGTTTGTCCACGACGATGGTGGTGCCAATGCCGAAAGCCCGGATCAGGACATTGTAGCTGTGGCTGTTCTCTATGGACACGATCACCTTGTCCTTGAATTGTTCAATGTCATCCAAGTTTGCTATGACAGTCACAGCCACCTTGGTCTCGGGGGGGATCACTCCTTTACTGGGCTCAATCCTGCAGCGCGAGCGTTTGCCAGCCTGTAAGACACGGCAGACGCTAAGTGAGCACAGACACTACAGACCCTGCTCTCTTCTGGGGTGCAGGAGAAAGGACTAAAGACATGAGGGTAAATACATAAAGGCTTCGTTTCCCTAAATCCAAGCGTCTGGAAACAGCAACTATGCTGGAGCTTGTATTGCACCCTCCTTTAACAGACCCACTTCTTTAACCCTGTTTTGCCCAGCCCAAGGGATGCTCATCCTCGGGAAAAGCTTTATTCCCCTCCAGCCTCCCCTAGGGAGAGCACACCAAGGCAAGCTGCATCTCTCCTGGCTTCCCCACAGACGGGTTTGCACAAAGCCTCAAGGCCAGGACTGCTCAAACCCCACTGCAGCAGCCACGCAGCCAGGGGATATGGCCGAGAGCCTGAAGGATAAACTCTGCCAAACGGGTTGAGCAAAATCCTGATGCCCAAAGTCTTCTTTCCCCAAGAGTTGGGCAGTGCTTCCCAACAGCCCCCCAGGACTGAAGCACTCCGTTCCCACTGATCATCAGCCGCAGTGAGGTGCCCTGGCACTCTCTGCTTCGGGAAATCCAGCTCTGAATGTTTACAGAGGGGCAGTGAAGAAACAAGCAGGAAGAAACCTGCCAGCTGTGCCCTGTGGGCACGGCCCCAGCTTCCTCTCTCTTCCTCTCGTTTTTTCCAGATTGCCCTTTACAGATGGGGCGAACAGGGCACTGGACCCCCCAGTCCTTCTAAAGCCACATTCACAGGGAGCAAGCTGGCAGCAGAGCAATGGTCTCCATCACCAGGAGGAGCTTGAAACAGACGCAGAGAGAGCAGGGAGATGATCGGGAAACCCGTGCTCCTTTCAGGAGAAAAAAGGCTACGGGCTTCTCTTCATCTCAGAGCTCCAAATACACAGCTCAGAGCAAAACACCTCCCACAATGTAAAGCCAGAACTTGTGAAAAGGACCTGGCATCAATTTCTGCTCAACCATCCAGGAAAACTCCCTGCCTCAGTGAGGGGTACCCCAGTGCTGGGCTTCTCGTGCTGCGCTGCGGTGGAATACCTTGCTGCTCTCTCAGATAGCAACATGGAAACATCACGTACAAAAATCAAGTCCCAGGCTGCTATGGAGCCATCATTTCTGTTGGGAAATATCCCCACAGATACTTACCACCTCTGCCCGGAAGGATGCAGGGATAACACTCTGGTTGCAGAGGTAGAGAGTGCGAGAAGCGTCTGCCAGAACTTGGATATCGCCAAAATCGATCTTGCTGGGATACACATGGACAACTGGTCCCTCTCCAACGGCCTTCAAGCTGATGGCCTGCTCCAGGTAGGGAAGATTAAAAAAACAAAGGCAAGGGAAAGTTTAAAGAAGAGATGGCTCTCAGGGCACCCCTAGACTGGAGGGTGATTACGGCTGTCGGTCGTTTGAGGTGTTGTAACACTGATGCAGAAGGCCTGGAGCAAGTGTGGGATCTACAGTGATCCCATCAGGAAGCCACAGGCCCCTGTTACTGGGGGATAAAGAAAACCAGCTCCCCACACTTGTATTTTCCCCCTTGCTCAGCTCTCCTTCCTCTACCCCATGCCTGCTCCTGCCCCTTTTCTTGCTCCCGCTCCTTTTCCCGCTGGATCTTGCCCCAAACTGTCCTCTAGGACTTCCAGACAGCCACACTTGGCCGGTAACTTCTTCCGCATCCCCCACAAAGCTGCCCCCTGAAAACCAGCGTGAGCCCCCAGCAAAGCAGGCTCTTGGCAGCAGAGATCACGTCCGTTGGCTGCCTCTCGGTGCTGCCTCTGGGCACTCCCAGTACTACAGGAACAAGAGATTCATTATTCATTCTGTCCCTCAAGCAGGATTGCTTTTCTCTCCAGAGCCTGAGACCCTCCAAGTTTTCTTCTTGTAAAGGCCATGGTAGGAGGAGGAACACGGGTTCCTGTGCTGAGCCACCTTCTCACAGCGCTAAAAACCAGGGAACTTCATCTGCTCTGGTTGGACTTCACCAGTTCCGAATCATAGAACGGTCTGGCTTGGAAGGGACCTCAAGGACCAGAGAGCTCCAACACCCTGCCACAGGCAGGGCCAACAACCTCCATGCCTGGAGCTACACAAGGTTGCCCAGGGCCCCATCCAACACTCCCTTGAACACTCCCAAGGATGGGGCACCCACCCCTTCTCTGGGCAGCTCCTTCCAGGCCCTCACCACTCTCTCTGGAAAGAACTTCCCCCGATATCTCATCTAACCCTTCCCTCATTCAGTTTCACTCCATCCCCCTTGTCCTGCCAGTGTCTGCCCTTTGGAACAGCTGATTCCCTCCTGTTCCTCTGCTCCCTTCAGGGACAGGAAGGCTGCAATGAGGTCCCCTCAAAGCCTTCTCTTCTCCAGGCTGAACAAGCCCAGCTCCTAAGAACACTTCAACCTTTCAACAGAACCCGAACACACAGAACTCCCAGCACTGACAATCTCTGTGCGATTCACCGGAGGACACGGAGTGGGATTTAACCTCAGGACAAACCAGCCTCTGTGATGGAAAACCTTTAACGATGGCCCACTCGAGGAAAAGGCACTGACAGCTGTCAGAATCACTAGTCCAGTTCAGGCAGAAGGAGCAGCGTCTGTAAACACTCATCTCTTGACAGCGCACTGTGCAAGAGCCAAAAAACCCCCAACAAGCCACGTACCAAGGCTGGTACCTCAAAAATAGGAAGCTAAAGCTGTGTGATGATAGATGTTTCATCGCTCCGGGAGGAGGGAGGTAGGGAGAGCTGAGGTCTTACTGATGCTTGCCCAGAGCTGCCAGGAAGAAGGAGCTGGAGGGAAGAGCTGTGTCTCACCAGCTGCCTTGGCTTCCCGGTAGCAGTGGGGTGGAAGCAGCAAAGGCAGGGCAGAGCCCTCTGGAGGTGGACACAATAACATCTGGAAGATGCTCAGGCTAGCTGGTTTTAACGAGGGAACGTGCACTAACACAATGAATCCTCACCAAGGAGAAGGCTTATTAAAAAGCCAACGAAACTCTTCATCTGCTGTCTTCTTAAAGGGGGAAAGAAAAACCCTGTTCAACAGCGTGACGGGCAATGTGACACCCGTGAAAGGCGACAGGAGTTTTGCTCTGGGTAATACTGCTGCACGTACAAACCCCAGCACCACTCTGGCTTTGCTTCTGGGTACCATAACGTCACGGTAGATCCTTTAGGAAAGAAGAGCATCTGTCCCTGGCAGACAGCCGTGGTCCACGTGACCACCAGTAACCCCAGGTCTGGGTTTTACCAGCTCCTTCCCACAGAGGATGACAGAATACACCACACCAAAGCTGGCACGCAGCCGCTGCAAACCCAACACCAAGCGACAGACACCCAGAGGGACTCAACGCAATGCAAGGTGCGGCCGCAGACTCGGTATCCGCGCTGACGGGGTGACTTCAGAGCCAGCTTGCGCTCTGCTCCATCGTGACGCACTGCAGCCACTCCCCCGGGGTCAGGCTGACGTCACAGGATCCCTATGGGGAGGATTTGCCACCAGTGCAGCATGTGCAAGTTGATGCTCTGCTAGCCCAGAAAACTTCAGATGAATCCACTACTCTGCTTAGACTATAGGAAACAGGGAGAATGCCGCCCCACGGCCAGAAACTCCCATCCCTGCGCTCAGTACACCCAGGGAAGCCTCTACCGGCGCTCGCGGCAAGGGAGCATAAATGCTGCATGTTAAAGACCGACTGCACGGGCTTGTGGAGCCACTCAACCCCCTGCCAGGGAGAGCTGGGATCCTCCAGCTGAAGCACAAGGAAAATGAAGATGACGTTCACTTCCAAAGGCAAATACTTTAGGCAAGGTGAAGCTTTGAACCCAGAAGCTGTTAGCTCAAGGAGAAAAGCTTTGCAAGGAACCTGCAGTTAAACAGCAGGCTGGTTCTAGAGGGCAGAAATCCCCCTTTTCCAGGGAAACACCACATCTACGCCCAAGCAACTGGTTTGTCCCACTTCAGGCTTGCCTGTCTCTCCTACCAGCACAGCCACAAAGGCCAGGCTTGAGATGTTCCCTGGCATCCAGGGATTGAGCAGCATTGTTTCCATCTGTTTTAATGACAGTTTCAATCCCCAGCCTGCTTTCAAAAGGCCAGCCTCCCTTTCGGGTACAGAAAGCTTAAGGTTCCTGTAGCATCCTACTTCATGCTCAGAGAGATGGCAAGACATCTTGAAACAGCCGCTTCCAAAGTTAATATCATTCTAAACTTAAATTTAATTAACTACATTTGTTCTAGATTTCAGCTAGATGAAGCCAGGACACTACACAAGGCATTCTCCTGCCTACATCTTGCTGTCACTGCTGCTGCTGTGCATGCCTGAACGCTAACAGCATCTTTCAGGAGGCTCCAGAAACATCGTCAGGAATGCTTCACCATTTCCAAGCCTGTGCTGGAAAAAGGAAGAGTCCCTGCCTTGCAGATGCCAGGGGTGTGGAGATGCACAGGGCTTTACGCAGAGATAAGACAGATACTTCTCGACGTGATGGGCCAAGCTCTCAGCGTGGTTTCTCACACAGGGTGTCCCAGTGCCCTCCTGAACAAAAGTTCCTGCTCTGAAGCAGCAGCTCCTGCTCACCTAATCACGCAGCAGAGTCTCAGCTCCAGGGACCATGCTGAGTTGCAGACTGCGCTCGTTATCCTGTCTCCCCTATCTATAATGATGTGCCACATCGGACTCTCAGACTGTCACCTGCCCAAGAAGTCCCACCAGCCTTCCTCTCCTCTAGACCTTGACTGTTGCTTGTACCACGAACCCCTTTCCTTGTCCACCCTGGCTGCGTACTGCAGCCCCGGGAAGGATCCCTGGAATTAGGAACCTCGAGGACTCACCAATGGGGATTTCTTGTTCCCAAGCACAGCGAGCACAGCAGAAGCAGACTGATGTCCCAACTTCTGGGCTTCCAGCACCAACGGGACCCTGACAGTGCTGTAAGGCTTGATGATCCCAGAGAACACGGGGCTGCAGTACAGCACAGCATCACCCTGCTTGTGCTTCTGTAAGAGACAGAATCAAACCCAAATTCAGAGCGACCTCCGAAGAAACCTGCACTCCTTAACATCTACCACTGGAACCCAGCTAGGAGAGCGGGATGGGCTTTGAATCCCAAGGGGGTCCAAAAGCTGCTGCACCCACAGGCATACACACCCTTGCCAGCAGCCTCCTCACAGCAGCTTTTCAACACCCTGCATAAAATCAACCTAAAGACTAGAATACAAACCTCTTCCCAAAGTCTATATGCGGGGGGGGGGGGGGTGTGGGGGTGGTGCGGTTCTTCTACACCCAAAGGTCTGCTGAAAACAAGAACCCATCTGAATATAAACCAGCAAGGTCTTACCCCACCCCTTTGTTATTATTTTTCATCCCCTTAATAAACCCCTGGATAACTCTTGAGGGCAGATGCGATGCCAAACCTGAGGAAGGAGCCTGTAGCAGGCTGGAACGCGGCTCTTGTTCACCAGGGTCAGCGGCCGCTCGTACTGGAAGTTTAGGAAGCACCGGCCAAATGTCACAGTGGGGTCCCGCACTTCCAGCTCAGGAGCGATGCATCTAGGCAAAGAGATGTCCCAAAGGGAATTAGAGATACTGAGAGAACGTAGAATTTGTTTCCTCCTTGAATAGGGCACAGAGGAGCGGAACACATTTGTCACTGTCAGACAGACATGTATTACCCCGACAGCAATAAATCACCTTCAGCTTCCTGTATTCCCTTTGATTCCCACAGCAAGCCCTGAGCTCTGGAGGAACCTTCCCACCAAGGATTGGTGCAGTATGGCCCAGTATCTCAGCAGAAACTACTCCCTCCTCTCCAGAAAAGGGGCCTGAAGAGCCTCAACTGCTTGCTGTGGCGATGGAAGGTCCGAGCCAGCCCCTGCCTTACGCAGTGGGTGGTTGTTAAAAAGAAAATCACAGCCCAGACACTGACCAGACGGCGGAAAAGCACCAGTGAGCTGCATCCTACTGGTAATGACACCGACACCCACAGCACAGCGGGATCCAGCCTGGCTGCAGCAGGGATGACTTCCAGCTTAAGTGTGAGAACATTCATGCTCAAAAGGACCAGAGGGAAGCAGCAAAACCTGAGCTCTCCTCAGCATCAAGGACTCTGTTTCTCCTTCGGAAGATCTTGCTGTTATTTTTCCTGCACCAGTCCTGCCCTAAGCCCCTTCCCCATTAGCACGTGCCTTTGTTAAGCCAGACAGACACCAGGCTGCTCCCCACATCCCAAAGGAACACTGTGCTTTGGTGGCAACACAGACACAGTTCCCCCACTGACTGCTTGCAGGAAGGAGGAGAGAGACAGCCCTTTGGAAGTCTGTTACACCTCACCCACCAAAGAAATAGGTCTATAATTAATCTAATTAATATAATTAGGAAAAGGCTGGGGGCTGTGCCTGTCTGGTGAGCACAGATGCTCCTCAACACTGGCTGCTTTCAAAGCCCTGCTTAACGAGCTCATTAAGTAATACTTCTCGTTTGGAGCTGGCCTTTGTGTGAGGGGAGGAGAGACGATGCACCAGGAGAGAGGACACGCCGCAAAGGAAAGCGCCGATACCTGGCTGTGAGGAGCAGCCCCAGCACCTCCTTGCCGACACCGTCCACATCCACCACCAGCGCCAGCTTGTACTTCTTCACGGTGTTGGAGCACAGGGTGACCTGGTGACAGAGAAGACCGTCAAAGACATTCACCACCCCCAAAAACTATCGTTCCGTGTGTGGCGTCCCCTGATTCTCCTTCCATGGTAAGGAGAAGGATTTTCCCCTCATCCTTCTGCTGCTCCATGTGTAGAGCAGAGTCTGAGAGCAATAAAGGTCTCCTGACAGCATCTGCTTGGTTCAACACCCTGTGTGGTTAACAGGGTGTGTGTAAGCTGAATTAAAGCCTAATCAGACAACTGCTCTGCTCACCACTGTATTAAAATTAATCTCGGTTCTAATCTCAGCTACAACAGCGTAAATCCCGGGGCAATGCGCTGCCTCAAACCCAGCGAGTTCAGCTTTACAGCCAGGGCCAAATGCCAAGGGCCCCAGAAGTTGGGTGCAGGTCACACCTGGCAGAGCTGCTTCAGCCCCCCCTAGGGATGGTTGCAGTGAATGCAGCTCCTCTGCTCACTGGGAGAGGGAAAACAAGTCCGGGAAGAAAAGCAAACTGCTTTACACAAGGGCATCTCTCTAATGGCCACCCGCTGTCCTCATCCTTCCTCTGCCCACGGTTAAGCCAAAGCCACAGCTCCACGCAGCGCTCAAGCACACACGTGGCTTCCGCACCTGACCATAGGGCACAGGATGCTCAGCGGATGGTTCTGGAAACAAACCGATGCCCCTTCACAAACATCCCGGAGCAACCCAGACAACAGAAGTGCATCTATCTGCCTCCCATCACTAAAGCCCCCCCGGACCCTCCCCACCAGTGAAGCTTCAGCTCCATCTGCTGAAGCACGGCCGGACGGATTCTCCCCACACCTTGATATTCCTGGATCCCAGGGCGCGGATGGTCCCGCTGCAAGGCTCGATGGTAAATTCAGCCGGCCTGATGGAACCTTCAACTCCCCATCTCCAGGGCTCAGGATCGTTGTTCAACAGCCAAGCAGCACTGGTAACGCTGGGCCCTCCCGAGCCGTCCCCGGGGATGCGAAGGTGGAAAGTCATGGGCACCAAGGAGGTGTTTTTGAGGCGACAGGACAAGGTGTGAGGGAAGCCTGGGGAAGAGACACACAGAGGGATTTATGCCCCCATTATCCCACCATTCCTGGGCTGAACAGCCTCTCACGGTAAAACTGCGCCTGGACTTTGGCTCTCTTCAATCTCAACTGCAGCTAATTGAGAAGCCCAGCAAGGAATTAATTGCCATGGAAGCTCTGTGCCAGGCTGGTGATGGAGATCCCTCCTTGGCAGCTCTGACGCCCAAAGCCATGAGTTTTTCTCTCTCAGCTGCCCCGACACCAGCACCGGTTACGTCTCACGTAAGAGTGAGCAGCCAGACAGAGCATTTACTCCCAGAATCGGATCCGTAAAACTCCCCATGAACACCCCCTATGGTTTGCAATACGGAAGAGCAGGTTAGCACCAAGGAGAAGCTGCAGTAAAAGCAGGGATGGATGAAATGGGGAGCTACAGCCCGATGCAAAGCCCTCTGATGCAGTTTTGTTAGCTGGAGCCTTACGGCATCTCCTGTTTCAGGGTGACCAGATGGAGCACGGGAAGGTTTGCAGCCCACTTGGCAGGAGCTGAGCCTGACACTGGCTGAGAAATCAGCAGAAGCCGTGTCTCACCTTCCCTAACGAACGGCGACGTCTCATTACTGCTCAAAAAGCTCTGACACCAGCTTTCCCTGCCGCACCAGTGGCATAACCCCACTCAGTGGGGATGTTCTGCAGAGGCAGGAGACCAGCCCAGGAGAAGACATCTGGTTTGGCTGGCCCATCTCGATAATGGCCCTTCCATCAATCCACAACTGATTTCCCATTAAAAACTTCACCTCATCTCAGTAAAAAGCCTTTTGTGAGGCAGAGATGGAGAACCAGAACCTGCATTTCAATGGAGCTCTGGATGCTCAGCCACCAGCGCTGCTGGCACAGCAGAACTGGGCTTTCGGGGTGGGGGCACACAGGGAAGGAGCTCTGTGCAGAGCTATGGCTTGGGCATATTATGGGGTAGGTGATAACAAGGTGCCCTCCCAGCACTAATTAACATTTCACACTAAGGCTCAGGGGACTGAATGGCTCCTGTCCTCCCAACATTTATCCAGAGCAGCTCCAGGCTGGTTCACAGCTCCATCACCCTTCTCCCCCTCCAACATCTCCCTTTTCCCCCAACCCCAGCGTCGCCCTTCTCCCCCTCCCAGGCACCGCCCTTCTTCCCCCCGCCAGCATCACCCTTTTTTCCCCATCTCCCATTCCCGGGGCATTTCAGGGACTGATACCCTCGCAGCCATTCTGCTGCCAAGGGTATCAGTCCTGCTTTTAACACCCTGAAGGCTGCTGCTGCAGAGGAACACACATTCTGGGTGCTCTGAGGTTCCAAGCGCCCTGTTTCGGTAACGCATGGACCTCTCGGCCCACGGTCCAAGCCCAGGGCGCACTCACCGAAGGAGACGTCACCGAAGCAGAGGGCAGGCACATCGAAGTGGAGCGTTGGTCCAATGACGCAGCCACTGTGAGGACAGACAGACAAGGCACTGGCTGAGTTAGAGAACTGCAGAGCTTTCAGCTCTCCCTGCTGCTCGGACGGGTAAGAGCCGGTGTCAGAACCACGGCGGGTTTCAAACCAGCCCCTCACACCCTTGCCCTCATTCAAGGGGACAGGAGGTGGCCAGCAGCTATCAGATGGGGCTTAGGGCACAGTGTCAGGCAGGATAGGGCAAAGCTATGCCCCCAAGTTGGCTCAATGAGGGGCCCCAAACAAGCGATGGCTCCGTGACTCAGTTTCCCCATCTCTAACGCATGGGTAGAGATGCCCACACAAAAGCGGACTCAATGGAGTAACCCTCCTCAGGCTCCCTTCTTCTCAGCTGGAGCCAGCGTTTCCATTGAGTGGCTGAGCGTCTTCTCAGGAGATCTGGATCCACACAATTATCAGAATCCTAGGGAGCGCACAGACACCCACCAACCACAACAAGATCAGCAACAATTCTACACAGGAATGTATCAGCTTCTCACTGCTGACACAGCCAAGAACAACACATCTTAAACCAAACACGGGGCCCTGAACCCACCACACCTCCTCTCCTGTCCCTAAAATCAGCTCCAAACTCTGAAACTCGCCATCACTGCCTGAAATCGGCCCTTGGAGCCACACACCATTCATGAATTCACCTCATGGCTGATGCCACCCGAGCCCAGCTCCACCTGGGGGGGAAACGCGGATGTTTTGGGAACGATCACATCTATGGCAGCATTAGTGGACTCGGGGGTTCTTGCTGAGTGGGAAGGATAACAAAGAACTGCTCAAACACTCATCCTCGTTCCCTTCTTCATAGCCCAGTGTCCCACCAGCCAGCTCACATCCAAATGGGAGTTGTTCTCCGCATGGGACTCAATCCAGCATTCAAAGCCTCCCGAGGAGCGGGGCGCTCAGCTCGAGCGGGTGGGTGGGTGTCTTGAAGCTCCAGTTGGTCACACCGACTCCCCGCTCTCTCTTCAAGCAATAAACTTCTTGTTCTGTTTTTACCGGTTTCTCTTGCCTCACCAGCAAAACCCACTGCAGATTCCTTTCATTTCTTGGCTACCTTGATCTAGCAGGAGGCTGCTGGCCGAGGAGGCACAGCCAGCCCCACATCTTGCCTGCCTACACCACACTATCCCACCAGCCCATGGTTATGACCCACTGGGACAAGTCACTTCCAGCCCCAGGATCATCACACTGGGGTGTCAAAGGGTCACGATAGGAACCTGTCACTGCCAAACTCCGTGCCAAGAGTGTCCTGGAAAGCTCCACCAAGAAGGCCAAGGTGCTTCCCACAGGCACCCAAGTCTTTCAGAGTTAAACAGGGTATATTGAGGGCGTAGGAAGGAAGGAAGGTCATCACCCCTGGGTTGCAAGGTTCAAACTGGAGCCAAGGTTAAAGGGTCTCAGCTCTTAACCTAGCATCCCCATGCCAAGACCTCCCACAACACCTTTTTCTCTCTGCTTCACCAGAAAATGAGGCAGGTGGGAGATCACTACCCAGAGATAACTCCAGAGGTGCCCACCAAGCTCCTGTAACCTCCCCACTCACCTGATAGACAAGGTCACGGGCTCAGGGGATCCATTCACATTGAACTTGAATTCTTCTGTGAACTTCCCCAGGATGGTGGAACTGAAGGAGATCTGGATGACCTGGAGATCGTCTGGCAAAATCTCCCCCTCGCTGGGGAGAAAGGTGAAGCAGGAGCCCAGAGCTGTAGCTGGAGGAACCAAGCTGAAGGCAGCTTGGATGAGTCCTTTGTTAAACAGCACCACCTGCAGCAGGAAGGCAAAATGCAAACGCAGAAGGACATTTCCTTTAGAGAAGACCCATTTGCTTTCTAATTCAACAATGAACACCTGCAAGGCAGAAGGCAAAGGAAATACAACGGGACAAGTTCTGCCTTTGGGTTTTTTCCAGGCAAAGCAGTGATAACTCCATAGAACCTCTGCCTTTGTCCAGCTGGCACAGAACTGCCCTGCTCACAACTCCTGAGCTGCCAGAAATCCCACAAGGAGCCACCAGGCTCCAGCCCAAGCCCTGCTAGCTCTCACAGCTCACCTCGTACTTGTGTGCTGCTCCCATGAAGACATCCCCGATGTCCAGACGCTCAAAGCTGGAGCGCAGCTGAGGCCCTATGCCTTCCCCTTGGATGCACAGGGGCAGCCTGGTCTCACGGCCTGGGGAGAGAATTCAATGTCAGAACAGCAATTCCCTCTGATCCCGCATTTTCCAGGCCCTAGCCTCCGACTTGGGGCTGGCAGAGATCAGCCCAGGAAGATCCAGGGAAAGGTACAGGACCCTTCCCTTGGCAGATATGCCTTTGGGCTGCTTTCTCCTTTCTGACCAAACCCTTGGGCTGCTTTCTAATTGAGCCATCACTTTGCACCCTGAAACAATCACACAATCATTAAGGCTGGAAAAGACCTCCAAGATCATCCAGCCCAACCATCCCCCCACCACCTCTATTACTCACTAAACCATGTCCCTAAGTACCTCATCCAACCTTTCCTGAGGGACGGTGACTCCACCACCTCCCTGGGCAGCCCCTTCCAATGCCCAATGGCTCTTTCGGAGAAGAAATTTCTCCTCCTTTCTAACCCGAACCTCCCCTGGCACAACTTGCAGCCATTCCCTCTCGTCCTCTCGCTACTTAGCTGTGAGAAGAGGCTGAGCCCCAGCTCCCCACAGCCTCCTTTCAGGGAGCTAGAGAGAGCAATAACGTCTCCCCTCCGCCTCCTCTTCTCCAGGCTGAACGCCCCCAGCTCCCTCAGCCGCTCCTCAGAGGATTTGCCCTCCAGCCCCTTCCCCAGCCCCACTGCCCTTCTCTGCACACGCTCCAGGACCTCCATGTCCTTCTTGGAGTCAGGTGCCCAAACTGAACACAGGATTTGGGGTGATGCTGAGTTTCCAACGCCACCTCTGAATCTCTTCCCATGTGCTAAGATGAGCTTTGAAATCCACTCAAGGAAGGTGTAAA
Organism: Gallinula chloropus; assembly: GCF_964237585.1. Taxonomy (NCBI): domain Eukaryota; kingdom Metazoa; phylum Chordata; class Aves; order Gruiformes; family Rallidae; genus Gallinula; species Gallinula chloropus. The sequence continues at coordinate 233,279 of NW_028168402.1, forward strand.
GCTCAGGAAAACACAACCCAAGACAAAAATCTGCTGTTTATACTCATGCAGCTCAGCACCACCTGCACCCAACATACAGCTCAGCTCCACACCTGGGTGCTCCAGGGCTCGCCACCTGCAGCAGCATCTAACCACCACAGGGCTTTAGGATGTCTAGGGAGAAGCAACTCCCCAAATTCCCACCATAATACCTCAGCCAGGCTCCTCCCCACCACGGGCAAGAGCAGGAGGGGACAGGAGCCGTACCTGAGATGTCGCAGTAGAACTTTTGTTGATACACTCTGGCTTCTCCAGGCTTAAAGGTCACACTAATTTCAGCTGAACAATTTGGCAAAATCTCTCCCTCCTAAAACAGAAGCAGACAGCAAACCATTTCTCTTCAAACGTCACATCCCTTCGTTCCAACCGTGGCCCCATGAGCCGATATTTAGAGCACCAGGGAAGAGGAAAGAGCCAGTAACACTGATCAACAATATTTATAAGGGAGTTTGGAAGCAGCTACGAAAAACTTTCCCAGTCCCTGACCTTTACTGGCACCTGGGAGAGGCATTTTCTTAAATTAGGGCTATAGCGGAGCAACCAGCCCAGATCACACTCCAGCGAGTCCAGCAGGATCGCTTCAGAGGTGCCGGCCAGTCACGGACTCACAGACCGTTAGGAGCTGAAAGGGACCTCCAAAGCTCATCCAGTCCCACCCCCTGCCAGAGCAGGGTCACACATGGTAAATCCTACAGGAATGCATCCAGGGGGGCTTCAATGTCTCCAGAGAAGGAGACTCCCCAGCCTCTCTGGGCAGCCTGTTCCAGGGCTCCATCACCCTCACAGTGACAAAGTTCCGGGGGCTGAATTTGCCCTCCTTCCCACAGAGGAGCGCTTCGCTCTTCAGGTCAGCATCTCAACTGACATGGTCCCACACCCTGCGTTAGCCCTGTGCAAGGTGTGCCTTTACATGTAAGGCTCCATCCCTCTGAACGTGGTCAGGACACTTGGGCAGCTCTTCATTTATAGCCCTGGGAGCAAAGCCCAGCTTTAGGCTCCCGGTGCCCATCACGAGTTGGGAAACGCTTTTTGCCGCCAGCTCTCCCGGCCCCACCAGAAACCCAATGTTTCCTCCCAGCACATCAAGCAGGGATCTGCTGAGTGACCTCATTCAGGGAGGAAGAGGAGGAGGAAGAAGAGAAAGGGAGCTTTCAAAGCTCTCACTTACCGCTGGCTCAATGCTGAAGATCCCGTCGGAGGAAAGCAGGGATTCTCCTTGCACCTTGGCACTCTGGTCGGGGATGCTGCAGAAGAGGAGGCGGGAAAGGTGATCTTGCGTCCTGGGGTCTTACACAAGTGAGCAGCCCTCAGGAGAGCGACCTAGCTCAAAGCTGCTGCCACAACCAATGGGGAATCCACCTCCATCCTCAAACTGGCTTCTCCTACCCCCAGGATGCTCAGGGGAGGCAGAGGAGGATGAGGAGCACCAGGGCAGCGTATCACCAGGCAGGGCATCAGACCCCTGCTCTGGGCTGCAGGTTCCCAGCATCACTGTCTTCTCTTCCCTTTCAGACCCGCAGGTGTAAGGAACAACCACATCCCCTCTGCTCCCCACCCCGCCTCCACCAGAGTGTGTCTCTGCCACCTGAGAGAGGCCTTTCAAAGCTTCCCCAAAGACGTCCTTTGAAGATCCAGCCCCATCTCTCACCACCATGAAGACAGGGGGTTCTGAAGCCCAAATGCACTTCCAAGTCCCATGCTGCCCTACCTTCCTTCCCTGCAGACCCTTCCACCTACAAACTCTCCCCAGGCTTGAAGGAAAGGCAGAAACACCCCGTGCTGGAAACCTGGACAGCCCAAACCTATTCAGGAGATGGCCTCATCCTCCTGGGCCAATGAAGCTTCACAGACTCTCTGCAGCCCGGGAGCCACTGGCTCTCAGCAGTCTGCAGCTCCCACAAACACCAGAGCTCGCTCTCAGAGGAAATCCACTCACTGCAATCAAGCTTTCCTCCCCAAAACATCACCCTCAGCCAGAGGGTGGAAGCCCAGGGACACCCACCCTGATGCTGTGGATGGCTGACTTGTCCTAAAAGCACCAACCCCCCTTGAGGCCATACGGTAGCGTTCCCCTTGGGCAGGGTACCTAACCAAAGGCATCTTTGAAACGGACCTTCTCTCCCGCTGATCCTCCTCCTCCTGCGTGCCACAAGCCTTCCACTGGAAGCGGGCGATGATGTCACTGCGGTTGTGGATGGCCACGCATCTGCGCTTCGACAGCGTGAGGTAGGTCTTCTCAATGCTCACAGGCTCCTCATCCAGACAGATGTTGACGTCTACAGCCACTCCATGAAGGTGTGTGTTCATGTCTTCACCTGGAAGAAAGCAAAGGGGACTCTTTACTCCTCTCACTTGCCGATGGAAGTACGAGGAACGCAGCGAGCCTCAGGTCACAGAAGAAAGGGCTACAGCTTTTATTACCCCTCATTCCCAGGGGAGTCCCACCTCAGCCACAGCTCACACGGCATCTCCTCCAGGCCCACCACAAGTGTCAAGTCTCTCCCAGTCTCTCACTGATCCCCCCCCAAAGATGCCTGCAGGGTGTGGGCCAGAAAAGAAGGTGGCAGAGCAAGGAGCAAAGCGACAGCCCATGGCAGGATGGGATGCAGACAAGAGCTTCCCTGTGTTGTAGAAGCAGTGCCCGTACTCCTGGATCACGACAGTCTGAAGAGCTGCCACTTCAATCCACCCAGTATCGGGCAGAGGGAGAACTGTGACTTCCTCTACATTTGCTCAAGCAGGGACAGGGACAGGCTTGTCCCAGTTGCAGCAAACATTAAGCATCACTGCAGAAACCCAACCCCATGTAAGCTGTGGAGGAACCAGCTGCTTCAGTGAGAACAAGACTCAGGTTTTCCAAGCAAGCCACGAAGATCCTGACAGAAGCTGTTTAACATCTCACCTTCTCCTTGAGTTTTCCCCCCCTCAACTTGTTCTTAAAGCCACTTATGAAGCTGATGGCACTTCGGTGGCACCTCGGACCCTCGTGAAGATTTCCTACCTGTCTCTTCCTGACAAATCCCAGGAACCCCACGTCCTGGCTGCTTTAGTCCTGATGTTGTCAAGAGTGGGATTTAGAGGGCGGCGTAGAAAAAGGGGCTGGAGCAAGACCACGGGGAAGCGGCATATGGGACAGAGGTGTGTAAGGGACAGTGGGCATGTGACAGCATCCCATAGAGACACACCCCCCACAGACACGTTACGCTTACAGGACCAAATCCAGCACTGGTTCGGAATGGAACATCACACGCGCGTACGCACGCGGTCACCCAGATTCGAGGTTCATCCTTCCTCCACCCAGCAGCTCCCAGGAAAACAGATTCCCAAAGCATTATCCTTCCTGTTGAGGGGGATGCACTCTAACAGCCCCAAAACACCAGCTGGTTTTCACTTTTCTTGGAGGTAAAGCTGGGGGATAGCACCCAGCAAGGGAATTTGGGTGCTTGGGACAATAGGCAATGATGGCAGATGACTGTCACAGGGGTGTGGGGTGGTGGCCACCGTGCTGACAGCAGGGAACGCCCAGGGATGGGCCAGGACACCAGACAGACAGAATAAGGACAGACTCAGCCTTTGCCCTTCTAAGCACCAAAATACACAGAGGTTTTGAAACAAAAGGGTTTACAAGTAGATTGCAAAGGAAGTTCAGCCTTGTTCTGCTTTGAAGGACGCAGACCTGCAGATAGGACACTCACCTGTGTCGTAGCGAACTATCAGGGAACCGCAATAATCCCCAGACTTCAGTGGGTGGAAGTCCACTGTTACTTGCATGGCCTCACCGATGCCGAGCGTACCGATGGAGCGATCGACAGAGAAAGGGCTGCAACAGAGACACACACACTCATCAGGACTGTGGTGGGAGCTCTGGGGGCTCTTTTGCACTCTAGTTCCCGGCAGCTCGCTTGTGTGAGGAGCAAACAAGCAGCTGGCAGCAGCAACCCAGAACACAGCGGGTCAGAAACACGGCTGGCGACCCTCGCTCTCCAAAGTCCCGAGGGTATGAAATGACTTCATCCTCCCCAGATTCTGCATCCAGGCTCCAGTCCGGACCATACCATCAGAGAATGGGTTTTGAAGAGCCCAGAGCAGGTAAGAGGTGTTTGCATGCACAGCTTGACCCTGATGTCCCTGGGAATCAGGGTTTTTTCTGCCACCTAGAAACCTGCTACTCCTGAAAGACAGGAGAGAAGGTTTGGAGGGGGGGTTAATAGCTCCTTTTCTTCTGGCATGCTTTTACTACATCCAGCTGTACGCTTGCTTTGTTGCACAATGTCTGAAGTTTCGCAGGTCCTGATCTCCCAGCGGCACCTTGCAGTCCCCAGCTCCTATACCCTCATCTAGGCACACCAACCCAGGAGTCCCCTTCACACCAGGACCTGCTGAGATCTTGCCCATTACGGCCCTTCAGCAAGAGAGCAACACTAGACCTGTAAGCACTCTGATAATTATCTACCTTGCTATTTAGGGCTTGCTTACTCTCACCAGGGGTCAAGCTTCCCCATCTTGACAGAGTTGGGCTCAAGTTATGTCCCACGAGGATACCAAGGACCAGCATACTCCTGACATAATGCAGAAAGGCAGCTGACAAGTGAAAGAAGCTGGCAAGTCTGTGACACAGGCCCTCAAAGCACCACGTTGGCTTCTCTCCTGCACCCACATGCTCAGTAAACGCAGCGTGCAAGGAGGCTGCACTATACTGCAAGTCCCGGGCTACCTTCATCTTCTAACAGCCAAGCTTTCTTTGGTCTACTGCTGCCTTAATTGGCATCCTAAAACCAGTTGAGTTTGGGAGAACCTAGTTCATTAAAAGCTACCTCCAGCCCCAAAGGCTTAATGTTTGCACATGCTACTTTTTGGCAGCAGTGTAACAGCCAAAGTCAAGCAGCATAACCATCCCAGCAAACCCAGTCCCTCAGGACAAAGCATCCGAGACTGCACTGAAAAATCCCAGGTACACTCAGCACCTCCCAAGCCCAACCTTCCCTTCCCCCCTTTTCCTGCACCTCAGCCCTAATTTCATAACCTCGGGTGGTCTTTGTGCATCCCCACACCTCCCTGTAGTGTATGGGTACCACAGGGGATCCCTGAGCGTTCTGCCTTGGAGGATCATCTCCCGAGCTTTCCGAGCTGGGTGGGGACACTCCTAGAGGGATCTAATCCCAGACCGACCCTCTCTGTCCCTGGAGCACGGCAGAGCACAACGTCCATCGCCGCAGGAAAAGGCAGCGCTGCGCCTTGTCTGCTCCCAGACACCATTTTCATCTTAAACCTATCGGAATGACATTTCTCTCTGCCAATGTCACAGAGAAGAAACTCATTCTCCTGCCTGAACCACAAGAGCAATGGGAAGAGACTTACTGGATTTAGCCTCCAGGGATTTTTATTCCCAAGCGCTGCGGTTAGGGGCTGGGCACGGCCCTGCTGCGGAGGGAGGGCAGGCACAGAGCACACTGAAGAATGGGCAGTGCTGAGGTGGCTGGCTGGGTTTTTTTCATGAAAAAGCAGTCAAATCATGGCCAAAATGCGACCACGTTTTCTGGAAACTATCGAAGATGCTGAATTGGCCCCACACATTCACTGACAAGCTCCTCTCTGGAGCAAAAAGCAGAACAGAAAACAGCCAAGTCCTCGCACAAACGATGACCGGGCAGGGAACATCACCAGGATGTGACCAGATGCACGAGCTGAGCTCTCAGTACTGTGAGGAACAGTTAAGGATGGGAGATGGGCTGCAAAAGCACCCTAATGGGGAGAGCAGAAAGTTCTACGCTTGGTGCCAGGGAAGGGAACCCAGAGAGGGGAGGCAAAGACAAGTGGCACAAGCAGGACAGCAGATTGGGGAACGGTGGCACCTGAGCTGGTTTGTGAATGGGCAAGAGCCTGAGTTTGCTCAGGCCAGAAAAGAGAAGTTGCATCAACTAAACCAGAAGTTCAACCTGCACAGATAAAACATAGAGGATACAGGCCCATCAGCTGGCCTCTACATGCTCAGATGGATCTCTCATTCCCTTCTACCCCACTGCTGTCCTCCTCCTCTCTCACATGTGCCTGTACCTGTGTTGTGGCTTTGCATGGCTGGGTTCTGGTGGAGAAAGGGGAGATCTGCAGGGGTGGCTTCTGCAAGAAGCAACCAGAAGCTCTCTGAAGCCCCACAGAGCAAACACCAGCCAGCTCAAGGCTGGAGTCGCTGCTGACCAAGGCCGAGCCCATCAGGGATGGTCACAGTGCCTCAGAATCACAGTTAGAGGGAAAAAAACCACCAAGAAGCTGCTTTTTGCCCCAGGAGACAGGAGTGAGATGATGCGAGGAACTGTGCAGACACCAAGGCCAGGGAAGAAGGAGCAGGGAGGGATGATGAGGTGTTTCAGGCACCAGAGAGAAAGATTCCCCTGCAGCCTGTGGAGAAGACCATGGTGAAGCAGGCTGTCCCCCTGCAGCTCATGGATGGCAGGGAGCAGAGATCCCATCTATAGCTGTGGAGGACCCCACGCTGGAGTGCCTGGAGACACCTGAAGGACACTGTGACTCTGGGGGAAGCCCGTGTCGGAGCAAGCTCCTGGCAGTAAAACTTGCTGCTCTAGAGCTCTAGAAGAAAAACACCCCCACACACCTTTTGTTGGGCAAATGAAGTGAGGTCCCTTACCTCTGAGTGCTGATGGAGTAGCGGGCCTCCCGGTTACCAATGTTGCGAACCAGCAGAGTCTTCTGGCTGCTGTACTTGACTGGACAGGTGGAGAAGTCCAGGTGGAGGGGGAAGTCCAGGACCGCCCGGGCACCAATACCTCGGATCCGCACAATGAAGTGTCCCCTGTCTGTGACACAGGTGATCGGCTGGGAGTAATCCTGAGGGGAAGGAACAAATCACGGTACGTTCAGTCCCCGGCGGAAGGAAAACCGCTGCTTCCCACCACTAACAGGAGCCTTTGGGAATGGAACAGCACTTCTTTCTGTAACGACCTTTCCCTCCAGCAGCACCACTGGGACAGGGCTGGTACCCTGCAGAGAGGAAACCCCCCTGCTGATGCAGCTGCCTCCTCAGTGAGCTGGCAGAACCAGACCAAGTCACCTGACAGCTTGATGCCGAAGCACCACAACAGAGTAATCCCACGGAAGGGATTGCAGCAGATCAAGGACCTGCTTCCAGCACCGCTCCGCACCCGGTTATGCCGCGGCACCAACTCCATCCCAGTGACCCCACTTGAAGCTTGGTGGGGGATGCTCAGGTACACTGTTGGATGGACTTTGCCACCAGCCATTGGTGAAATCACAGAATCACAAGGTTGGAGAAGACCTTTAAGATCATCGAGTCCAACTGATCCTGTCCTGTGCTAAACCATATCCCATAGTACCTGATCTGCCCTTTTTTCAAACACACCCAGGGACGGTGACTCAACCCCCTCCCTGGTAGCCTGTCCCAGGCCCTCACAACTCCTTACCGAGATGACTGTTTTAACATCAAGGGAGGCAGAGATTTCCCACCCCTTTCCACAGCATCGCAAGGACAAGGCTGGGGACACCCATCCTCCCATAACTGATCCATCTCCCCAGCCCCGAGCCGGCTCTGCTCCATACCCAAGCTATTCCTGAGAGATTCCTGACAGGTACTGAAGGGCACCAACAATTCCAGCCCTGCCCTCGGCGCAGCCTCTTCCAGCTCCTCCCAGGCCCTGAGAGCTCTCGCTGCACATCTAACCTCTGACTTCCCTTTCACCTCAGCCCAGCCCTGGGGGAGGCAGGGGACAGCTCTGCTCTCTCTGCTGCACACTGTGGCACAGCCGATGCCTTGCTAACGCCTCTGAAGTTTCCAGAAGGGACTGGGTGCCTTCCTGAAGCTGGTGCTCTCAGGTCCACAGGCGGGAGGCACAGGGACAGCCCTACCAGAGCCAAGCATGCTATTCTCAGCCCTGGGCTGGTTCAGCAAGGAGCCAGACAGCCATTGCCCTGTCCCCCAGGCAGAGGCATTCCTCAGAGATAAGTCCTCCCAGCCTCGTCTCCCCTCTTCCAGCTGCACTGTGCCCACCCGAAAGACAGAGGCAGGTCTCCCACTTGTCCCCAGACACCATGGTGACACTGCAGCCAGTAGCTGCAGCTCGCTGCCAGTTCTGCCTGCACTCATCTGACACATTCCCAACCTCCCGTGCTGTCCCAGGCCATCCCTCACCCGTTCCTTACGGGTCTCTCACTGTCCCCCCCAGTAACCTCCTGTCTGGGTGGTGTCATACCCACTGGTCCTGTGGAAGCAGCAGCTTTAAGCACCCATCCAAGCAAGTGTTACTCCAGATAAAACACATCCCCCCCACTCTGCCCATGGGGACTTCCCTGGCAAGACCCTGAAGCCTGCAACCCTCACACCCTTCTGAAGGCTCACGCTCCTCCTTCCAAGCCAAAGCATTAACAAATCGGCTTCATTAAGCCCTGAGCAGGTACCGCAGGGTCTACGGCCTTCCAAGGTCCACTCTGCCACTGCTGAGGGTGTCACGGCCCTGAGGGTTTGCTGTGACTACACCAAAGCAAGGAAGGAGGAGGTTAGTTCAGAGGGAGGATGGAAAACGGCAAGCTCCTGCCCTTGTGTCCCACCCCAGCCTTCCCCCAGTACCATCCCTTTGGTGATAGCAACTCAACTCCAGCAGAACTCGGTCGGGGGTTATTGATCCTGGCTTAGCACCAGATGTCGCTTCAACATCATCCCGGGGGGAAATATGTTTTCCCTTTTCCCCAACAGAAGGAACTCGTCCAGCAGCAGCGGTTTCAAAGGACAGCAGGACCTTGTCACCGAGGTATTTAGAGAAGCTGGGGGAAAGCCTGCCACCAGCACACACCTCCTTCAAACATCACATCAAAGGGCAAGGAAAAGGGCAGGAAAAGGTCTACCTCATGACAGGAGCTTTCACTCCTATCTAGAGGCGGGAGAATCCGGGACCGCCTCAGCTCCTGGGTGCTGGCCATCCTCTGCGCCTTGGTGACAGACTTCTCCAGGAAGGCAGAGGGTGTCCACTGAAACACAAAACACCAACAAGAGCTGCAGAAACACCTCTCTTCAGAAAGGCTTTTCTTGTTCAAGCGCCACTGATAAACCATTTGTCACCACAGCCACTAGGATAGTCCTGGAAGTCCCCAAAGTTCCCCGCTGAAATATTTAACATCAGTCACTGAATGATGGAGAGCGGAACACGCGCTCTGACCAAGCGGCTCTGTCCCCTGCGCTTCTCCTTCGTCCTCTGATGTGACACCTTTGAGGATTTCTGCTCTTTGGGCATTTGTTTCCCCTTTAGCTTTGCAGGATTCAGGCAGTGACCTTTGAAAGGAGTGGGGAGGAGTCATCAGAAACCCCCTAACTCCATCCTCGCACAATGCTCACAACCAGCCGGCGTGTGGAGATGTCACTGCCGGCTGAATCACAGGAGAGCAGAAAAGCAGCGCTGTGCCAAGACCGAGGTGGAGCTGGCTGGGTCCAAGCTTTAGTTATCTTTTTAATTAGCCCTTGTTTTCTCTCTGTTCTGGCCTCACAGCCCCCTCCACAGAAGCATACAGAGATACCACCTCCATGAGGTTACCTCCAGGAAAGGGAGCCTTGGCCAGCAAAAGGCACATTCATGGATGGGGAGGAGGAACTGCCCCACGTTCATGGATGGGGAGGAGGAACTGCCCCAACTCCACAGCTGTTTCAAGGGCTGGATCTGCGCTCAACCCAGGATGACACTCATGACAGAACTGGTTTGGACCCCATTCTAGCTGGGACTGGACACGTCTCTCAAGTCTTCAGGCAGAGTCTGAGCAGCCCCACCACAGCCCCAGCTGCTGGGAGGGCAGGGATGGTCAGAGCAGCGCCTGCAAGGATGCTTCCGTGACAGAAGATACTGCTGCCCTCACCAAGAGGATGGGTAGAAGCACCCCAATGCTTCAGCTACTCCAGTGCACTGCCCAGGACATCCCATTAACTGGGTTCCAGCAGCACATTCAGACAAGACTCTGGACTTTCAGCCCACATTCCATCTCCCACTGCACCTTGATGGCCACCTCCAACACAAGTATGGCAGCAAAGAGATGGGGTGGTGGTGTGTACCTTCACAGTGTGGCTAAACAGGAGGGGCAGGCAGAGGAGGGACACAGGGCAGGTTTCCAGCCTTACCACAGCTCCTATCTGGCCACAGCAGGTACTTACATTTACATACTTCTTCTTTGGAGCTGTTACTACTCTCCGTTGTAATATTGTAGAAAGCTCACTAGATCGACGAACGTTTTTGGTAGCCATGTCTCAGCTAATCTGGAAGGAGCAACAATGGGACTTTGAAAATCCAGGAAGAGCAGCTGACCCCAGGCGACTTTGTGCCCGACCTTATCACCTGCTCAGGGTTATTACACCAACCTCCAGCCCGGGGACCGCGGCTGCCCTGAGCGTGAACAAGATCAGACCAGACCCCTTCCCACTTCGCCAGCCCAACGCCCACCCCCCGTGCCAGGAGCTTTGTCCTGTTTCTAACTAACGCAGCACGGAGTTCAATGCTCTGATGAAGAACTAGAGTCTCCAGGCTCAGTCGGTTGGTTTGAGCTACAGAAATTATCCAGCAAATATGACTCCTTCCAGGCATGAAATTCCCACAGCCCCCAAGAGCATTTCTCCCGGGAGAACAAGGGCCCTAATTTTCACTTATTAACACTCACACTCGAGGCTCTCTACAGGCATTCGAGGCTGTAACAGCAGAAAGAAAACCACGAAGCCATTAAAGGAACAACAGCAATGAGCTCAAACATGAACACCACGTCTATGCAGGCAGGGCTGCTAAAGACTTGATCCTAACGGCAGTTCTTCTCCAGCACCCCCACCCCACAAGGAATGCGGGTTGACCAGTCCATGGCCGGCTTTTAGGTCCATGGCCCAGTCACCAGCCTGACAACCACCTCTCCATCTCCATCACACACAGCGAAGCGCTGCCATTCTGTAGTGGCTCCTGTCAAGATCTGAGCCAAAGCTCATGGAACTCATAGGCAGACACAGGCTATCAGGCTGTTTCCACGGGCAGTATCTTACCCTACCCAAAGCAAACGCTTGGACCCACAGCAGCCTGCAGCTAAAAGCACGAGGCGAACAAGTCCGCGCTGCCCAGGGGCTTCAGGCATGTGCACAGCAGCCACGGCTCTGCTGCCACACAAGGATTTGGTCATCTACCCTTGAACCACACACCCAAGCTGGAACATGGGGCACTGCCAGCATCCCTGAAAGCCATCCTCTCTCCCTTTCTGAACCACATCCCAGCTTCTGTGGCATCAATTCACGGTGCACAGCTGTGCTGTGTCCACATCCTGACCACTGCTGTCACCCACAGAGCTCTGCTATCACCCAGCTCACCCAAAATGCTCCCACAAACCCCAATCCAAGTCAAAATCTTTTAATCTCAACCTGCAAACACCTTCTCAACAAGAGTTCTGCGCATCCCTGCCCAGTTCTCACAAGGGGGTTTGAATCTCTGGCAAAACCAACAGCAGTTGAATTTAAAAGATGCCAAACTGGAGACAGGCAAACAGCCAAAAGCAGCGGCAGGAGCAACACCCCCAGCCTCACCTCGGCAGGCTCCAGCCTCATACCCACTTACCCAGCACACACACACATTCCTGGCTGCCAGAACAGACAACGGGCCCTATTTCCTGGCTTACTGCTGTCCTCCTCCAGGACTGCAGTAACCCTGAGGTGTCACAGACACTTCACCCACTTCCTTCCCACCCTTCAGGCACTGACACCCTCATTTACACGTTGCAACACTGAGGTTTAAGGTCCAAACACCCAAAAGCCCGTGAACAAGAAGAGGAGGGCAGCACCAGCAGCCTCCATCCCCTCCACTCCTGCCCCAGGGCCTGGATGCGGCCACAGCTGCATCCCATGGGGGGGCAGACCTTGGCCTGGGAAGTCTGCTCTGATGGGGAGCACAGCGGGGCAGCTGGAGGGGGGGTGCAGCAGGAGGGGACAGGCCCCGACACAAAACGCTGCCGCCTCCTCTAGCCCGGCACCAGAGCCCCCCCTTGGCTCCTTAGGCAGCCTCCCCCCTGAAATCCCGCCCTCCCTCCCTCCCAAACAGAGCCTCTCCTTGCAGGGAAGCCTACCCGGCAGCAGGGTGAGCACCACGGCCTGACACAGTTCGGGCGGGACCCAGCTCACACCCCACACCCCCACCTGGCACGCTGTGCCAGGCACCCAAACCGCTCCAGCCCCCAGCCCCGGCGCTCCGCCCACCCCCGCCCCTCCCGAGGCCGCACCTCCGGAACGCGGCCACCGCCCCAAAAACACGGCCTTGGGCACCGCTATCCCCCCCTCCCGCTCCCGGGGGGCGCGGGGACACTCACACGCCGGAGCGCGGCCACCAGCCGGGCTGCTGCCGCTGGCAATGAAGCAACGGACACACACGTTCCCGTGGCAACGGCGGGACGCGAGCGAGGCCCGTGCGGCAGCGCCCGGCCAGCCCCGGGCAGAGCTGACCCAGCGCCGCACCTCGCCGGGGAGTTACTACCCGCTCGCTCCTGCCCCGGGACCGGGGAAACCGGCGGCACGGGCGCGGGGGAGATGCCGCTTGGTGACAGCTCAGAGCCCAGTTCAACCAGCTCGTTGCCTGGCCGGCATCTCCTGACCCCCAGCCCGGCTCTCCGCACAGCCTGGCACCCACATGCAAACCGCAAGCAACGGGCTCTGACACTCAGCGCTCCCCACGTTCTGCTTCCCACCAGCTCCAGCACCCTCCAAGCGATGTCAGAGCCTCAAGTGCCTCCTGCCTGCCCCACCCTACACTGCAAGCAGCTCCTCTTGCAGGAGCGCAGACGGGTGGCTGAATCCTGCTTCACTATACACACTAAATGCTCCCCCTTCAGCAGCAATAAGGCACCTCTCTCCAGAGTAACTGCTTCATTTGCCTTTCTATTACACTTTGCTGGGAGAGCCAGAGAGGAGATCTGCTAAAAGGGAGAATCAGGATGCTCCTGAACACTTTTCTTCACCTAAATCATCTTGCCCTGTTCAGGCTTAAGTAGCAGGATCACGTTTCTTCCTTAGAAATCACCTGCTTAGCTGTAATTACCATATAAACAGCATCTCATGGGAGCCAGGAAAGGAGAAGCAGAATTTCCAGGACTAATCTCTTGCCCCTGCAGCCCACCACTAAGTGGCTGAGAGCTTTCTAAATCAAGCCTTGCTCCCCAGGAAGCCTCACCTGGCACTTTTATACTCCAGCCCCTCTTGTCTTTTTATCGCTTCGGTACTGCCATCCCACAATTTATTGTAAAAGCTCCACCACGGCAGAGATAATTAACAGGAGCCTCGTGTTACACCTTCCCCTTCCTGCTTTTCATAAACTCAAGCTCTCAGCTGACGGCGAGGTGGGCAAGGCGGACCAGGCTCCCTTCCAAGGGCCTGCCAGAGCTTCACAGTGCTGTGAATTTACAGCCACAGCTCCCGCCGTCAGCGCCCCCAGCCCCGGCGCTCCGCCCGCCCCTGCCCCTCCCGAGGCCGCACCTCCGGAACGCGGCCACCGCCCCAAAAACACGGCCTTGGCACCGGAATCTCCCCCCTCCCGCTCCCGGGGGGCGTGGGGACACTCACACACCGGAGCGCGGCCACCAGCCGGGCTGCTGCCGCTGGCAATGAAGCACCGGACACACACGTTCCCGTGGCAACGGCGGGACGCGAGCGAGGCCCGTGCGGCAGCGCCCGGCCAGCCCGGCCTGCGGGCCCGGCCAGCCCCGGGCAGAGCTGACCAAGCGCCGCACCTCGCCGGGGAGTTACTACCCGCTCACTCCTGCCCCGGGACCGGGGAAACGGGCGGCACAGGCGTGGGGGAGATGCCGCTTGGTGACAGCTCAGAGCCCAGTTCAACCAGCTCACTGCCTTGCCGGCGTCTCCTGACCCCCGGCCCGGCTCTCCGCACAGCCTGGCACCCACATGCAAACCACAAGCCACAGGCTCTGACACTCAGCACTTCCCACTTTCTGCTTCCCACCAGTTCCAGCACCCTCCGAGCGATGTTAGAGCCTCAAGTGCCTCCTGCCTGCCCCACCGTGCACTGCAAGCAGCTCCTCTAGCAGGAGCGCGGACAGGTGGCTGAATCCTGCTTCACTATACACAGGAAATCCTCCTCCTTCAGCAGCTATAAGGCACCTCTCTCCAGAGTAACCGGTTCATTTGCCTTTCTATTACACTTTGCTGGGAGAACCAGGATGCTCCTGAACACTTTTCTTCACCTAAATCATCTTGCCCTGTTCAGGCTTAAGTAGCAGGACCACGTTTCTTCCTTAGAAATCACCTGCTTAGCTGTAATTACCATATAAACAGCATCTCACGGGAGCCAGGAAAGGAGAAGCAGAATTTCCAGGACTAATCTCTTGCCCCTGCAGCCCACCACTAAGTGGCTGAGAGCTTTCTAAATCAAGCCTTGCTCCCCAGGAAGCCTCACCTGGCACCTTTATACTCCAGCCCCTCTTGTCTTTTTATCGCTTCGGTACTGCCATCCCACAATTTATTGTAAAAGCTCCACCACGGCAGAGATAATTAACAGGAGCCTCGTGTTACACCTTCCCCTTCCTGCTTTTCATAAACTCAAGCTCTCAGCTGACGGCGAGGTGGGCAAGGAGGACCAGGCTCCCTTCCAAGGGCCTGCCAGAGCTTCACAGTGCTGTGAATTTACAGCCACAGCTCCCGACGTCAGCGCCCCCAGCCCCGGCGCTCCGCCCGCCCCCGCCCCTCCCGAGGCCGCACCTCCGGAACGCGGCCACCGCCCCAAAAACACGGCCTTGGCACCGGAATCTCCCCCCTCCCGCTCCCGGGGGGCGTGGGGATACTCACACGCCGGAGCGTGGCTGCCAGCCGGGCTGCTGCCGTTGGCAATGAAGCACCGGACACACACGTTCCCGTGGCAACGGCGGGACGCGAGCGAGGCCCCTGCGGCAGCGCCCGGCCAGCCCGGCCTGCGGGCCCGGCCAGCCCCGGGCAGAGCTGACCAAGCGCCGCACCTCGCCGGGGAGTTACTACCCGCTCACTCCTGCCCCGGGACCGGGGAAACGGGCGGCACAGGCGTGGGGGAGATGCCGCTTGGTGACAGCTCAGAGCCCAGTTCAACCAGCTCACTGCCTTGCCGGCGTCTCCTGACCCGCAGCCCGGCTCTCCGCACAGCCTGGCACCCACATGCAAACCACAAGCCACAGGCTCTGACACTCGGCGCTCCCCACTTTCTGCTTCCCACCAGTTCCAGCACCCTCCGAGCGATGTTAGAGCCTCAAGTGCCTCCTGCCTGCCCCACCGTGCACTGCAAGCAGCTCCTTTAGCAGGAGTACCATTAGGCCATTTTCTCTTTTCCTCTCACTTCCTCTAGCCAAAGCCAGCAGAAAAAGGAACATCCTGAAACTGCATTGAAATCTAAATAGGAGAAAGAGGTGATGTTCAAACCTCACACTGCAGTAAAGCACAAACACTGCACACACTTCCATGAGAAGTGAGTTTAAGGAATTCTGCTCAAAGCCAATCTGGAGAGGACTCACAGGCTTCTTTTGTACCCAGCACATTCTGCTCTCACAGCACCCAACTCACCTTTTTATCAGAGCTGCTCAGTTTGTGTTTCACCTCCTTGGCTTTCTGAATGGCTTTCAGCACTTCCACTGTGTCTGGTTCCTTTTCTGTGGTGATTGTGTTATCCAGACAGACCTAAAAATGTTAAAAACATCCAGAAATACAGAAAACAAGGCAGCTCTGTAACTTATTGTTACTTATGTCATAAATAAATAGTTTGATGCAGATGCTGTGCATGTCTGTAACCCTGTAAACAAGGTAATGACCACGTCAGACCTCATGACTTGAATGCAAACTCAGAAGGGCTTGGGAAGCTCCACACCCCACTGGCACAGGCACCTTCCAACAGGAACACCCTGTTACCCAGTGAAAGCAGGGCAAGCTCTCCCTTAGATCTGAGGAGCACGCCCAGCAGCGTATACATGGTTCCATTCCCTACAGATGTACTCCAAACTCCTCAGGCTTGTAGAGCATTCACACAACTTTCCTTACCAGGCTTTAGAAAGAAAAAGCTGTTCTTACATACCTCTGAAGCCCTGTCCCCAAACTGAGCCAGTACTTTGGTCCCATAGTCAGGGAAGATGCTCAGTGGGTTGCTGGATAACACCACCTTTGCTAAGCACGGGAGGTTTCCTATATTTTTTACTTCATCAATCTGAAAGTTTTTCAGTAAAAGGATGAATACACAGATTGGCTAAATGAGAACACCACCACAGTCTAAGCATTTCTTGACTAAATTACATACAAACAGTAACCAGGAAAAAAAATTCTCTCCAGCCACTTTATTTGCACTTTCACCCTCTAACAGAAATCACTTGTGTTCTAAAGCAATCTGACACTAAAATCAGTAGTTACCTGTTCGATTTTGTTGTTGCTCAGATCCAAGTTGACTAAAGAGTACAGCTTGTTAAGACCACACAGCCTTTCCAGCTGATTTCCTGCTAGATTCAGAGTTTTGATGTTTCCCAGTCTTGTGTGAACACCTTCCAGCGATGTCAGCTTGTTGTAGGATAAGTCCAGGTGAACAAGGTTGTAAAGATGCTACGAGAGCACAGAAAATCCAGGTCACACACCAATTTGCTAAAATTGAACCATATCAAAGGCTTGTCCATTTGCTCATGCTGGATGCTGCCCAGCTGACAAACACAACATGAACTTGCTCATTACACAGGATTAAGCCTGCAGGAAAGGGAACTTCCTCGACTCTATTTTTCCCAAGCCATTGACACAGCCAGCAACGACTGAATTTAGTGAAGAACTACGTGTTGCATGTCAGTGTTGGCAAGTAAGAAATGCACCCTTACGAGGGCTTGATGCTAGGAAGCTATTTGGGCTTAAACTCTTCTCTGCAAGATGAGTGGCAAAATCCTTTAGCAAAAGGATTCTGTCTTGGAAGGTCCTGGGCAGCCTGGCAAACATCACCTTCAAAAGCATCCCTTACCTGTAAGTTTTCTACCAGAGACACCCCATTGTGACTCAGGTCCAGGAACTCGATCTTGGGAATTAATTTCTAGAAGGGAAAAGGTGCACATGTTAAATGCGTTTTAGCTTAGAAACCTGGCTGTACTTCCTTCACCAACCAACTAACAACTAACAGGCAAAGGGCAGGAACTCTCCAAGGCACAGACCCTCTTCTCAGCTTTCAGCAGTAAAAAGCGTTCTGCACCCATTCTAGTGCAGCCAGAGTGCAGACTCCTGCTGGTGAGAGAACCAGATTACTCTGATGAGCACGGTCACGTTTGCATTTGAAACCTGGGTTCTCACTGATGACAAGCAAGTTGCCCCCAGTTTAGCCCCACTAACTACAGATCAAACTCATTAAGAGGCCTTTCCAGCTCATCAAACAGGCCTGTCTGTATTACACAGAACCCTGGATAAAGATTACAGAAGCAAAAACCAGAGTAAGTTGAGCAGTGCATTGATCTCCACAGCATTACCTTGTGGAGCTCAAGCACGGACAGTGCAAGGGGAAATCTTTCAGAAGAGAGATACATGAAGAAATTGCAAAATCCCTGCTGAGTCATGTGCCACAGAAGACCAGCCATCCTTTCCCCCCACACACAAATGAAGAAAGATTTCTTACCACTGAATCATCAATTTGAGAGATGCTGTTGTGACTCATATCCAAGGTTGTTAATGTTCTCCAAGTTGGGATAACTGCTGTCACTGGACAGCTTGAAGTTGCATCCTCTGGCTCGCACTGATCAAACTCAGAGGCCTCTGGCACCAGGATTTCCTGTTAAAGACAAGCACCCTAAAAATATGGTACCTGCATCTTCGGTGAAAGCCCATTGTTTCACAAGCAATCCAAATGACCTTATGAAAGAAAGATCCCTAAGCCTTATCATCACCCAGATTAAAGGTCTTAAAGCAGGAGCTGAGTGTGTCAGAATTATTTTAGATCCACAGGGAGGGAGTCCCAAACACTGGCAGCCAACCCAGGCTGGAGAATGGGAAGGAAGAGAGGGACTGTGAAAGGTACGCTCCTCACACCCTTGCCAAATCACAGCCCAGAGAAGAAGCCACACGCATTCAGCTCTCGAGGAGTAACAGAAGCACATTCCAATCAAAGCATCAGAAACATCCCTGTGAAGGGACACATCTCATCACTTCAAGTCTGTTCTGAGAGGCCAGCAAACCCTTTCTGCTTCCCAGCTTTAAGAGCAGAACCTGCAACAGGCAGGACAGAAAAGGACCAGGGCTCCAAATGGGGATTCCCCCACCACAGGCGTGATTCTTGCACACGCTTCGAACGCCCATCAGAAACTCCCTCTCACCTTCATCCATGTTGCTGAAAACCGAACACTCATTGTGGCCAGAGCATGTTTGGATGAGGTCAGCCCTTTGAGAAGCTTCCCCCCACAATGACTGAGCTATTGGAAAAACATGACAGTCAGAAATGGCAGAACAAACACGGGACACAGCAGAGGCAACTGAAAGCTTCAAGGACGGATTCCCTCCCGGTCCGGAAAGTAGTTACAGCACTGCCTTCAAATCTGGGACTATCAGGTCAGACAGCCCAACATTTGGTAAAGCTACAGCAAGAAATTAGGGGCACAACTACAGAAAAACTAATTCCCAAATATTTCTTTGCACAAAACATCTTCTCTAGGCACTTTCTACCTTCCCTGGGCATTCCCCCAGGTTCAACCGCCCAGGCAGTTGAACAGGGCGCAGTGTTTGACTGTCACCAACCGCAGAGGTGGGTACCTCAAGCTGTGCAGCTCGACCTGCAAACACAGTTACTGCTGTATCCCACCTTCTTTACTGCAAAGAATAAACAACAACTGTCCGGGGGAGGGGAGATGCCCAGCTCAGCAGTTCATACACCAATGAGCTCATTACACAGACTAAGTTTGACATTATAAAAGTCTTTTCTGCAGTTCAATGTGACCCAACCTCTGTCTAGCAAATGGGTCCTTCTCTGGGCACACTGTGCAACAACAACCAGTTCCCAGAGAACTCCTTCTGCCCCTGGAAGCACCTCTCCAGATCACCACTGTTTGGTTTTGGGCAGCAGTTACGACGAGATGAAAATGCAGGTCTGCTGCCAGTCCATCCAGACCTTTTCAGGAACCCACAGGCACAAAAGTCTTCAAAACAAAACCCTTTTTTATTCTCCCCACACTAAACAAAGCTACTCCTGAAATTATCCATGCTAGACACACTCCCAACACCAGCCCACTGAAGTTTCCTTCCCACACTAAGATGTCAGCAAGTCCCTGACTTGGGGACTGCACTGCAGCTCTGAACCAGCACAGCCTCTCCTATCAGTGAGACAGCAGGCATGTCCAACAAAAGGTCCTGAACCCAACAGAAGGGAGCACAGGGTAAGGGCTGTGTGACACAACCAGGCATTCCCACTCTGGAAAGATCTGAAAGGGATGAAAGAGGTTTTGAACACTCCCAGTGGAAGCCCTGTGATCCACACTGAGAGCAGAGCAACGAAAAAATGCCGCAAATTCTCAAGCCAGAAGCGCTGCACTCAAGTGAACCTTCTCAAGCAAATTCACATCACTTCAGAAATCCCTGCTGCTTCCCAAACAAGAAGTACTTTGTAATAAGAGCTCCCATTAGCACCCATCTGTTGGAGCTTCACAGGGACAGAAAGCCACCCTGGGGTAGCTTCTGCATACACTGGAAATGACACACATCCTTTGGGAAGACATGCACAAGCTCTTCTGAATATTTACATCTGGCATCCGTATTGCCAAGTCCTGAGAAAAACCCCACACTGTTTCCCAAATAAAACACTCCTCCTGAACACTGCATGCCCCAACCCCAGCACCAAAGCAAAGCAATTGCCAAGCCTGAGAGACATGCACCAGACCTGGCATTTACAGAGCCCCTCAAATTACAGGCAGTAGCTCAGTTGTACCTCTGTTTGATGAAGAGATTTGAAAATTGACAGGTCAAACGGCAACAGATGCTCCTGAATGGTACTGGTTCCAAAAGGTCCCCCTGTTCCAGTGACCTGGTCATCAACAAGGAAGAACAGTCAGTGTACACAACCCAACCTGTGCTCACTTCAGACAGCTGTGCACGGGCAAGAGCACAAGTACAGCAGCTGGGACAGCCACAGCTCCAACCCCTTTGTCAAACACGGGATGATACAGGAAACTCGCAGATTAACTCTTCAGCAGAAAAAACCCAAACCATCAGTTACACTCCAGCTAAGTGCTCTGAACTTGAGGCACTGAACTTAAGCTGCCACCTGGTGCTTGTATTTTGTAGCACATGGGGCACTCAAATCCCACAGACAAGACTGAGCAAGGCTTCATCCACAGCTGATCAAGCCAGAGTGGCACTCACTAAAACCAGCTTCCCTGAAACACCTGGATCCTCCAGGACAGAACTGTCTTCAATTCCAGCCCAGGGGATGAAGTCCGAGGCACTGACAAGATGGGTTTGAAGAAAGCATTAGACCATCTCATAAAAAGGCATCTAGTTTTCCCACGTGCCCATAGCATTCTGGCCAGAGCACATGGCACCAGTGCAAAAGGCAGGCGGTTGCAGTTCTGGTTGCTGTGAATAAAATTTTGGGAGAAATCTCTTAAGGTTTGGGTTTTTTTTTGGTCTTACGTATATCTTATAAACTCTGAAGGCTCCCACTCACAAGCTTTCAGAAGGGCCAGAAACTCTCAAGTATTTTTCTAAATAATATGCTGTATATAATATTTTTCTAAATCATATGTTCTTCTCCACCCAGAGAATCCTCTGAACAACAGGTTCTACACACAGAGGATGGCAAAGGCAACTGAAGATCCACAGGAATAACAGTAGAGCTGTGGTTTTGCTTTCTAAACTTCCCAAGCCCTCCAGTGCACCTTCCCCAAACCACTACTTCATTTCATCTTTGAACATACCACACAGTTACAAGGAAATTCTTCATGTAATAAAAGGGCTGAAAAGACACTGACCTGTAGCAAGCAGTGTTAAAAAAGCTACTCAGCAAAAGTCTTTGTAATTCACTGATTTGGTAGAAGAACAAAATATCAAACTGGTTCCAGACAAAAAATTATCTGAGGCCATTTTACATTTGTTCTGTAATGGCATTTGTCCTAGAAATTCTGGGCCATTCATCTCTAAAACTGATGGTTTTGTTAGTTTGGTTTGGGGGTTTTTTAAACTTTCCAATACAGTTAAAGGTGAGAAAGGGGACAGGACTTACACACACATGCATGTATGCATCTGTATACACTGGCCTAGCCATAGTGTTGTCAAAGAATGCAAGGTTGAAATGAATATTTCCTGCCTCCCCATGCCTATTAGCACCCAGTAAGGCTCTGTCACAGAAACCCTAGAGGGCACCGCTGAAGAGATGACATCACATGGCAGAATCAACATCTTTCTTAGAGAACTATGTTGAAGGTTGGTAGAATAAGCACCTGTTTAACACCCAGCTCTAAATGCTTACAGGTGTTTACTGCCAGTAAAGATCTTGTGCATTCAAACTAGGCTCCAGAAGCATGCCAAGAATCCCATCACTCTGGCAGAAACACCGCCAGTACTTGTGCAAACATGGCTCACCTTGAAATACTGGAGTCGACAAGTGAAATCTAGAATATGACCTAGATCAGTTTTGGCATCTCCATTAGCACACGTAGGCTTCCCCTGCAGCAACTGTTGAGTGACAGCATATGGCTGCAAGGGTCTGATGTTGCTGATGTTGAAGACTTCTCCAGCCATTCAGAGCTGCTCTCCTGAAAAACACAGGATGATGGTATCGAACACAACGCTGCCCCAGTTACCAAAGAGTAAATTAAATGGTACCTGCAAAACCTAATGTCAGCGATTTCATCTCTGTCATTTATATTCTAAGCTCATGATTAAGGCACCAAAACAATGTCCTTTTTGCTTCTAAACTAGAAGCACTGAATTCAGATAAATTTTCTTTAACACCAGAATAATCCAAGTGTTCAAACAGGCACTCTCTGCATTCAAGCCTTAAGCTCCCAACGCAACTAATGGCAAATTTCCCTCTTAACAGGGCTGGAACCAAAGTTCATTTATACAACATAGAAATTGCTAAACTTTGAGATATCCCTAAGTTCAATAGCAGCTCAGACTTATTCTAACCAGAAAAAGCAGCACCTACCATCTAACAGACAAACCTGACATCCTTTGCTAAGCTGCTGATGTGCAAAGCTGCAGCATTTTCTTGGACAGTCTGAGGACTTTCACCACACTACCACCAGAGCAAGCTCCCAGGGCAGGAAATGCATTATCTGGCAACATTTTTACAATCCCATTTCTTTCCAGGAACACTAGGAAACAGCATCCAAAAGCCTCCTCTGACAGCATCCCAAGAGCAAATGTGGATTACAGCAGTCAGAATACATGCACACGTGGAATTAACATCTTCCTCCTCTTCCTTTTAAGGACACCAGTTTGACCTGACAGACAGGAGAGCATCGGCTTTCCTGATAAGCAGAGTTCTCCAAAGAGTAAAACTCCCTTTGGCTTCAGTGGGAGCAAGTCCCAGAGTCCAGCTGCACATCACCACAAGGTTCCACTCACATACAGCGGTCAGACATCAATGATTTTGGCACTAGTGAGGCTACAGGCACTACAGAGTCAGGGAACAGTTCTTCAGGACCTTCCTTAAAGTGTTCCACAATTTGCTGAGTGCCCCCTCTGAAGTGGCTTCACCTAAAGTTAATTTTGTGCCAGAACAATCTGAACCACGCTTCACCTATCACCTCAGCCAGCCAGAATCACAGCACAGCATTCAGCCTCCTGTCCCTCAAAACAAAGCCAGCATGGGTTAATCATTTCACACGCCTCCTGCTCCTGGTGAGCCACTTAGAGATGTTGCAGTAGTGCATTTCATTGTCAGCTGTCAGCCTCAGAAAAGCACATCCTTTCATTAACTGACCAGAAGGTCTCATGTTTCCTGAATTCTGGAAGAACAACATTAAGACAGGTGAAGTGATGCATTCAACACACTCTATCAAGGCTCACTGAAATGACACAAACTTCCTGACTGGTTGCACTAAAACATACCAAGGAATTCATCAATTTCTGATTTGTTTCCAAAAGCAGCTGTGCTTCTGTGACAGTTCCTCCTCAAATACAGCTTGGATCAAAGCACAAACAGCAGAAAAAGGTGAAGAGGAAGAACAAGTCTCGGTCTGATGTGAAAGGCTCAGATCTCATGGTCTGGAGATTAAATCTCATAGGTATACACATGCATGCACATGGAGGGAACCATCCCCAGTTAAATTCTTGCAGGTTCTTTACCTTTGTGGAGAGTCCCTGTTCACCATCCTCTATCTTCTCTGCCCTTCTGGACCTACACAGTGCTCAACCCCCTTTCTACACACTGACAGCTCCAGGAGGAAAAGAAAAAGTCTGGAAAATTCTCCCTGTGGGAATTTGTTATTTTTCAATCTAAAGGAGCACAAAGGTCGGTACAGGTATTTCCCATACTTCACAAAAGGCAAATGCTCTGTAGAAGTCCAGAAATAGTTCTGAGCTCTTCCAAGAGCTCTCTCTAAGGCTCACAAGAAGAACAAAAAACTATCTGTGATAGTTTAGGCACACACATCTCATTTTAAGGTAGCTGCAAAGGACAAACAGGCATTACAGATCATCATGAAATGAGTATTTGATGAGTTTACTTCACTGACAAACCCCTCATGATTCATGACAAGGAAATAAATCCATGGGCCATCTGCAGCACAGTTCAGCTCATCTGATGAGGCAAACATTTCAGACAAGCACATTCTTAGTATACCTGAAACCCCACTCACTGAGGATGAACAGTTTGGAGAAGCAGCTTGAAGCTGCATTCCGAACAAAATTCAACAGTTCTGTTATTGGATAAAGCCAGTTACACTCACCTGGCATGCAGAGATCTGACTGAAACCCAGGCTCTGTGTTCCCTTCATCATCTGGGGGACACAGCAGAATTTTCCTACATTTATAATCGAAACAAGGTCATGACGTGGAATATTGTAGCCCACAGAAAAGGAGCTCTAGTCCTCTGTCAGACCTACAAGAGGCCTCTGTCTTCGCTCTCTTATATGCACCAATCCCACAGAAATCCATTGTTTGCAGGTGTCTCTGAACAGCAGCTTCTGGGTACTCAATTATTTTCTTTTAAAAGCTTCTATCTGGAAGTTAAGAAACCAAATCTAAGATGACAAAGTATAAGACACTGCAAGGAAGTAAGCACCCCCATATCACTGCATACCCCTGTTCAACACCAAAGCAACAATAAGGTTGTACACTGCTGTCACATCCAACTGCTGCTCTTTGCCAAGCCAGACACAGCTTTCCCCTGGAACACAAAGGCTGCAAAGCACTTGTAGTGTATTTACTGTGGTTATTTCTACACCAGTTTAGTTCCATTAACCTAGGGAATAAGATTAAATAATCCCTACTGGAAATGCTACAAATAAGAATAGACAAGAAAAAAAATAATCACAGAATCCCAGGCAGCTTTGGGCTGGAAAGGACCTTAAAGCCCATCTGGTTCTAACCCCTTGCTGTGGGCAGGGAAACCCCCCACCAGCCCAGGGTGCCCAAAGCCCCATCCAACCCGGCCTTGAACCCTGCCAGGGATCCAGGGGCAGCACCAGCTTCTCTGGGCACCCTGTGCCAGGGCCTCATCACTGTCCCTGGGAAGATGATTTTTTTCCCATAATACCCAATTTAACTCTCCCCTCCTCCAGCTTAAGAACATTCTCCCTTGTCCTGTCCCTCCCTGCCCTTGTCACCAGTCCCTCTCCAGCTTCCCTGTAGCCCCTTCAGGGACTGGAAGGCCGCTATAAGGTCTCCCCAGAGCCTTCTCTTCTGCAGGCTGAACCAGCCCAACTCTCTCAGCCTGCCTCCATAGCAGAGGTGCTCCAGCCTTCTCTGGCCTTGCTCCAAGGGCTCCACGCCTGTCTTGTGCTGGGGACCACTGAGCTGGATGCAGCATTGCAGGGGGCGTCACTCCAGATCAGAGGGGCAGAATCCCCTCCCTTGACCTGCTGGTCACACTTCTTGTGAAGCAGCCCAGGGGACAGTTGGCTTTCTGGGCTCTAAGTGCACACTGCCATGGGTGAAAGTTGAGGTTCCTTCCTGTCAGTGTTGCGCTGATCCAGAGCTTAGATATCATACTTTAGCTTGATGGACCTTTCTTTCTCAGGAAAGTACTTAACAGGTGACTGAAAATAGGATGCAGGCTCTCTCTTCACAAGCAGTCACATGGGGGTGGAAGTTACACCAAGAGATGTTTTAGTTCAATGCAAGAAATACATTTCTTTACAGTGATTTACTTGACCAACCTTCCCAGGGACGTGTCAGAGTCCTCATAACTGGAGGCTTTAAAGATGCAAAAGGAACATCCATCTCCATGCCAATCTGGTTATGATGATGAGATACTTGGTAGATAGAGGTGAGAGGCTCCCTGAATCAGCCACAAATCAGTAGGCTCAAGCTGGTAAGTACTACTGGGGTGCTGTCACACAGCTTGTGTTTGAGACAGATCAATCATGCCAGTCTGCAAAAGAGCACACAGACACGTCCTCTGAGCCCTTACAATATGCTTGAGTGGAAGAGAACTGTATGCTTCAAGGTTGTAGAAGACACAGGCAAGGCATGTTACATGGGATCGTTAAGGATGGGCCTAGGAGAGCTTCATGGAATTAAAGAGATAAAACTAGGGAGAAATAGGAAGACCTGTCAGAATTTAATCTATTATTTAGTATTATTTCTACCTTTATTCTAAATGAAGTAAAAGAACAGCACAAAGCACAAGGAATAAAGTAAAAGCAACAAGGTTTCCACAGCTAGTTTAAGACAGAGTGCGTTATGAGTTCTGCCCCCTGCCAAGAAACCAAAATTATATATTGATGTACACATCCTTGCTTTTGCAGGAGTAGGATTCTGATGAGCATAAAACATCAGTAGCAGTGAACTGTGTAGGCAGGATGACAGTGTGTCATTTTTGAATTCTTGGTAAACAACTACAGATGCTGCCCTCTTGTATACATGAAAATAAATCCCCGTGTCTAAGGTATAGAGGAATCCTTCCTGTGGAAGCAGAACTGGTCTCATCACGTAATAACATCAATATTTTGAAAAAGTTAAATTACTTTTTGATTTACAAGATGAGAGGCCAAAAAGGAATCTCACAAACCGTTACTTTTTCAGAAGCTATAGCTCAGAAATAGTCAAGTGGAATGTTTTTTTAATTTGTATTAATTCCACATTGAATCCTGTACATCCAATTTTAGCCTAGCGCATTTTTACAGCTGAATGTACAGCTGGGACCTCTGGAAATAAGAGCTTTTATTATGGAAATGCTGGCATAGTTTTAGCTAGGGTCGGCACACGTAGCCTACTGTAATGTGCTTTAAAACTTGAGATGGAGACCAGAAGTCTGAGGCTTAACAGTAGCAAACCCTGTATGCCTGAAACACAAGCCTCCCCAGAAATGTCATGCAAGACTGCTGCTCCTGGCATAACTCTCATTGAGTTAAAAGGTCTAAATGAACCTCATTGTGCTTGTTTAAAAAGTAGACGGTAACAGGAAATGTCTTGATTTGCAGATACAAATAAAAATTTTCAGAATGAGAAGATGTTGAAGAGCATAACAAGTCACACCTGGGTACATATGAAACTATGTGATTGGTGAAAGAAAATTTAGTTGTGTTAAAATGGGTAAATGCTAATATTTTGAAACTGCTGATTTGGTTACTGACCAAAGATTCCTCAGCCAAAAAAAAAAAACAAAAAAGAAAAAGAGTAGTGGAATGTCAAAGCACTTTAATTTCTATGTCTGCATAATTTTATACTAACAGGTGAGACAGTCTGGTCAGGATGAGACGATGGACTGATACTGCAGCAAATGATCTGAGAAAATGAGTTCTCTTTGGCAAGGTTCATAAGGCAGTTGTAGAAATGCCTGATCATCTCATTAATGTGGGTTTAAAACGAGAGTTCAGGATTACGAGTATAAAAAGTGTTGATTATCAGATAAATGGAGTCAGATGGACAATGACGTCCCTTCTCATTTTTACTGTGTTTAATGGCAAGTGACTTTGCACACATTTTCTACATATGAATACAGTCCTTTCATTTTCTGTCCTTTCTTATTTCTCACTTTATTCCTTATCTTCCTATTTCTCATTCACCTTCTCCTACGCTTCTCAGCTCAATGCAGCTGTTCATTATGTCTCCCTCCCCCGGTCATTTCACACAGGATAAATTGACACTCTGAGCTCTGCGTTAGTCTGCCATCTCCAGATGCACAAACGCTTGCCTAGCTGGGGCTGGGTAACTAGTAACACACTAGTGCTGGTGTGGACGTGGTCTAAATATAGGAGGATAATCCTTGATCTCTCCCACAGCTGTTACTGGAGGAGAAATGCATTTTCTTGCAATTCTGACGATGGTGGTTTCAAGTGATTACTGCACAGAGCTGTGGAGTGTCTGTTTCCAACTCAGGCATTTGAATAAAGGAATAATGAGAATAAATGCAGAATAGATTTTGGGGAATGCTTTCATGTATACTAAGCGAGGTGTTTGGTCTGAGAAACCTGTCACCCATCCTAAATGTCCACATGGACATCACCTAAACTTCATTAATTTATCTTTACCTTTTTTCTATCCAAGTTTTATCCAATTCTTTAAGACATTTATGATTTCCATGCAGGGAAATTCAGGTCCTTTGGATTGTCCCAATGCTTCCCTTCTTTTATCTCTCTCTTTGCTCTTTCCTGTTTTAGTTGCTTGTTTATTCATTCCTTCCTTTTTTAGCTATGTAGAAAAAAGTAGTTCAGCTTTTATCCACAAAATAAAATTTCAGATGTAAGGGTACAAACGATTGTTACCAATTTCTTGCTAATAATAGAATCAGAATTCCATGGTTCATTAGAACCATGGAAAAAGAAGTTGTCCAGAATATCAAAATGATTGAGCAGTTCTTTTTATGGCATAGAAGATTTTCTGTATTTATTGTGGTCTGATATGTGTCTTCCTAAAAAACACATTTTGAATGAACTCATGACCTGCACTATTCAATGTTTTTGGCCTAACAGTGTGAATCTCTTCTGGTTTATTCTCCTCTCCTTAAATCTGAAACAAACCACGGCTGAATAATTGAACAAGGCTCTAATCAACCTGATTGACTTGAGATGTCCCTGCTCATTGCAGAGGGATTAGACCAGATGATATTCAGAGGTCACTTCCAACCCGAACTATTCTATGATTCATCAGTTGTGATCCTACTTTGGATTTCTTTCTATCAGCTTTTGTAGTGTTTTCTTCTCCTAATTCCTAATTATTGAAGAAACTTTAAATTTCTACCTAATTTTCTGAAATTATTTAGGAATATGATTTCTCAAAACATTCTTAGAGAAAAACAATCTGTAATTACTCAGCATTGTTTCTGTCTCTGTAAACTAAAGGTGCTGATGACTTTTTATCTTTTCCTCATCAAACTTATCTTCAGAGAGCAAATCACTAGAAGGCAGATGAAGTCAAAAACTCAAAAGTCATCAGTAGGCCTGACAACAGCCACAGCTCTGTCAACATTAGCTGTACTGCATGTAGAAGATTAATGCTGTACCACAGAGAACTTTTGGGTCCTCTGCACATGTTCATCCCATAGGGAGTACAGTATTAATTGGAACAGCAGTTGATAACCTTCATTTTCCTGGTACAATCTGTGATATAAAAATTCTACAGTTCTGTAGTTAAATTTCCCATTTTTCAAATCCCTGTCCTGGTTTCAGTCAGGATGGAGTTCACTTCATTTGTAGCAGTGGATGGAATGCTGTGTTTGGGAGTTAAAATGAAAACAGTGCTGATAACACCCTGATGTTTTTAGTTGTGGTCAAGCAGTCAAGGACTTTCTCAGCTCTTCATATTTCTCTATTAATGAGGAAGGAGGGGACAAAGCCAGGACAGGTGCCCCAAATTGGCCAAAGAGAGTATTCCATGACAATTACGTCCTGCTCAGTATAAAGGGGGGCTGATGGGAGGAGGAGCGGGGCGGCTCCAGGATGCGCGGTTTTGGGGGGATGATCAGGTTCCGGGACGGCTCTGGGTGGCACGGCCTGAGCTGTGGGTTCAGTGAGACACTGCATTGGGTATCAACAGCTTCATATAATTTTGCTCTAAAGTCCTGTTAGCTTTCTAATATTGTACCTTTCTGCTATTCTAGTAAACTCTCCTTATCCCAACCCACGGGCTTTTGGTTTCTTGGTTTTGGGTTGTTATTTGCCCCTTCCTTCTCCCTTCCCTTTCCTCACCCCCGCCACACACCTCTCCCCCTCCTCTTTTCCTTTAAAGAGCAGGCAGCTGCGTGGATCTCAGCTCTCAGCCGGGGTGAAACCACGACAATCCCTTCATCAGAACCACAGTTTCTGCTCTGAATTGATCAGTTTTGATTGGTTATCGTCAACAATGTAGAGATTTCTGCTTGCTCAAAATAGTTTACACCAACACATATAAGTATATATATGTTCTTCAGGCCTTGTTAACATGTCATTTAGAACTCACAAATATGCGTAATGTATTGCAGACATCATTTATGTTCAAATCTTAATCTTAAAGAAGTATAGATTTGCTTAATATTTTAAAATATCATGTATTATACACTGAATTTTACCTATGTTTTCCCAGTTTCAAAGTGCAGCACCTGTTGTAGGTACACTGTGGACTTGGAGGAGATACTCTTTTGAAAGGCTGTAGCAGATGAGCCTTTCTATGGGAGCATTTACACTCCCTTTTTGATCACTGCTTCCCAGAATCTTCTAGAAACTACAAAATGTATTTTAAAAATTAATCATTAGAAAATACTGATGTAAAACTGAAGGTCATAGTTGTGTACAAATTAGTGATAATGAAATCATCAAGTGTGCAGATTAGATGTTCAACAGTGGTAGTTGAACCCCAGTGAGCTCCAGAAGTAAAATAATGCACATTAAAGTGTTTGAATCAGCATGAACAAAAAATGGATGGTCACTCTGGTACCCCTTAGCATAGATTCTCACTAGGCAATAGGTCAGCAGTAAAACAATTCCCAAGAAACCTCAACTTTCTAAATCAGAACTTTTTAGCTAAGTGTATAAGATTAGTACAAGTTATACAGGTTTGCAAATAATGGATATGGGAAATTTATCATGTTTATATTATATCTGAGGAGAGGTGGACAAGCATAAATGTCATGAAGAATATATTCTGAAGTGAGAAATATTTTAAAATAGTGGATTTTTATACACACAGCATGAAAAGAAGTAAAATGGTATGAAACCAGATTTTATATATCTTGTTGTACAATGAGCCAGTAAAATCAATGGTATTTGGCAAATATGTGTGTATGTGTGCATGTGATTGGCTTAAATATATGTTCAGGTATTTGGGTGAGAAGCCTCGTTTGTGCTTGCCAAAAGCTACATAAATCCCAGCTCAGGTACAAGATGAAGATGGTGGAGCCAGTTTTTCCAAGCCAGAGAAGTTGGGTGCTTATTTTAGCCTGGAATGATTTAAAAAGTGACACTACATCAGTACTAAAAGAATGCTAAAGCAATATAGCTAGAGTCAGCATCTCGTCGTGGTTATTCCCAGTTGAAAAGTGCACTGATAACAAAGAAAGGGAAAGTTACTTACCAATAACCAATTTCTTTTGAGCTATCTTGTACGCATATCTTGCTTTGCAAGTGATCATTTACTAAGGCTCTTGAAGTCAAGGACTTTTTTTCCCCCCCTTCTTTTGCACTATCTAGAGAGATTACATATTTTCCAGTCTCTGTACTCATTTCATTCTCAGACATGAAAGACATGCCTGCAGTAAGACCTTCCCTTAGCTATCAACTACATGTTTCTCCAACATAAAGAGACTTCCAGAGAAAACACAGGGAGATCTGGAAGTGAATGCATGAATCTCAGAAGAATCTCAAGCACTGTTAAATATCCCTTTCTTATTTGAGTGTTTGCTTCATGAACATTCATGCGCTCTTGTGTGTTTGTAGGAAGATGTTTAGACTCTCCGGTGAAGACTGGCTTAACTTCTGGACATTCATTCATAGAATTAGTCTGAGGTTTAGAAACTACTCTCCTGAGTGCTGATATTCATTCATTTCCTTTTGAAGGTAGTGAGCAAGATACTTCACTGGATATATGCAGGTCTATAGATTTTGAATGATTGCACTTCCTTGTTGAATCAATAATGCACAATTAATGTTTCATTTTCCTCAAGAATTCAGGAAATCAGATAGAAGTTTAAACCCAGTTCTTATTTATTTAGAATCTAATTTATCATATATGAACTCAGTTCCAATATTTTCTTTCATAGCCATTAAGAAAAACAAATACCCACATAGGTAAGAACTGAGACGGAATCAAATCTTTTAACCATTTTAATGTATCCAGTTTGGTATCTTCAAATGTAAATATATTTACATATATATTTGTTGCACAAATGATATGGACTTGTTCTTTTAGTTAATTGAGAAGTATTTATCACTCATTTTGTCTTATATGAATTGTGTTCAGTAATTCCATAGAAATGTTTCCTACAATTTCAAGCTTCTGAGCAGTTTTTAAATAATTATAATTTGATTAAGCCATCACCTTGGCATATTCCTTCCCTAACTGGAATCCTCTGCTCTCAATGACATTGGGCAGGGATACAAGAGAGAACATTTACTCATAGGTTAATAAAAAACCTCAAGATCTGACATTTTGTGAACTATCAACTTAAAAAATTGTTTTATGACATTGGGAATGCAGTAGTTACACTTGGCTTCAGACTAGTTCAAATATTAGACCTTAATATGACAGTATTGC
The DNA here is from genome assembly GCF_964237585.1 of Gallinula chloropus. Classification (NCBI taxonomy): domain Eukaryota; kingdom Metazoa; phylum Chordata; class Aves; order Gruiformes; family Rallidae; genus Gallinula; species Gallinula chloropus. The sequence goes on from NW_028168402.1 coordinate 265,146, forward strand.
TAACTTTTTTTAGGTTTCTCAAGATGTTCCTAAAATTCATACTTACACGTATGGTCTTCACACAATACACATAACATTTTATTTTGTTTAAATTCAGACTCCCTGTAGCCTGGTTCCAAAGACCCAATGCCTGTTTGCAGCTGGAGTGCATTACGTGATTCCATCTTCTACTTCAGTTTAATATAAAAAACTCCTGTTACAAAAATCCAGTTTAAACTTTCTAGGAAGTCTTCACAATGCCAAACAAAACACAGTAAATGGGAAACTTCCTTAAATTACATTGATACTTCTGTCTCAAAGACTGTTTAGGTACACACAATGTAACTCTGCAGAGTGAATTCACATGAATTTTAGTCCATTATGCATATATTAGTCTGATTCATGCATTTCTGTAGCTTCTAGGGTAAGAAGCTATTTAAAGCTTAGTTTTCTGGAAAAGGGTTTGTTTTTTCTCAGCTAGCCACATTTCTGTATATCTCTGTGTTTCACTACGCTGTGGTACAGTATAGGGTGAAGGTTAAGCCCTAAAAGTTACTGAAATGCATTGTGTCAGTGACAGAATACTCTCGTTACTAGAAACTAGGCACTTTATTTTGTTGCCTTTATTTCAGGCAGTGTGAAACTTGGGGTTTTGAGTTGCTGTTAAAAGCTACACAAATTCTTTTAATTAAATAATTATTTTGCTGATAGTATCCAATCTGATGTATGGCTGAAAGTTTAGCTGCTATTCAGGGTTGAAAGCCATTTTGTCCTTAGTGTTAACCTAGTTTTCATAATTTTTTCACTGTGGTAGAGTTAGCTCAATGAGAGGAGAATATCTGTGACAAGTAGACAGTATTCCAGATTACAGATCAAATCTGATTAGCTCAGAGTAATTACTTTGAAATATTTTTTGGGTTTTATCCATTTGGAACAGGTTTTCCTTTGATTTAGACTTATTATTCATAAATAGAAAAAAGATGGGTTTACTTGAAACAGGCTTTGCTTAAGACTAAGATCTAAACTGGAAGATCTAATAATTTATTGGAAGTGCTCACTGCACTTCCTTTGTCAGTGATTGGCAGCATCGCTTTTTTTCCACCCTACCCCCATTATTTGAAAATTAATTTCATTAAATATTGTGTGCATTCCTTTCATTTACAATGACATAAAAAATTGACTTATGTTTTCAGAATTTATCTTAAATTTTAAATGTTTCTGAGACTTCAGTACTTGATTCAGTTGGCCACCGACACCCTTCTCTTGCCATTTGAGATGCCCCAGAACATCTCACATCCTATACAGTGATTGATTCAGAACTTAGGAGTAGAAGCCAGGTAGAAGCATCACCTAACAATTTTCTTTTTAAATATATGTTAAGCATTTAATGCAATATTAAACAAAAAGAAAACCTGCTAATTTCTCAGAATAACTTGGCTTTCACAAAAGGAAAGGAATAGCGGTGATAGATCGATTCGACAAGGAATGAGGGCTCTACTTCCACTAAAAATTAACAAGAACTAAGGAACATTTTTCTGTGCTTGCAGAGTTGAAATGTTTCAGTTTTGGGAAAAAATCTCTGGGTTTACTGTCATTTATGTGAAACTTAACAAACAAAAGTGTTCAAATCACTATTGAAATTTCTTGGGTTTAGCCAATTGAAATTCTAAGTTTAAATCAAATTTATATAAAAGTTAACCAAAAATATATAAATGACCCCAAGAAAGGCTAAAAAGAGCTTCACAACTATGAAAACTTTCTTTAGTAAGTTTATCTTCCAGAACTACTTTAATAAATTTCTGTCCTCCTGACATATCATCTTTGGAAGAAATAAAAAAGAAATAAAAAAGAAGAAATTCAAACAAGCTTTCCCATAATGCAAAGTCCTCTAGGAAACGATATTGATGAAATTTACAGGTTTATTACTTTTTTGTTTTCTTTACCTGAAAATACTGATAATGGAAATAAGATTTGCCTTGTGAAACTATGTGAGATTTTCCTGTAATTCTACTTTTTGAGACAGTGTTGTGTTATTCATACACAATTAGTAAAGAATAGTTGATGTTTCACTATTTCCTGCTGGTGTAAATTTTCATATGCCTGATGGTGTCATTAAGATGTCAGTTTTCATCTGTTGAGTGTTTGCACAGTATCCACCTACCATTTGGTAACATATGAGCAGACTTCAGGGTTTTTACAGAGCTTTAGTGAGATTAAATAGAGTTCAGTTACAGGAGATTCCCTCGTTTGGAACAGTAAAACAGGTCATAGTACAACTACACTGTCTAGACACTGTGCATAAACTTTGCATAAATGTAAGTTAAGCTGCCAGCAGTGATTGTCATAATGTAGCTGTAAATACCATCAGATGCATTCTCAGTCTATTTATATATTTATTTATTTATTTTAAATAAGCAACGTGCACTGTTTTCAAAGCAGAGCCCTTAACATTTAGGTGTAAAGAATTCAAATAACTGGGTGAGCTAAGTATATTCTGAAAATATGTTTGACAATAATGGCTTGTAACAGCTTGGTTTTCTCACTTCTTACTTATAAGGGAATTATAGAAGTTATTTGTTATCAAGGTGTTATTTTAACACTACTGTTATTGAAGCTGAATAGAAGTTCTATAAACTGCTTGCAATTGGCTAGTTTTGCAGCCGTAATAAATATAAGATCGAAAAAGGTTCTTTTTAAAGACAGGATCTTTACTAAATTGATAAGTAGGAATTCTAAGTCTTAGCGTGCTGTTTGGGATGTTGATAAATTGTAACTTAAAATCACAGTAACAAAGCCTCAGGTACATTTGGAGAGCTTTATGTACCAAAACAAACAATCAGAAAAGACCTAAAGTCAAACTCATCAATCAGAGCGGTGATGGTCTAGCGGAGGTGGTTTACGTAAAAGTCATGGTCAGAGAGGGGATGTCGAATCGCCTCAAAGCAAAGTCCTTACAAAGAGAAGTCAAGTCATGTTTGAGCAGTTCTGGAACCCATTCTGATAAACATCTGAGGGCCCAGTGAAGGGGAACACAGGCACAGAGATACAATGCATATTCTATATACAGACACGTATACATATACATGTACAGACTGATTTGCACTGGAAGGTCCACGGGTATATTGCAGAATTTGGACCAGCAGTGGCATAAAATCCTGAGATAAACTCTGAGAGCATTTTAAGTCCTTGCAAACGTTCTCTTCACTAACAAACACAAACCAAGCACCAGAAACAAAAAATTCAGATGCAGTTCTGAATTTGACCTTTTCTGTCCATGTAACAGTTTTTGAAAACTATCTTTGTATCATTCTTATCAAGGAGCTGATAAGAATTTCATCTTCAAGTCCAGTTAAAAGCAATTTTGCTCTCCATTTAAGTCATTTGGATGAACAAAGGCTGCAGCTTTGGACTCCTAAAACGTGAACTTTTGGACTGCTAAGCTCAGTGGGAAAGATATAATATTCCTTTGAACACAATATTAACTGTTTTCCTTTTTTCTCAATAATTTAATGAAGTTCTTGTATCTGGCATAATGTAGCCAGTATTTTAAGCAGTCTTTGTGCACAAAGGGCAGTGGCACTATCACAGCACAGAGCAGGAATGCTTTACAGGATGTTTCCAGATAGTGGAAAACGGTTCCAATGCTCCTAAGGAGAATGCTATGTTAAAGAGTGAATCAAAAAGATGTAAACATGCTTCTCTTCTTCACATGATTCTCACTAGCATTTCCATGCAGGAGCAAACATCCCTGTGGTGAATATTTACTTATCTTCCTTTTCCATATGAAATATTTGTCTGCCCTTGGCCTTGCCTTCATCTTGGGGCAGGATTTTGTTCAGCAAAACAAAAAAGATAAGATAATATTCATCTCTTCTTGGCAACAGCAGCAAAGCTAGCCAAAAAATGCATTCATCTTTGTCCACATGGCAGTAGCAAGAACAAAGCATATTTATGGTTTTTTCCTATGTATGATAATAAGCCCCAGATAAAAAGTGTATTTCTTTGTCCCTGAATCTAGCAATGGCAAGGACAAAAATTACACAAACCCCAGTGTTGCTTGCAGTAGGCAGCAATGAAGGAAATGTTTTCACTAATTTGAAAATAAAATAATGAGCAAGACCTTATTTGATGTTTTGGTTAGAAGACCACATAGTATTTAGGGGTTTATTAACCATATAATTCCGCTAATATCCAATATTCAACTCAGGCCTCAATATTATATAAATGACTTTGAACTTCATGCCTCCAATTTATAAGATAAAATATACAAACAACCATGAGACCTCCAAAAAGTTAACTCAAATTATATTGGAGTCAAGATTTCTTTACTGTTTCATAATCTGTCTTTGCCATGTTGCTTCTGATTGTGGCCACCGACTTGACCTGCTGTCACTCAGACAGTCTTCAGACTGTCTGGGGGTGTTTTTTATCATTTTAATCACAGGGCATTATCGAAAATATTTGAGTGTAGATGAAAATGAAATGTTTTGTGGATTGTATCAGCTGACCATATTGTAATTGTAAGAGGTTCTAGGAAATTTTAGTTTTCCCTAAAATATCATAGTTTTTCAGATAGTAATGTTTATTTTAATTGTACTTGTAATTCTTTCTTCATCAGTGGAAAGACTTCAAGACAAAATCACCATGCACCCACAGTTACAGATTTTTTTGTTTTTACAGGATTGTAAAACAGCCTCGGGTCAGCTTTCAGAACTTTGAACCACAACATTCCTATCCAAAAGGTTGTCCCACCTTAGGGGTGGCTTTCCTTACCATGACAAAGCACTAAACCAGGAACAAATTCACATCTCTAATGAACAAGAGGCCAGGCACAGAGAGCTGAAACAAAGCATCATCAAGCCCAGATTCATTTTCCCAACAAACTCCATAGCAAACCTCTTTAAACCCAACACAACTGGCATCGTGGCCGGGAAGATTTTATCTCCAGCCCATTCATAACAAATCAAACCAGACTCCACAATGACCTGTGAGCAACCCAGGAAAGAGGCCCACAGTGCACAGAAAAAACCCCACAGCCACAAAGTCATAAGGACGTTATGCAATTAAAAGATTTATAAAGACACCAGGGTGTGCGAGATGTTTCAAGCAAGTTTCCTTGGGCTGCCACTCAGGACCCAGCGACCTGGATTATACAGACTCCCCGTGACCGGCTGTCACACCACTTCCCCTACAGCCAGCAGCATGTCCAGCACCTGCAAAGCTGTGAAGATGTAGCTCGTTGCTGTTGCCTCCCTACGGATATGGTATTACTGGGCTCATCTGCACACACCTGGGTAAGAAAGACAGCCAGCTGTACACTGTAACACCTTGAGTAACGTGGCATCTTAGATTGTAGAAAGATATTTTCATTGTCAGGCTCGGCCTGAGCTGTGGGTTGGGTGAGACACTGCATTGGGTAGCAACAGTTTCATAGAAGAGCCTCCCTACCCTCAGGCAGATCAACACTTCCTCCCAGTTTAGTGTCATCTGCAAACTGACTGAGGGAGCATCCAATCCCTTCATCCAGGTCATTGACTGGGCCTGAAGCCCTGGGCATCACGCATGTGCTCCATGACAGCTCCTAAGATGACCCTCTCCAAGGTCTTCCCCGGGACTGAGGTCAGACTGAAGACAAACCCACAGGCGGGGATCAGGTTGGTAACCCTAGTAAGGGATTAACCAGCTCTCTTACCTGACTGACGCTCATCAGCATGAACAAATGAATCATCCAACAGAAAGGGAATAGCTTTTGCTGAGAGAAGCACACAGGCCATCACTTCCATACTGGGAGTCTTGTACAGCAGAACTGAGGACCACATGAGCTGTCTCAACTCTTCATTTTCCACCTAAGACAGAAAGCAGATGCTGCAAGTTACTTGCACACTTTGATAATCCAGGCAGCTTTATCATCATAGGCTACTAGAGAAACAGTTTCAACAGCTGGAGCATCTAAAGATGCTGTGGTCAAAGAGCAGAAGCTCACCTCGAGGCAGTTAAATGCAGCACAGCTTTGAGGTGCTCACAATGGAACTCCACTGTTTGTGTAAAACCATATTTTCCTGTCATGGTCAAGTTCTTCCTCATTTTCTGCCCAAAACTACAAGTAGGAGCTAGCACACAGTAAAGACTTGGCACAAAAGACACTGCAGACAAAATTGATCAGTGAGCAGTGCCAACAAGTCTGCTGAGCCTTCAGATGCTACCGAGGGGCTGGATTTAATGACCTTAAGAGACCTTAAGAGACAGCAACAGCACCTCTTGCTGTTACAGCTGCTGTCCAGGGAGGCATCTGCCCAGCTTGATGAGTTTACTGTGAATCCTCAAGTGAGTCACCTTTCTTTATCAGCATCCCTTGATGTCAAAAGAGAAGCACAGCTTACCATTTGTGCTCACTGAAGATTTGGAAGTGAGGGATGTGAACAGAGTGTCTCTCTCAAGTTGCTTTTCAATTGAGATTTGTACTCAGAGCACAATGATTTATCAAAGTGCCACACTCTGAGGTTAGGGTATTATTTGTATTTTTAAATTTGGTGTTCCCCACACAGACTGTACATCAAGTTAGGTTTACCTCCTCCTGTTTCTGGAGTTCCTACAGCCAAGTACATACTCGTACATCTGTACTGCACAAAGGCGCCACCTACTGATTTAGTGAGATCCCATCACAAAGTAATTCCACTCCAGTCATTTTCACAGCATCACAGGGGCTGGAAGGGACCCCCAGAGCCCATGGGGTCCAACCCCCTGCCAAAGCAGCTCCCCAGCTCATATTGCACAGGGCGGCGTCCAGACAGGGCTGGAATCTCTCCAGAGATGGAGACTCCACACCCCTGGGCAGCCTGTCCCAGGGCTCCCTCACCCTCACTGGGGAAAAGTTCTTCCCCATGTTGCTGTGGAACTTCCTGTGCTCCAACTTGCAGCCATTGCCCCTTGTCCTGTTCCCACAGACACTGAAAAGGGGCTGCCCATTTCCCCCTGCATCCCATCCTTCAGCTATTGATAAACATTCATAAGGTCCCCCCTTAGTCTTCTCTTCTCCAGGCTGAACTGCCCCAGCTCACTCAGCCTTTCCTCACAGGGGAGATGCTCCAGGCCCTTCATCATCTCCATAGCCTCCTCTGGACTCTCTCCAGGAGATCCCTGGCTTATTTTATCCCAGGGAGCCCAGAACTGGACACAGTACTCCAGGTGGGGCCTGACCAGGGCAGAGCAGAGGGGCAGGATCCCCTCCTGTGACCTGCTGGCCACACTCCTCTTGATGCCCCCAGGATCCCATTGTCTCTCTCAGCCCCCAGGGCACACTGCTGGCTCATGGCCACCCTGTCACCCACCAGGACCCCCAGGTCCTTCTCCGCAGAGCTCCTCTCCAGCAGGTCACCCCCAGCCTGTACTGATACAATTTTATTTCATTTTGACCCTTGAAAGGGGAAAAAAAAGGAAGTGGAGTTATCATTCCTGCTGGACACACACTAATGTCCTTCCTGTTCTGCCTCGAGGAGCCTGAGAGGTGCCCGGCGGGATCCCCGTCGCTGCAGCGAGGAACCCAGCACGCAGTCACACAAACCAGTTTGTGATAGAAACCCTTCCAGGTTTGGCAGAGCCTGACCCTTGGGTTTAAGCCCTTTGGGACAGCCCTTTGAAAAACACTGTCTAGCCCTGAGAGGCCACAAGGCATCTTTTTATACACCTGGGCTGGGGGTAGTACCTCTGCTACGCTGCCATGGAAAAACTCCAGCAGGGCATTTCCTTTCAGCCCAGCCACGTGCTGCAGAGACACAGAAACAGGAAGGTGAAGAGGAATCTGGTTATCTTCTGTCATCTTCTGCGTGAGAAATTCAGATGGATAGAAAGATGACAGCATCAGATGAGGCTTGCAAAAGCTGGAAGAGATCCAGAAAACACACAAAATTTAAGGAACTACACAGCCCTTCCCCTACAAAAATTAATACTTTCATTCAGAAATCAGGAATGGGCAGCTTCTACTCTGAATAGTTTGCTCTAAATGGTTTCTCTTGAGCATATCTATCAATCTGGCATGACCTCAGCCTGGGAGCATGGGAAAGGCAGGTCTCCTTCCATAAGAAAACACATGTTGCAACTATAAACCAAACCAGAAACAAAACAGGTAGACAGCTACGGCCCAGGATAACCCTCCACACACACCACAGGCCAACAGAATGATGAAGCACGTTGCCAACACTGCAGGCCCAAACCCATTCCCAGTGACAGCTGAAAACTCACCAGCAAGGCCACACTGGCTTCAGCAGAGCTTCTGTGGGAACCGTTCCCTTGCTGACTGACCATGCCTGTCTGCCTCCACCATGGGGTTCCGTACAGCGTCTGCTTTGCCTGAAGCTTTGACAACAATAATAGTCTTAACATCCTGCAGGAGCCTCTGCAAAAGACTGTAGATTCTGAGGAAGTGGAATTTCTCATGAGGTAGAACAAACACTGCTTTAACACATCTGTATCCAACAAGCAACTCCAGCACGTGGCCATCCAGAAAGGAACCCTTCTGCTGGATGGAGCCATGAGTCGGATGCAGCACCAGTGATGCTAACGGCATCCTAGTCAGCTTAAATACACTTCTCCACTCTTCTGTGCCTCCCCATTTACCTGGCAGCAAACTGAAATCCACCTTTACTAGGTACAAATGCTGGCGTGTTAGAAATATCCAACAGGGATGGACCACACAGGGACCCTGGGCAGAAGCCTTAGACACTGAAGAATAAAGTGCAGGACACAAAACGGGTTTTGACCAGTCCTTGTTACTACCAGCTGACTCTGCTTGGTGCAGGAGTTCCTGGACACAGGTTTTCTTCCCATAAACAAGGTATGTTGGGAAACAACCTTTTATTTCCACATCATCTGCTGAAATGCAATTCAATTCCCTAAGCTGGCAGAGAAACTCTGGGAGGTTTGCTGGTCCACAGTACAACACGGAGCTTGCTAACACTGACGTGTAGTGTTGAGAGCAACGCATGTGTAAACAGGAATAAAAGTCTTGCAAGTTCTGGGGGTCTGAAACAACAAACAAGCAGTTGTCACCATTTGTCAGCTTCAGGGTTAAACAGATTTCTGGCAGGAGAAAGCCAAGTTCCAGAAGATCAGTATATGGAAAAGACAGCACCAGCTTCAAGGCAGAAGGGATGTGCTGGCAATTTCCTCTCAATTCCTGACAAGGCATCTCAAACACAGCTGGCAGATCTTCAGTCAAAACCAAACAGGAAGCAAACTGCTTGAGGCCTTTACGAATGTGAATAGAGAAACTCCAGAGAATTTTGACTATTGCAACACTCTCCACTGCTCCCTGGTCAGAGGGCCGAGGATCTGAAGTAGTGCTGAACTCAGGAGTCTCATCTCCTTCGTGAAGCCCCATTTCAAAAGAGCCATCTTCTTTGTCTGTGCTCTTGGTGTCACCCAGAGGGCTCCCTTTCTCCTCTGTAAAGCAGGAGGGGGGGGATCTCTGCACAGTCTGCACTATCAAGGTAGAAAGGTGCTGGGTAAAATCTTGGTTTGTGGCAGTGTGTGACATACAATGAAAAGGCAAGATGACAGTGTTACAGGGGTCAGGCACTGCACGCTGTTCTTCCTCTGAAGGATCCAAACTGCAAAAGAGATAACAAGGCAAAGTACGAGCCTGAGTTTCAAAACAGTCACAGCTACCTACAGCTCATGGTGCTGCTGCTGCTCTGAACTTTGAGGTATAATCTTGTTACTGCAGTTACATCAGCCTAATTTCATAAAACATCTTAAATAGTCAAGAATGCATAGGTTGCAGTTGTATTCATTTCTGCATTTCTTTTATCCGTTTACAGCATTTAGTTGATAGAAATATTCCTAATTGAAATTATTCCCTTGTCCTGCCACTGATTTTTCAAGATGCTTTCAGATCATCTCGTGTCTATACATTGTTTTGTCTTTACATAGTAACTATTTAATTTTTTATATCAAAAATAGCGTGGCCAGTAGGTCTGGGGAGATGATTGTGCCCCTGTACTGGGCACTGGTGAGGCTGCAGCTCGAGTGCTGGGTCCAGTTCTGGGCTCCTCACCATAAGGACGGGGAGGTCCTGGAGCGAGTGCAGAGAAGGGCAACCAGGCTGGGGAAGGGGCTAGAGGGCAAATCCTCTGAGGAGCAGCTGAGGGAGCGGGGGGTGTTCAGCCTGGAGAAGAGGAGGCTGAGGGGAGACCTTCTCCCCACCTCCACTGCCCAGCCAGGAGGGTGAAGAGAGGTGGGAGATGGTCTCTTCAGCCAGGGGACAGGAGATGGGACAAGGGGCAATGGGCTCAAGCTGCCCCAGGGCAGGGTCACTGCAGATGGGAGGGAAAAGTTCTTCCTTGAAAGAGTTATGGTGCTGTGGCACAGGCTGTCCAGGGAGGGGCTGAGTCACCTTCCCTGGATGGGTTTAAAAAAAAGGGTAGATGAGGTGCTCAGGGATCTGGTTTAGCTTGGGACAGGAACAGTTGGACTTAATGATCTTAAAGGTCTTTTCCAACCTTGTGATTCTGTGATCTTCATACTGTGCACAGCCACTGGTTGAGAGGCTGGGAGTGTGCAATTTATCAGAAGTAAAAATAAAGTGTTCAGCTCATCTTCCATTTCCCAAACCCAACAGGCACTTTGCAAATCACTGGCTTGAAGCCACTGTCTTTATTCCAGGGTTCAAAGGTTACAAAGACTTTATACTCTTACCACTGATTTCGCTTGAAAACAACTAGAGGCAGCGTGCAACCAGACACACTGGTTTGCCTTAAAGCCGGGTTTGAAATGCACCATCCACTACTGGGACTCAAAAAGCTGATGGGGGTTTAAGCCAGAGCTCAGAAGTCTCACTTACCACATCTGGGGTCACTTCCATGCGCTTCACAGGAATCCAACAGAGAGGCAGGTGCCTACGGAACAAAGAACCATCAGGCAGTGGCAGCTGCTGCCAGATTTCAGCAGAAGTGAAAAGCAAAGTTAACGCTGGCTCCTGCTTTTTAAGGCCAGCAGCTCCCTGCTGAGTCCTGACTGCTGTACCCGTGGGCAGCTGAACAGCTGACCTGTGAGGATGCTGACACACCAGGTTTTTAGTTCAGGCTGGGCACTCTGAGGCAGCCAGGAACGCAGTGAGAACAGATGTGGCCTGTAGGCCTTTCAGCACACTACAGACTTCAGCAGCAGCGCACAGCGAGGCGAAAAGGCAAAGGCCCTGGAGAAAGCCCAGCCACGCTGGCAGCAGAGGCAGAGTCCCTCAGGGCTGGCTGTCTCATGCCCTGAAGCCAGGCATATGAAGGGCATTTCCTATATAAAAAATGACACCACAACGCAGAAGTTAAACAGCTGGAGTTTGAAGGAGACCAATTAGGCCAACACCTATTGCCAGAGAGAAGGTTCTTCCACTCTCTGAGGAAGAGACCTGTCTTCCAAAAAGTGCTGAACTGCTCAGTTCAGAGAGCAGTTCAGCATCTCAGAGCACACTGAATGAGACGCTAATGCCAGGTAAACATCTCAGTCCTGACAGCGACAATTCTTTGGTGAATTCAGATCATGCACTCACTTTACAAGGTGGACCAAACCCACCACTCAAATTTGGGGCTACCTCCTTCCTCAATTATAACAGCTCAGAGAATGAAAATACCTTTGCTGTGGATTACTATAACAACATAAGTTTAATATCAGAAATTAGCTTGCAAAAAAACCAAACACTACCACATTAAAACTGCCATAAAATAAACACAAGTGTAGCAATTATCTGATTTTTACATCCAGAGTCTGGTATTTCAAAATATCTCTGGGGAACTGTATAGTCTGTAGGAGTCAAACTACTGGATTGCAAAAGACTGCTGGCTAGGACTGTTTCTTCACAAATTATTTCTAGAAGAAATACAAAGACCTTTTAAAATTGCTGAAGTAAAACCAAAATGAATGTCTAATAGTGTCTGTCAAACAACTAGAATTAAGATTGTATCATCAAAATGTGACCATCAGTCATTAAAGCTGCGGGGTCTCTTCACAGAACAGCCAGGACAGAACAAAACCAGGCACAATTTTAATATCCTTAAGTGCACTGAAAGGTGCACTGAAGACTGCTAAAGCTCATTTTTTAAGCTAACCACCAATTTAAATCTCAACATCTTGTGTGAGAATTCTCCATGTAATTTAGTTTTAACACAACTGGTCCATTTCCTTGAAACTTGCCCTGAGTGTTACCAAAGCATTGCCAGGCTGGCAAAGCCATAGCAGAGCAGTCTGTGAGCTTCACAGCATTCACTCCCATTTTTGCAGGCGTCAAGCAAACAAGCAGAAGATCTGTAAAACCTTTACCCTGGCGCAGGAGGTCCTGTCCCTCAAATGCCACTCAAGAAAATGATCTTCCCTCGATCAGAACCTTTCTGAAGGATCCCAGCCTGACTCGTCATTACAAACTGATCAGGAATGCAGTATACTGAAATATTCTCAGGGACATTGGGCTTTTTGCCTGTTTGATATTCACAGCCTGGCAGGAATGCAACCCAGCACCCCAGTTCTCAGCATCAGCACAGAGCCGGCCCGCTCACGCGTGTACAACGTACGTGCAAATAAACAACAGAATCCCAATCACAGAATCCCAGCCTGGGCTGGGCTGGAAGGGACCCCAAGGGTCACAGAGCTCCAACCCCCTGCCACAGGCAGGGCCAACAACCTCCACGCCTGGAGCTACACGAGGTTGCCCAGGGCCCCATCCAACCTGGCCTTGAACACCCCCAGGGATGGGGCACCCACCCCCTCTCTGGGCAGCCCCTGCCAGCCCCTCACCACTCTCTCTGGAAAGAACTTCCCCCCAATATCTGTCCTAAACCTTCCTTCCTTTAGCTTTAATCCATCCCCCTTGTCCGGCCATTGTCTGCCCTTTCAAAAAGCTGATTCCCTCCTGTTTCTCTGCTCCCTTCAGGGACTGGAAGGCTGCAATGAGGTCCCCCCACAGCCTTCTCTTCTCCAGGCTGAACCATCCCAGCCCCCTCAGCCTCTCTCCGTAGGGGAGCTGCTCCAGCCCTCTGATCATCTCCGTGGCTCCTCTGACCCCTCTCCAACAGTCCCACATCTTTCTTGTCCTGGGGCCCCAGCTCTGGGCACAGGACTCCAGCTGGGGCCTCCCCAGGGCAGAGCAGAGAGGGACAATCCCCTCCCTGTCCCTGCTGCCACCCCTTTTCTGATGGGAGTCCAGGATACCATTGGCCTTCCAAGCTGCAGGAGCACACAGCTGGCTCATGCTGGCAATGCATGTGAGCTTCTTCCTCAGGCATAAGAACTCCTGCCTGTATCTTTCTGGATTGATGGCAAAGTTTAGTAGATGACACCAAACCATCTCTCAGGCAGAGGAAGCACAAGAGAGATTTACTGCTTGAACAAAGCAACCATGTTAGCCAGAAGGAAACTCAAATTGACAAGAAAACCAGAACAGGGCAGCATTATTGCTGGATTTCTCTTCTCTATATATGTTTAATCTTTGCCATAAGCCATTTGGAAGTGATGTTTAAGTTGAATAAAATGCTAGTGAAACAGATGGTGTCTAGAGAAACTGCAGAGAAAACAATTCACAGAAATAGTGCATCAGAAAATGAATTCCATTATTCCTGATTTCAGGTCTAACAATGAAATAAATTGCCCAGCATAGTTCCTTTTTTAAAAAAATAGACTTCTCAAAATCAGTATTTTGAAAACAACCCTTGATAGCTAGGTATGTAGCAAAGAATTCATTTCTGTTGTTAAAGCTGAGGAATGTCCTAATCCTGTCCTACTCCTTGCTATCCCACTATATATTAATACATTTATAAATATCCCACTATATATTTATATCCCAGTTTTATATTTATTTTTATAAATATAAAAGCCCTTCCTCAAGACTCTACTACAGGAATCTTATGGAAAAGGACCACAGTCAGTAACCCCAGTCTTACACCAGTTTTCCTATAAAATTCCCAAGTAGTTCAGAAAGATCTTGGTATTTTTTCCAAGACTCATGTGCTCCTTAAACATTTGCAATAAGGGAAAAAGATGCTTGACCAATAAGTAACACCTAAACAGTCACAGCCACTGCTAGCATGCATCTTTACAGCTAGCCCTGCATAAAACCCCAGGCTGCCCTATAGCCAGGCTGTCTCCCTCCTGCAACTTCAATGCTTGATGCTTTAAAGCCAGCGTTGGCTTAATTTGGGAGAACCTGGCATTTCACCTGCAGGTGAAAAGTTATCCAGAAGGGCTCCAAAGGCAAATCAAGCACATAAATAGCAACTAAACCTGCATCTAAATTGCTTCTCCTTTAACTTAAACGCCATCGCTTCATTTTTACTGAGTGATCTGAGACCTCTACTGATTCTGCAGAAATGCCAGGAACAGACTCTTTCCAAAGACCTCTTCCCCCACCCACCAATTCACTGGTAAGAGTAAGCTGTTTCACCCCAAATTATGGAGACTGTCATCACTTTTCTAAGTGGTTACAAAGTCATCCCCAACCAGATATACCCTACTGCATTTTAAGCTTTCATTCAGGCAAAAGCAAAAGCATCTTTATCTCTTCTCAGACACACATGAATTTCCCAGTCAGTCCCACGGGCCCCTGCAGAAGATGCAAGACACGCCACTGTTCTACGTTCTAATGCAGTGGGTACCCTTGGTTGAAGCATCCAGTGAAATGGGATTTTCAGGTAAGGTCAGCAGGTGCTGTGGAACACAACAGTGTGCTGAAATCACAGGCTCAGCCTGAACCCAAACTCCAGAACTGCCTCTTACTCATCTCCTTTTCCGACCTCCATTCTGGCCTGACAGAAACACAGCCCTTGCCAACAGCAGGAATGGAACAGATGCTCCAGCTCCCCTTGTGCAGACCAACAAGCAGAGAAGCAGCTTTAGAACGTGTCTACAGATGCCACAGTTCCCATGAAGGCATGTATCTAGACTAGCAAGAGAGATACAGTCCTCTGCTGCTGCTTGTTCTGCAGTAAAAGCATCCCCGTGCCCCAACTTCTGTTCGAGTTAATTAACACCACAGTGAACATCAGGTCAGCTTTGCCAGGTCACATGTCGCTTGCACTACGCCAAAGCTGCCGGGTCTGTCTGCTCTGTCTTGATAAGCCCCATATCCCTACACAGAACATCCAGGTACATCAGTGCAGCCCAGAGACGCAGAACCCAGAGGCTCAGCCCAGCAGCACGATACATACATGATTACCTTGGCTGGAGCTGACAGGACGAGGCAGAGAGGGAGACGAAGGATGAACAGGAAGAGAAGAACAGTTTGGTTTGGAGCTGGCAGCGGTGAGCCTGGAGTCCTCACTGATCTAATAAAGAAAGTAGGCAATAATTAAAGAGAAATCCTAAACACACGGGACACGTCAGAACCTGAACTGCACTAAGTCTACAAAGATTTCCCAGTTGGAGTAAAAAGAACGTTAGTACCAAATGTGTTGGGTTTCTGAGGGGTGCCACACGTTGGTGCTCACATCCTCTCAAGTTCCCATTTCCCACTAAGCAGAACTCCACTAAGAATTCGTTTAGAGAAGTCATTCTGATCACTGATCCCTGCACTGACAAAACCAGCAGCAAGTTTCACAAACCACAACGACAACAGGATTCTTAGGCTGCAGGGGCATCACAGCTCCTGATAATACAACTTATTTCCAGAACAAGATTAACCCACTGCACAGCCGACAGGAGAACAGGACAATTCAGACTTCTGATCCTTTCCCATTGCTCAATACTCGCAAGAAGAAAGTCTGGGAAAATCATTTCAGTCCTCTGCAACACAAGCACTGATCTCACACCTCAGCACTCTCTGTATAAGATGGAAAATACGGCTGTTGAGGTCAGCTGCATATTTATTGTGTGTACCATTAGGCCATTTTCTCTTTTCCTCCCACTTCCTCTAGCCCAAGCCAGCAGAAAAAGGAACATCCTGAAATTGCATTGAAATCTAAATAGGAGAAAGAGGTGATGTTCAAACCTCACACTGCAGTAAAGCACAAACACTGCACACACTTCCATGAGAAGTGAGTTTAAGGAATTCTGCTCAAAGCCAATCTGGAGAGGACTCACAGGCTTCTTTTGTACACAGCACGTTCTGCTCTCACAGCACCCAACTCACCTTTTTATCAGAGCTGCTCAGTTTGTGTTTCACCTCCTTGGCTTTCTGAATGGCTTTCAGCACTTCCACTGTGTCTAGTTCCTTTTCTGTGGTGATAGTGTTATCCAGACAGACCTAAAGATGTTAAAAACATCCAGAAATACAGAAAACAAGGCAGCTCTGTAACTTATTGTTACTTATGTCATAAATAAATAGTTTGATGCAGATGCTGTGCATGTCTGTAACCCTGTAAACAAGGTAATGACCACGTCAGACCTCATGACTTGAATGCAAACTCAGAAGGGCTTGAGAAGCTCCACACCCCACTGGCACAGGCACCTTCCAACAGGAACACCCTGTTACCCAGTGAAAGCAGGGCAAGCTCTCCCTTAGATCTGAGGAGCACGCCCAGCAGTGTACAAATGGTTCCATTCTCTAGAGACGTACTCCAACCCCCACTAAAAACTCCTCAGGCTTGTAGAGCATTCACACAACTTTCCTCACCAGGCTTTAGAAAGAAAAAGCTGTTCTAACGTACCTCTGAAGCCCTGTCCCCAAACTGAGCCAGTACTTTGGTCCCATAGTCAGGGATGATGCTCAGTGGGTTGCTGGATAACACCACCTTTGCTAAGCACGGGAGGTTTCCTGTATTTTTTACTTCATCAATCTGAAAGTTTTTCAGTAAAAGGATGAATACACAGATTGGCTAAATGAGAACACCACCACAGTCTAAGCATTTCTTGACTAAATTACATACAAACAGTAACCAGGAAAAAAAATTCTCTCCAGCCACTTTATTTGCACTTTCACCCTCTAACAGAAATCACTTGTGTTCTAAAGCAATCTGACACTAAAATCAGTAGTTACCTGTTCGACTTTGTTGTTGCTCAGATCCAAGTTGACTAAAGAGTACAGCTTGTTAAGACCACACAGCCTTTCCAGCTGATTTCCTGCTAGATTCAGAGTTTTGATGTTTCCCAGTCTTGTGTGAACACCTTCCAGCGATGTCAGCTTGTTGTAGGATAAGTCCAGGTGAACAAGGTTGTAAAGATGCTACGAGAGCACAGAAAATCCAGGTCACACACCAATTTGCTAAAATTGAACCATATCAAAGGCTTGTCCATTTGCTCATGCTGGATGCTGCCCAGCTGACAAACACAACATGAACTTGCTCATTACACAGGATTAAGCCTGCAGGAAAGGGAACTTCCTCGACTCTATTTTTCCCAAGCCATTGACACAGCCAGCAACGACTGAATTTAGTCAAGAACTACATGTTGCATGTCAGTGTTGGCAAGTAAGAAATGCACCCTTACGAGGGCTTGATGCTAGGAAGCTATTTGGGCTTAAACTCTTCTCCGCTAGATGAGTGGCAAAATCCATTAGCAAAAGGATTCTGTGTTGGAAGGTCCTGGGCAGCCTGGCAAACATCACCTTCAAAAGCATCCCTTACCTGTAAGTTTTCTACCAGAGACACCCCATTGTGACTCAGGTCCAGGAACTCGATCTTGGGAATTAATTTCTAGAAGGGAGAAGGTGCACATGTTAAATGCGTTTTACCTTAGAAACCTGGCTGTACTTCCTTCACCAACCAACTAACAACTAACAGGCAAAGGGCAGGAACTTTCCAAGGCACAGACCCTCTTCTCAGCTTTCAGCAGTAAAAAGCGTTCTGCACCCATTCTAGTGCAGCAAGAGTGCAGACACCTGCTCGTGAGAGAACCAGAATACTCTGATGAGCACGGTCACGTTTGCATTTGAAACCTGGGTTCTCACTGAAGACAAGCAAGTTGCCCCCAGTTTAGCCCCACTAACTACAGATCAAACTCATTAAGAGGCCTTTCCAGCTCAAACAGGCCTGTCTGTATTACACAGAACCCTGGATAAAGATTACAGAACTAAAAATCAGAGTAAGTTGAGCAGTGCATTGATCTCCACAGCATTACCTTGTGGAGCTCAAGCACGGACAGTGCAAGGGGAAATCTTTCAGAAGAGAGATACATGAAGAAATTGCAAAATCCCTGCTGAGTCATGTGCCACAGAAGACCAGCCATCCTTTCCCCCCACACACAAATGAAGAAAGATTTCTTACCACTGAATCATCAATTTGAGAGATGCTGTTGTGACTCATATCCAAGGTTGTTAATGTTCTCCAAGTTGGGATAACTGCTGTCACTGGACAGCTTGAAGTTGCATCCTCTGGCTCCCACTGATCAAACTCAGAGGCCTCTGGCACCAGGATTTCCTGTTAAAGACAAGCACCCTAAAAATATGGTACCTGCATCTTCGGTGAAAGCCCATTGTTTCACAAGCAATCCAAATGACCTTATGAAAGAAAGATCCCTAAGCCTTATCATCACCCAGATTAAAGGTCTTAAAGCAGGAGCTGAGTGTGTCAGAATGATTTTAGATCCACAGGGAGGGAGTCCCAAACACTGGCAGCCAACCCAGGCTGGAGAATGGGAAGGAAGAGAGGGACTGTGAAAGGTACGCTCCTCACAGCCTTGCCAAATCACAGCCCAGAGAAGAAGCCACACGCATTCAGCTCTCGAGGAGTAACAGAAGCACATTCCAATCAAAGCATCAGAAACATCCCTGTGAAGGGACACATCTCATCACTTCAAGTCTGTTCTGAGAGGCCAGCAAACCCTTTCTGCTTCCCAGCTTTAAGAGCAGAACCTGCAACAGGCAGGACAGAAAAGGACCAGGCCTCCAAATGGGGATTCCCCCACCACAGGCGTGATTCTTGCACACGCTTCGAACGCCCATCAGAAACTCCCTCTCACCTTCATCCATGTTGCTGAAAACCGAACACTCATTGTGGCCAGAGCATGTTTGGATGAGGTCAGCCCTTTGAGAAGCT
This sequence comes from Gallinula chloropus, assembly GCF_964237585.1. Classification (NCBI taxonomy): domain Eukaryota; kingdom Metazoa; phylum Chordata; class Aves; order Gruiformes; family Rallidae; genus Gallinula; species Gallinula chloropus. The sequence goes on from NW_028168402.1 coordinate 284,069, forward strand.
TCCCCCCACAATGACTGAGCTATTGGAAAAACATGACAGTCAGAAATGGCAGAACAAACACGGGACACAGCAGAGGCAACTGAAAGCTTCAAGGACGGATTCCCTCCCGGTCCGGAAAGTAGTTACAGCACTGCCTTCAAACCTGGGACTATCAGGTCAGACAGCCCAACATTTGGTAAAGCTACAGCAAGAAATTAGGGGCACAACTACAGAAAAACTAATTCCCAAATATTTCTTTGCACAAAAGATCTTCTCTAGGCACTTTCTACCTTCCCTGGGCATTCCCCCAGGTTCAACCGCCCAGGCAGTTGAACAGGGCACAGTGTTTGACTGTCACCAACCACAGAGGTGGGTACCTCAAGCTGTGCAGCTCGACCTGCAAACACAGTTACTGCTGTATCCCACCTTCTTTACTGCAAAGAATAAACAACAACTGTCCGGGGAAGGGAAAATGCCCAGCTCAGCAGTTCATACACCAATGAGCTCATTACACAGACTAAGTTTGACATTATAAAAGTCTTTTCGGCAGTTTAATGTGACTCAACCTCTGTCTAGCAAATGGGTCCTTCTCTGGGCACATTGTGCAACAACAACCAGTTCCCAGAGAACTCCTGCTGCCCCTGGAAGCACCTCTCCAGATCACCACTGTTTGGTTTTGGGCAGCAGTTACGACGAGATGAAAATGCAGGTCTGCTGCCAGCCCATCCAGAACTTTTCAGGAACCCACAGGCACAAAAGTCTTCAAAACAAAACCCTTTTTTATTCTCCCCACACTAAGCAAAGCTACTCCTGAAATTATCCATGCTAGACACACTCCCAACACCAGCCCACTGAAGTTTCCTTCCCACGCTAAGATGTCAGCAAGTCCCTGACTTGGGGACTGCACTGCAGCTCTGAACCAGCACAGCCTCTCCTATCAGTGAGACAGCAGGCATGTCCAACAAAAGGTCCTGAACCCAACAGAAGGGAACACAGGGTAAGGGCTGTGTGACACAACCAGGCATTCCCACTCTGGAAAGATCTGAAAGGGATGAAAGAGGTTTTGAACACTCCCAGTGGAAGCCCTGTGATCCACACTGAGAGCAGAGCAACGAAAAAATGCCGCAAATTCTCAAGCCAGAAGCGCTGCACTCAAGTGAACCTTCTCAAGCAAATTCACATCACTTCAGAAATCCCTGCTGCTTCCCAAACAAGAAGTACTTTGTAATAAGAGCTCCCATTAGCACCCATCTGTTGGAGCTTCACAGGGACAGAAAGCCACCCTGGGGTAGCTTCTGCATACACTGGAAATGACACACATCCTTTGGGAAGACATGCACAAGCTCTTCTGAATATTTACATCTGGCATCCGTATTGCCAAGTCCTGAGAAAAACCCCACACTGTTTCCCAAATAAAACACTCCTCCTGAACACTGCATGCCCCAACCCCAGCACCAAAGCAAAGCAATTGCCAAGCCTGAGAGACATGCACCAGACCTGGCATTTACAGAGCCCCTCAAATTACAGGCAGTAGCTCAGTTGTACCTCTGTTTGATGAAGAGATTTGAAAATTGACAGGTCAAACGGCAACAGATGCTCCTGAATGGTACTGGTTCCAAAAGGTCCCCCTGTTCCAGTGACCTGGTCATCAACAAGGAAGAACAGTCAGTGTACACAACCCAACCTGTGCTCACTTCAGACAGCTGTGCACGGGCAAGAGCACAAGTACAGCAGCTAGGACAGCCACAGCTCCAACCCCTTTGTCAAACACGGGATGATACAGGAAACTCGCAGATTAACTCTTCAGCAGAGAAAACCCAAACCATCAGTTACACTCCAGCTAAGTGCTCTGAACTTGAGGCACTGAACTTAAGCTGCCACCTGGTGCTTGTATTTTGTAGCACATGGGGCACTCAAATCCCACAGACAAGACTGAGCAAGGCTTCATCCACAGCTGATCAAGCCAGAGTGGCACTCACTAAACCAGCTTCCCTGAAACACCTGGATCCTCCAGGACAGAACTGTCTTCAATTCCAGCCCAGGGGATGAAGTCCAAGGCACTGACAAGATGGATTTGAAGAAAGCATTAGACCATCTCATAAAAAGGCATCTAGTTTTCCCATGTGCCCATAGCATTCTGGCCAGAGCACATGGCACCAGTGCAAAAGGCAGGTGGTTGCAGTTCTGGTTGCTGTGAATAAAATTTTGGGAGAAATCTCTTAAGGTTTGGGGTTTTTTTTTTGGTCTTACATATATCTTATAAACTCTGAAGGCTCCCACACACAAGCTTTCAGAAGGGCCAGAAACTCTCAAGTATTTTTCTAAATAATATGCTGTATATAATATTTTTCTAAATCATATGTTCTTCTCCAGCCAGAGAATCCTCTGAACAACAGGTTCTACACACAGAGGATGGCAAAGGCAACTGAAGATCCACAGGAATAACAGTAGAGCTGTGGTTTTGCTTTCTAAACTTCCCAAGCCCTCCAGTGCACCTTCCCCAAACCACTACTTCATTTCATCTTTGAACATACCACACAGTTACAAGGAAATTCTTCATGTAATAAAAGGGCTGAAAAGACACTGACCTGTAGCAAGCAGTGTTAAAAAAGCTACTCAGCACAAGTCTTTGTAATTCACTGATTTGGTAGAAGAACAAAACATCAAACTGGTTCCAGACAAAAGTTCTCTGAGGCCATTTTACATTTGTTCTGTAATGGCATTTTTCCTGGAAATTCTGGGCCACTCATCTCTAAAACTGATGGTTTTGTTAGTTTGGTTTGGGGTTTTTTAAACTTTCCAATACAGTTAAAGGTGAGAAAGGGGACAGGACTTACACACACATGCATGTATGCATCTCTATGCACTGGCCTAGCCATAGTGTTGTCAAAGAATGCAAGGCTGAAATGAATATTTCCTGCCTCCTTCCTGCCTATCAGCACCCAGTAAGGCTCTGTCACAGAAACCCTAGAGGGCACCGCTGAAGAGATGTCATCACATGGCAGAATCAACGTCTTCCTTAGAGAACTATGTTGAAGGTTGGTAGAATAAGCACCTGTTTAACACCCAGCTCTAAATGCTTACAGGTGTTTACTGCCAGTAAAGATCTTGTGCATTCTAACTAGGCTCCAGAAGCATGCCAAGAATCCCATCACTCTGGCAGAAACACCGCCAGTACTTGTGCAAACATGGCTCACCTTGAAATACTGGAGTCGACAAGTGAAATCTAGAATATGACCTAGATCAGTTTTGGCATCTCCATTAGCACACGTAGGCTCCCCCTGCAGCAACTGTAGAGTGACAGCATATGGCTGCAAGGGTCTGATGTTGAAGACTTCTCCAGCCATTCAGAGCTGCTCTCCTGAAAAACACAGGATGATGGTATCGAACACAACGCTGCCCCAGTTACCAAAGAGCAAATGGTACCTGCAAAACCTAATGTCAGCGATTTCATCTCTGTCATTTATATTCTAAGCTCATGATTAAGGCACCAAAACAATGTCCTTTTTGCTTCTAAACTAGAAGCACTGAATTCAGATAAATTTTCTTTAACACCAGAATAATCCAAGTGTTCAAACAGGCACTCTCTGCATTCAAGCCTTAAGCTCCCAACGCAACTAATGGCAAATTTCCCTCTTAACAGGGCTGGAACCAAAGTTCATTTATACAACATAGAAATTGCTAAACTTTGAGATATCCCTAAGTTCAATAGCAGCTCAGACTTATTCTAACCAGAAAAAGCAGCACCTACCATCTAACAGACAAACCTGACATCCTTTGCTAAGCTGCTGATGTGCAAAGCTGCAGCATTTTCTTGGACAGTCTGAGGACTTTCACCACACTACCACCAGAGCAAGCTCCCAGGGCAGGAAATGCATTATCTGGCAACATTTTTACAATCCCATTTCTTTCCAGGAACACTAGGAAACAGCATCCAAAAGCCTCCTCTGACAGCATCCCAAGAGCAAATGTGGATTACAGCAGTCAGAATACATGCACACGTGGAATTAACATCTTCCTCCTCTTCCTTTTAAGGACACCAGTTTGACCTGACAGACAGGAGAGCATCGGCTTTCCTGATAAGCAGAGTTCTCCAAAGAGTAAAACTCCCTTTGGCTTCAGTGGGAGCAAGTCCCAGAGTCCAGCTGCACATCACCACAAGGTTCCACTCACATACAGCGGTCAGACATCAATGATTTTGGCACTAGTGAGGCTACAGGCACTACAGAGTCAGGGAACAGTTCTTCAGGACCTTCCTTAAAGTGTTCCACAATTTGCTGAGTGCCCCCTCTGAAGTGGCTTCACCTAAAGTTAATTTTGTGCCAGAACAATCTGAACCACGCTTCACCTATCACCTCAGCCAGCCAGAATCACAGCACAGCATTCAGCCTCCTGTCCCTCAAAACAAAGCCAGCATGGGTTAATCATTTCACACGCCTCCTGCTCCTGGTGAGCCACTTAGAGATGTTGCAGTAGTGCATTTCATTGTCAGCTGTCAGCCTCAGAAAAGCACATCCTTTCATTAACTGACCAGAAGGTCTCATGTTTCCTGAATTCTGGAAGAACAACATTAAGACAGGTGAAGTGATGCATTCAACACACTCTATCAAGGCTCACTGAAATGACACAAACTTCCTGACTGGTTGCACTAAAACATACCAAGGAATTCATCAATTTCTGATTTGTTTCCAAAAGCAGCTGTGCTTCTGTGACAGTTCCTCCTCAAATACAGCTTGGATCAAAGCACAAACAGCAGAAAAAGGTGAAGAGGAAGAACAAGTCTCGGTCTGATGTGAAAGGCTCAGATCTCATGGTCTGGAGATTAAATCTCATAGGTATACACATGCATGCACATGGAGGGAACCATCCCCAGTTAAATTCTTGCAGGTTCTTTACCTTTGTGGAGAGTCCCTGTTCACCATCCTCTATCTTCTCTGCCCTTCTGGACCTACACAGTGCTCAACCCCCTTTCTACACACTGACAGCTCCAGGAGGAAAAGAAAAAGTCTGGAAAATTCTCCCTGTGGGAATTTGTTATTTTTCAATCTAAAGGAGCACAAAGGTCGGTACAGGTATTTCCCATACTTCACAAAAGGCAAATGCTCTGTAGAAGTCCAGAAATAGTTCTGAGCTCTTCCAAGAGCTCTCTCTAAGGCTCACAAGAAGAACAAAAAACTATCTGTGATAGTTTAGGCACACACATCTCATTTTAAGGTAGCTGCAAAGGACAAACAGGCATTACAGATCATCATGAAATGAGTATTTGATGAGTTTACTTCACTGACAAACCCCTCATGATTCATGACAAGGAAATAAATCCATGGGCCATCTGCAGCACAGTTCAGCTCATCTGATGAGGCAAACATTTCAGACAAGCACATTCTTAGTATACCTGAAACCCCACTCACTGAGGATGAACAGTTTGGAGAAGCAGCTTGAAGCTGCATTCCGAACAAAATTCAACAGTTCTGTTATTGGATAAAGCCAGTTACACTCACCTGGCATGCAGAGATCTGACTGAAACCCAGGCTCTGTGTTCCCTTCATCATCTGGGGGACACAGCAGAATTTTCCTACATTTATAATCGAAACAAGGTCATGACGTGGAATATTGTAGCCCACAGAAAAGGAGCTCTAGTCCTCTGTCAGACCTACAAGAGGCCTCTGTCTTCGCTCTCTTATATGCACCAATCCCACAGAAATCCATTGTTTGCAGGTGTCTCTGAACAGCAGCTTCTGGGTACTCAATTATTTTCTTTTAAAAGCTTCTATCTGGAAGTTAAGAAACCAAATCTAAGATGACAAAGTATAAGACACTGCAAGGAAGTAAGCACCCCCATATCACTGCATACCCCTGTTCAACACCAAAGCAACAATAAGGTTGTACACTGCTGTCACATCCAACTGCTGCTCTTTGCCAAGCCAGACACAGCTTTCCCCTGGAACACAAAGGCTGCAAAGCACTTGTAGTGTATTTACTGTGGTTATTTCTACACCAGTTTAGTTCCATTAACCTAGGGAATAAGATTAAATAATCCCTACTGGAAATGCTACAAATAAGAATAGACAAGAAAAAAAATAATCACAGAATCCCAGGCAGCTTTGGGCTGGAAAGGACCTTAAAGCCCATCTGGTTCTAACCCCTTGCTGTGGGCAGGGAAACCCCCCACCAGCCCAGGGTGCCCAAAGCCCCATCCAACCCGGCCTTGAACCCTGCAAGGGATCCAGGGGCAGCCCCAGCTTCTCTGGGCACCCTGTGCCAGGGCCTCATCACTGTCCCTGGGAAGACGATTTTTTTCCCATAATACCCAATTTAACTCTCCCCTCCTCCAGCTTAAGAACATTCTCCCTTGTCCTGTCCCTCCCTGCCCTTGTCACCAGTCCCTCTCCAGCTTCCCTGTAGCCCCTTCAGGGACTGGAAGGCCGCTATAAGGTCTCCCCAGAGCCTTCTCTTCTGCAGGCTGAACCAGCCCAACTCTCTCAGCCTGCCTCCATAGCAGAGGTGCTCCAGCCTTCTCTGGCCTTGCTCCAAGGGCTCCACGCCTGTCTTGTGCTGGGGACCACTGAGCTGGATGCAGCATTGCAGGGGGCGTCACTCCAGATCAGAGGGGCAGAATCCCCTCCCTTGACCTGCTGGTCACACTTCTTGTGAAGCAGCCCAGGGGACAGTTGGCTTTCTGGGCTCTAAGTGCACACTGCCATGGGTGAAAGTTGAGGTTCCTTCCTGTCAGTGTTGCGCTGATCCAGAGCTTAGATATCATACTTTAGCTTGATGGACCTTTCTTTCTCAGGAAAGTACTTAACAGGTGACTGAAAATAGGATGCAGGCTCTCTCTTCACAAGCAGTCACATGGGGGTGGAAGTTACACCAAGAGATGTTTTAGTTCAATGCAAGAAATACATTTCTTTACAGTGATTTACTTGACCAACCTTCCCAGGGACGTGTCAGAGTCCTCATAACTGGAGGCTTTAAAGATGCAAAAGGAACATCCATCTCCATGCCAATCTGGTTATGATGATGAGATACTTGGTAGATAGAGGTGAGAGGCTCCCTGAATCAGCCACAAATCAGTAGGCTCAAGCTGGTCAGTACTACTGGGGTGCTGTCACACAGCTTGTGTTTGAGACAGATCAATCATGCCAGTCTGCAAAAGAGCACACAGACACGTCCTCTGAGCCCTTACAATATGCTTGAGTGGAAGAGAACTGTATGCTTCAAGGTTGTAGAAGACACAGGCAAGGCATGTTACATGGGATCGTTAAGGATGGGCCTAGGAGAGCTTCATGGAATTAAAGAGATAAAACTAGGGAGAAATAGGAAGACCTGTCAGAATTTAATCTATTATTTAGTATTGTTTCTACCTTTATTCTAAATGAAGTAAAAGAACAGCACAAAGCACAAGGAATAAAGTAAAAGCAACAAGGTTTCCACAGCTAGTTTAAGACAGAGTGCGTTATGAGCTCTGCCCCCTGCCAAGAAACCAAAATTATATATTGATGTACACATCCTTGCTTTTGCAGGAGTAGGATTCTGATGAGCATAAAACATCAGTAGCGGTGAACTGTGTAGGCAGGATGACAGTGTGTCATTTTTGAATTCTTGGTAAACAACTACATATGCTGCCCTCTTGTATACATGAAAATAAATCCCCGTGTCTAAGGTATAGAGGAATCCTTCCTGTGGAAGCAGAACTGGTCTCATCACGTAGTAACATCAATATTTTGAAAAAGTTAAATTACTTTTTGATTTACAAGATGAGAGGCCAAAAAGGAATCTCACAAACCGTTACTTTTTCAGAAGCTATAGCTCAGAAATAGTCAAGTGGAATGTTTTTTTAATTTCTATTAATTCCACATTGAATCCTGTACATCCAATTTTAGCCTAGCGCATTTTTACAGCTGAATGTACAGCTGGGACCTCTGGAAATAAGAGCTTTTATTATGGAAATGCTGGCATAGTTTTAGCTAGGGTCGGCACACGTAGCCTACTGTAATGTGCTTTAAAACTTGAGATGGAGACCAGAAGTCTGAGGCTTAACAGTAGCAAACCCTGTATGCCTGAAACACAAGCCTCCCCAAAAATGTCATGCAAGACTGCTGCTCCTGGCATAACTCTCATTGAGTTAAAAGGTCAAAATGAACCTCATTGTGCTTGTTTAAAAAGTAGACAGTAACAGGAAATGTCTTGATTTGCAGATACAAATAAAAATTTTCAGAATGAGAAGATGTTGAAGAGCATAACAAGTCACACCTGGGTACATATGAAACTATGTGATTGGTGAAAGAAAATTTAGTTGTGTTAAAATGGGTAAATGCTAATATTTTGAAACTGCTGAGTTGGTTACTGACCAAAGATTCCTCAGCCAAAAAAAAAAAAAACAAAAAGAAAAAGAGTAGTGGAATGTCAAAGCACTTTAATTTATTTGTCTGCATAATTTTATACTAACAGGTGAGACAGTCTGGTCAGGATGAGACGATGGACTGATACTGCAGCAAATGATCTGAGAAAATGAGTTCTCTTTGGCAAGGTTCATAAGGCAGTTGTAGAAATGCCTGATCATCTCATTAATGTGGGTTTAAAACGAGAGTTCAGGATTACGAGTATAAAAAGTGTTGATTATCAGATAAATGGAGTCAGATGGACAATGACGTCCCTTCTCATTTTTACTGTGTTTAATGGCAAGTGACTTTGCACACATTTTCTACATATGAATACAGTCCTTTCATTTTCTGTCCTTTCTTATTTCTCACTTTATTCCTTATCTTCCTATTTCTCATTCACCTTCTCCTACGCTTCTCAGCTCAATGCAGCTGTTCATTATGTCTCCCTCCCCCGGTCATTTCACACAGGATAAATTGACACTCTGAGCTCTGCGTTAGTCTGCCATCTCCAGATGCACAAACGCTTGCCTAGCTGGGGCTGTGTAACTAGTAACACACTAGTGCTGGTGTGGACGTGGTCTAAATCTAGGAGGATAATCCTTGATCTCTCCCACAGCTGTTACTGGAGGAGAAATGCATTTTCTTGCAATTCTGACGATGGTGGTTTCAAGTGATTACTGCACAGAGCTGTGGAGTGTCTGTTTCCAACTCAGGCATTTGAATAAAGGAATAATGAGAATAAATGCAGAATAGATTTTGGGGAATGCTTTCATGTATACTAAGCGAGGTGTTTGGTCTGAGAAACCTGTCACCCATCCTAAATGTCCACATGGACATCACCTAAACTTCATTAATTTATCTTTACCTTTTTTCTATCCAAGTTTTATCCAATTCTTTAAGACATTTATGATTTCCATGCAGGGAAATTCAGGTCCTTTGGATTGTCCCAATGCTTCCCTTCTTTTATCTCTCTCTTTGCTCTTTCCTGTTTTAGTTGCTTGTTTATTCATTCCTTCCTTTCTTAGCTATGTAGAAAAAAGTAGTTCAGCTTTTATCCACAAAATAAAATTTCAGATGTAAGGGTACAAACGATTGTTACCAATTTCTTGCTAATAATAGAATCAGAATTCCATGGTTCATTAGAACCATGGAAAAAGAAGTTGTCCAGAATATCAAAATGATTGAGCAGTTCTTTTTATGGCATAGAAGATTTTCTGTATTTATTGTGGTCTGATATGTGTCTTCCTAAAAAACACATTTTGAATGAACTCATGACCTGCACTATTCAATGTTTTTGGCCTAACAGTGTGAATCTCTTCTGGTTTATTCTCCTCTCCTTAAATCTGAAACAAACCACGGCTGAATAATTGAACAGGGCTCTAATCAACCTGATTGACTTGAGATGTCCCTGCTCATTGCAGAGGGATTAGACCAGATGATATTCAGAGGTCACTTCCAACCCGAACTATTCTATGATTCATCAGTTGTGATCCTACTTTGGATTTCTTTCTATCAGCTTTTGTAGTGTTTTCTTCTCCTAATTCCTAATTATTGAAGAAACTTTAAATTTCTACCTAATTTTCTGAAATTATTTAGGAATATGATTTCTCAAAACATTCTTAGAGAAAAATAATCTGTAATTACTCAGCATTGTTTCTGTCTCTGTAAACTAAAGGTGCTGATGACTTTTTATCTTTTCCTCATCAAACTTATCTTCAGAGAGCAAATCACTAGAAGGCAGATGAAGTCAAAAACTCAAAAGTCATCAGTAGGCCTGACAACAGCCACAGCTCTGTCAACATTAGCTGTACTGCATGTAGAAGATTAATGCTGTACCACAGAGAACTTTTGGGTCCTCTGCACATGTTCATCCCATAGGGAGTACAGTATTAATTGGAACAGCAGTTGATAACCTTCATTTTCCTGGTACAATCTGTGATATAAAAATTCTACAGTTCTGTAGTTAAATTTCCCATTTTTCAAATCCCTGTCCTGGTTTCAGTCAGGATGGAGTTCACTTCATTTGTAGCAGCGGATGGAATGCTGTGTTTGAGAGTTAAAATGAAAACAGTGCTGATAACACCCTGATGTTTTTAGTTGTGGTCAAGCAGTCAAGGACTTTCTCAGCTCTTCATATTTCTCTATTAATGAGGAAGGAGGGGACAAAGCCAGGACAGGTGCCCCAAATTGGCCAAAGAGAGTATTCCATGACAATTACGTCCTGCTCAGTATAAAGGGGGGCTGATGGGAGGAGGAGCGGGGCGGCTCCAGGATGCGCGGTTTTGGGGGGATGATCAGGTTCCGGGACGGCTCTGGGTGGCACGGCCTGAGCTGTGGGTTGGGTGAGACACTGCATTGGGTATCAACAGCTTCATATAATTTTGCTCTAAAGTCCTGTTAGCTTTCTAATATTGTACCTTTCTGCTCTTCTAGTAAACTCTACTTATCCCAACCCACGGGCTTTTGGTTTCTTGGTTTTGGGTTGTTATTTGCCCCTTCCTTCTCCCTTCCCTTTCCTCACCCCTGCCACACACCTCTCCCCCTCCTCTTTTCCTTTAAAGAGCAGGCAGCTGCGTGGATCTCAGCTCTCAGCCGGGGTGAAACCACGACAATCCCTTCATCAGAACCACAGTTTCTGCTCTGAATTGATCAGTTTTGATTGGTTATCGTCAACAATGTAGAGATTTCTGCTTGCTCAAAATAGTTTACACCAACACATATAAGTATATATATGTTCTTCAGGCCTTGTTAACATGTCATTTAGAACTCACAAATATGCGTAATGTATTGCAGACATCATTTATGTTCAAATCTTAATCTTAAAGAAGTATAGATTTGCTTAATATTTTAAAATATCATGTATTATACACTGAATTTTACCTATGTTTTCCCAGTTTCAAAGTGCAGCACCTGTAGTAGGTACACTGTGGACTTGGAGGAGATACTGTTTTGAAAGGCTGTAGCAGATGAGCCTTCCTATGGGAGCATTTACACTCCCTTTTTGATCACTGCTTCCCAGAATCTTCTAGAAACTACAAAATGTATTTTAAAACTAAATCATTAGAAAATACTGATGTAAAACTGAAGGTCATAGTTGTGTACAAATTACTGATAATGAAATCATCAAGTGTGCAGATTCGATGTTCAACAGTGGTAGTTGAACCCCAGTGAGCTCTAGAAGTAAAATAATGCACATTAAAGTGTTTAAATCAGCATGAACAAAAAATGGATGGTCACTCTGGTACCCCTTAGCATAGATTCTCACTAGGCAATAGGTCAGCAGTAAAACAATTCCCAAGAAACCTCAACTTTCTAAATCAGAACTTTTTAGCTAAGTGTATAAGATTAGTACAAGTTATACAGGTTTGCAAATAATGGATATGGGAAATTTATCATGTTTATATTATATCTGAGGAGAGGTGGACAAGCATAAATGTCATGAAGAATATATTCTGAAGTGAGAAATATTTTAAAATAGTGGATTTTTATACACACAGCATGAAAAGAAGTAAAATGGTATGAAACCAAATTTTATATATCTTGTTGTACAATGAGCCAGTAAAATCAATGGTATTTGGCAAATATGTGTGTATGTGTGCATGTGATTGGCTTAAATATATGTTCAGGTATTTGGGTGAGAAGCCTCGTTTGTGCTTGCCAAAAGCTACATAAATCCCAGCTCAGGTACAAGATGAAGATGGTGGAGCCAGTTTTTCCAGGCCAGAGAAGTTGGGTGCTTATTTTAGCCTGGAATGATTTCAAAAGTGACACTACATCAGTACTAAAAGAATGCTAAAGCAATATAGCTAGAGTCAGCATCTCGTCTTGGTTATTCCCAGTTGAAAAGTGCACTGATAACAAAGAAAGGGAAAGTTACTTACCAATAACCAATTTCTTTTGAGCTATCTTGTACACATATCTTGCTTTGCAAGTGATCATTTACTAAGGCTCTTGAAGTCAAGGACTTTTTTCCCCCCTTCTTTTGCACTATCTAGAGAGATTACATATTTTCCAGTCTCTGTACTCATTTCATTCTCAGACATGAAAGACATGCCTGCAGTAAGACCTTCCCTTAGCTATCAACTACATGTTTCTCCAACATAAAGAGACTTCCAGAGAAAACACAGGGAGATCTGGAAGTGAATGCATGAATCTCAGAAGAATCTCAAGCACTGTTAAATATCCCTTTCTTATTTGAGTGTTTGCTTCATGAACATTCATGCGCTCTTGTGTGTTTGTAGGAAGATGTTTAGACTCTCCGGTGAAGACTGGCTTAACTTCTGGACATTCATTCATAGAATTAGTCTGGGGTTTAGAAACTACTCTCCTGACTGCTGATATTCATTCATTTCCTTTTGAAGGTAGTGAGCAAGATACTTCACTGGATATATGCAGGTCTATAGATTTTGAATGATTGCACTTCCTTGTTGAATCAATAATGCACAATTAATGTTTCATATTCCTCAAGAATTCAGGAATCAGATAGAAGTTTAAACCCAGTTCTTATTTATTTAGAATCTAATTTATCATGTATGAACTCAGTTCCAATATTTTCTTTCATAGCCATTAAGAAAAACAAATACCCACATAGGTAAGAACTGAGACGGACTAAAATCTTTTAACCATTTTAATGTATCCAGTTTGGTATCTTTAAATGTAAATATATTTACATATATATTTGTTGCACAAATGATAAGGACTTGTTCTTTTAGTTAATTGAGAAGTATTTATCACTCATTTTGTCTTATATGAATTGTGTTCAGTAATTCCATAGAAATGTTTTCTACAATTTCAAGCTTCTGAGCAGTTTTTAAATAATTATAATTTGATTAAACCATCACCTTGGCATATTCCTTCCCTAACTGGAATCCTCTGCTCTCAATGACATTGGGCAGGGATACAAGAGAGAACATTTACTCATAGGTTAATAAAAAACCTCAAGATCTGACATTTTGTGAACTATCAACTTCAAAAATTGTTTTATGACATTGGGAATGCAGTAGTTACACTTGGCTTCAGACTAGTTCAAATATTAGACCTTAATATGACAGTATTGCTAACTTTTTTTAGGTTTCTCAAGATGTTCCTAAAATTCATACTTACACGTATGGTCTTCACACAATACACATAAAATTTTATTTTGTTTAAATTCAGACTCCCTGTAGCCTGGTTCCAAAGACCCAATGCCTGTTTGCAGCTGGAGTGCATTACGTGATTCCATCTTCTACTTCAGTTTAATATAAAAAACCCCTGTTACAAAAATCCAGTTTAAACTTTCTAGGAAGTCTTCACAATGCCAAACAAAACACAGTAAATGGGAAACTTCCTTCAATTACATTGATACTTCTGTCTCAAAGACTGTTTAGGTACACACAATGTAACTCTGCAGAATGAATTCACATGAATTTTAGTCCATTATGCATATATTAGTCTGATTCATGCATTTCTGTAGCTTCTAGTGTAAGAAGCTATTTAAAGCTTAGTTTTCTGGAAAAGGGTTTGTTTTTTCTCAGCTAGCCACATTTCTGTATATCTCTGTGTTTCACTACGCTGTGGTACAGTATAGGGTGAAGGTTAAGCCCTAAAAGTTCCTGAAATGCATTGTGTCAGTGACAGAATACTCTCGTTACTAGAAACTAGGCACTTTATTTTGTTGCCTTTATTTCAGGCAGTGTGAAACTTGGGGTTTGGAGTTGCTGTTAAAAGCTACACAAATTCTTTTAATTAAATAATTATTTTGCTGATAGTATCCAATCTGATGTATGGCTGAAAGTTTAGCTGCTATTCAGGGTTGAAAGCCATTTTGTCCTTAGTGTTAACCTAGTTTTCATAATTTTTTCACTGTGGTAGAGTTAGCTCAATGAGAGGAGAATATCTGTGACAAGTAGACAGTATTCCAGATTACAGATCAAATCTGATTAGCTCAGAGTAATTACTTTGAAATATTTTTTGGGTTTTATCCATTTGGAACAGGTTTTCCTTTGATTTAGACTTATTATTCATAAATAGAAAAAAGATGGGTTTACTTGAAACAGGCTTTGCTTAAGACTAAAATCTAAACTGGAAGATCTAATAATTTATTGGAAGTGCTCACTGCACTTCCTTTGTCAGTGATTGGCAGCATCGCTTTTTTTCCACCCTACCCCCATTATTTGAAAATTAATTTCATTAAATATTGTGTGCATTCCTTTCATTTACAATGACATAAAAAATTGACTTATGTTTTCAGAATTTATCTTAAATTTTAAATGTTTCTGAGACTTCAGTACTTGATTCAGTTGGCCACCGACACCCTTCTCTTGCCATTTGAGATGCCCCAGAACATCTCACATCCTATACAGTGATTGATTCAGAACTTAGGAGTAGAAGCCAGGTAGAAGCATCACCTAACAATTTTCTTTTTAAATATATGTTAAGCATTTAATGCAATATTAAACAAAAAGAAAACCTGCTAATTTCTCAGAATAACTTGGCTTTCACAAAAGGAAAGGAATAGCGGTGATAGATCGATTCGACAAGGAATGAGGGCTCTACTTCCACTAAAAATTAACAAGAACTAAGGAACATTTTTCTGTGCTTGCAGAGTTGAAATGTTTCAGTTTTGGGAAAAAATCTCTGGGTTTACTGTCATTTATGTGAAACTTAACAAACAAAAGTGTTCAAATCACTATTGAAATTTCTTGGGTTTAGCCAATTGAAATTCTAAGTTTAAATCAAATTTATATAAAAGTTAACCAAAAATATATAAATGACCCCAAGAAAGGCTAAAAAGAGCTTCACAACTATGAAAACTTTCTTTAGTAAGTTTATCTTCCAGAACTACTTTAATAAATTTCTGTCCTCCTGACATATCATCTTTGGAAGAAATAAAAAAGAAATAAAAAAGAAGAAATTCAAACAAGCTTTCCCATAATGCAAAGTCCTCTAGGAAACGATATTGATGAAATTTACAGGTTTATTACTTTTTTGTTTTCTTTACCTGAAAATACTGATAATGGAAATAAGATTTGCCTTGTGAAACTATGTGAGATTTTCCTGTAATTCTACTTTTTGAGACAGTGTTGTGTTATTCATACACAATTAGTAAAGAATAGTTGATGTTTCACTATTTCCTGCTGGTGTAAATTTTCATATGCCTGATGGTGTCATTAAGATGTCAGTTTTCATCTGTTGAGTGTTTGCACAGTATCCACCTACCATTTGGTAACATATGAGCAGACTTCAGGGTTTTTACAGAGCTTTAGTGAGATTAAATAGAGTTCAGTTACAAGAGATTCCCTCGTTTGGAACAGTAAAACAGGTCATAGTACAACTACACTGTCTAGACACTGTGCATAAACTTTGCATAAATGTAAGTTAAGCTGCCAGCAGTGATTGTCATAATGTAGCTGTAAATACCATCAGATGCATTCTCAGTCTATTTATATATTTATTTATTTATTTTAAATAAGCAACGTGCACTGTTTTCAAAGCAGAGCCCTTAACATTTAGGTGTAAAGAATTCAAATAACTGGGTGAGCTAAGTATATTCTGAAAATATGTTTGACAATAATGGCTTGTAACAGCTTGGTTTTCTCACTTCTTACTTATAAGGGAATTATAGAAGTTATTTGTTATCAAGGTGTTATTTTAACACTACTGTTATTGAAGCTGAATAGAAGTTCTATAAACTGCTTGCAATTGGCTAGTTTTGCAGCCGTAATAAATATAAGATCGAAAAAGGTTCTTTTTAAAGACAGGATCTTTACTAAATTGATAAGTAGGAATTCTAAGTCTTAGCGTGCTGTTTGGGATGTTGATAAATTGTAACTTAAAATCACAGTAACAAAGCCTCAGGTACATTTGGAGAGCTTTATGTACCAAAACAAACAATCAGAAAAGACCTAAAGTCAAACTCATCAATCAGAGCGGTGATGGTCTAGCGGAGGTGGTTTACGTAAAAGTCATGGTCAGAGAGGGGATGTCGAATCGCCTCAAAGCAAAGTCCTTACAAAGAGAAGTCAAGTCATGTTTGAGCAGTTCTGGAACCCATTCTGATAAACATCTGAGGGCCCAGTGAAGGGGAACACAGGCACAGAGATACAATGCATATTCTATATACAGACACGTATACATATACATGTACAGACTGATTTGCACTGGAAGGTCCACGGGTATATTGCAGAATTTGGACCAGCAGTGGCATAAAATCCTGAGATAAACTCTGACAGCATTTTAAGTCCTTGCAAACGTTCTCTTCACTAACAAACACAAACCAAGCACCAGAAACAAAAAATTCAGATGCAGTTCTGAATTTGACCTTTCCTGTCCATGGAACAGTTTTTGAAAACTATCTTTGTATCATTCTTATCAAGGAGCTGATAAGAATTTCATCTTCAAGTCCAGTTAAAAGCAATTTTGCTCTCCATTTAAGTCATTTGGATGAACAAAGGCTGCAGCTTTGGACTCCTAAAACGTGAACTTTTGGACTGCTAAGCTCAGTGGGAAAGATATAATATTCCTTTGAACACAATATTAACTGTTTTCCTTTTTTCTCAATAATTTAATGAAGTTCTTGTATCTGGCATAATGTAGCCAGTATTTTAAGCAGTCTTTGTGCACAAAGGGCAGTGGCACTATCGCAGCACAGAGCAGGAATGCTTTACAGGATGTTTCCAGATAGTGGAAAACGGTTCCAAAGCTCCTAAGGAGAATGCTATGTTAAAGAGTGAATCAAAAAGATGTAAACATGCTTCTCTTCTTCACATGATTCTCACTAGCATTTCCATGCAGGAGCAAACATCCCTGTGGTGAATATTTACTTATCTTCCTTTTCCATATGAAGTATTTGTCTGCCCTTGGCCTTGCCTTCATCTTGGGGCAGGATTTTGTTCAGCAAAACAAAAAAGATAAGATAATATTCATCTCTTCTTGGCAACAGCAGCAAAGCTAGCCAAAAAATGCATTCATCTTTGTCCACATGGCAGTAGCAAGAACAAAGCATATTTATGTTTTTTTCCTATGTATGATAATAGGCCTCAGATAAAAAATGTATTTCTTTGTCCCTGAATCTAGCAATGGCAAGGACAAAAATTACACAAACCCCAGTGTTGCTTGCAGTAGGCAGCAATGAAGGAAATGTTTTCACTAATTTGAAAATAAAATAATGAGCAAGACCTTATTTGATGTTTTGGTTAGAAGACCACATAGTATTTAGGGGTTTATTAACCATATAATTCCGCTAATATCCAATATTCAACTCAGGCCTCAATATTATATAAATGACTTTGAACTTCATGCCTCCAATTTATAAGATAAAATATACAAACAACCATGAGACCTCCAAAAAGTTAACTCAAATTATATTGGAGTCAAGATTTCTTTACTGTTTCATAATCTGTCTTTGCCATGTTGCTTCTGATTGTGGCCACCGACTTGACCTGCTGTCACTCAGACAGTCTTTAGACTGTCTGGGGGTGTTTTTTATCATTTTAATCACAGGGCATTATCGAAAATATTTGAGTGTAGATGAAAATGAAATGTTTTGTGGATTGTATCAGCTGACCATATTGTAATTGTAAGAGGTTCTAGGAAATTTTAGTTTTTCCTAAAATATCATAGTTTTTCAGATAGTAATGTTTATTTTAATTGTACTTGTAATTCTTTCTTCATCAGTGGAAAGACTTCAAGACAAAATCACCATGCACCCACAGTTACGGATTTTTTTGTTTTTACAGGATTGTAAAACAGCCTCGGGTCAGCTTTCAGAACTTTGAACCACAACATTCCTATCCAAAAGGTTGTCCCACCTTAGGGGTGGCTTTCCTTACCATGACAAAGCACTAAACCAGGAACAAATTCACATCTCTAATGAACAAGAGGCCAGGCACAGAGAGCTGAAACAAAGCATCATCAAGCCCAGTTTCATTTTTCCAAACAACTCCCTAGCAAACCTCTTTAAACCCAACACAAATGGCATCGTGGCCGGGAAGATTTTATCTCCAGCCCATTCATAACAAATCAAACCAGACTCCACAATGTCCTGGGAGCAACCCAGGAAAGAGGCCCACAGTGCACAGAAAAAACCCCACAGCCACAAAGTCATAAGGACGTTATGCAATTAAAAGATTTATAAAGACACCAGGGTGTGCGAGATGTTTCAAGCAAGTTCCCTTGGGCTGCCACTCAGGACCCAGCGACCTGGATTATACAGACTCCCCGTGACCGGCTGTCACACCACTTCCCCTACAGCCAGCAGCACGTCCAGCGCCTGCAAAGCTGTGAAGATGTAGCTCGTTGCTGTTGCCTCCCTACGGATACAGTATTACTGGGCTCATCTGCACACACCTGGGTAAGAAAGACAGCCAGCTGTACACTGTAACCCCTTGAGTAACGTGGCATCTTAGATTGTAGAAAGATATTTTCATTGTCAGGCTCGGCCTGAGCTGTGGGTTGGGTGAGACACTGCATTGGGTAGCAACAGTTTCATAGAAGAGCCTCCCTACCCTCAGGCAGATCAACACTTCCTCCCAGTTTAGTGTCATCTGCAAACTGACTGAGGGAGCATCCAATCCCTTCATCCAGGTCATTGACTGGGCCTGAAGCCCTGGGCATCACGCATGTGCTCCATGACAGCTCCTAAGATGACCCTCTCCAAGGTCTTCCCCGGGACTGAGGTCAGACTGAAGACAAGCCCAGAGGCGGGGATCAGGTTGGTAACCCTAGTAAGGGATTAACCAGCTCTCTTACCTGACTGATGCTCATCAGCATGAACAAATGAATCATCCAACAGAAAGGGAATAGCTTTTGCTGAGAGAAGCACACAGGCCATCACTTCCATACTGGGAGTCTTGTACAGCAGAACTGAGGACCACATGAGCTGTCTCAACTCTTCATTTTCCACCTAAGACAGAAAGCAGATTCTGCAAGTTACTTGCACACTTTGATAATCCAGGCAGCTTTATCATCATAGGCTACTAGAGAAACAGTTTCAACAGCTGGAGCATCTAAAGATGCTGTGGTCAAAGAGCAGAAGCTCACCTCGAGGCAGTTAAATGCAGCACAGCTTTGAGGTGCACACAATGGAACTCCACTGTTTGTGTAAAACCATATTTTCCTGTCATGGTCAAGTTCTTCCTCATTTTCTGCCCAAAACTACAAGTAGGAGCTAGCACACAGTAAAGACTTGGCACAAAAGACACTGCAGACAAAATTGATCAGTGAGCAGTGCCAACAAGTCTGCTGAGCCTTCAGATGCTACCGAGGGGCTGGATTTAATGACCTTAAGAGACCTTAAGAGACAGCAACAGCACCTCTTGCTGTTACAGCTGCTGTCCAGGGAGGCATCTGCCCAGCTTGATGAGTTTACTGTGAATCCTCAAGTGAGTCACCTTTCTTTATCAGCATCCCTTGATGTCAAAAGAGAAGCACAGCTTACCATTTGTGCTCACTGAAGATTTGGAAGTGAGGGATGTGAACAGAGTGTCTCTCTCAAGTTGCTTTTCAATTGAGATTTGTACTCAGAGCACAATGATTTATCAAAGTGCCACACTCTGAGGTTAGGGTATTATTTGTATTTTTAAATTTGGTGTTCCCCACACAGACTGTACATCAAGTTAGGTTTATCTCCTCCTGTTTCTAGAGTTCCTACAGCCAAGTACATACTCGTACATCTGTACTGCACAAAGGCGCCACCTACTGATTTAGTGAGATCCCATCACAAAGTAATTCCACTCCAGTCATTTTCACAGCATCACAGGGGCTGGAAGGGACCCCCAGAGCCCATGGGGTCCAACCCCCTGCCAAAGCAGCTGCCCAGCTCATATTGCACAGGGCGGCGTCCAGACAGGGCTGGAATCTCTCCAGAGATGGAGACTCCACACCCCTGGGCAGCCTGTCCCAGGGCTCCCTCACCCACACTGGGGAAAAGTTCTTCCCCATGTTGCTGTGGAACTTCCTGTGCTCCAACTTGCAGCCATTGCCCCTTGTCCTGTTCCCACAGACACTGAAAAGGGGCTGCCCATTTCCCCCTGCATCCCATCCTTCAGCTATTGATAAACATTCATAAGGTCCCCCCTTAGTCTTCTCTTCTCCAGGCTGAACTGCCCCAGCTCACTCAGCCTTTCCTCACAGGGGAGATGCTCCAGGCCCTTCATCATCTCCATAGCCTCCTCTGGACTCTCTCCAGGAGATCCCTGGCTTATTTTATCCCAGGGAGCCCAGAACTGGACACAGTACTCCAGGTGGGGCCTGACCAGGGCAGAGCAGAGGGGCAGGATCCCCTCCTGTGACCTGCTGGCCACACTCCTCTTGATGCGCCCCAGGATCCCATTGTCTCTCTCAGCCCCCAGGGCACACTGCTGGCTCATGGCCACCCTGTCACCCACCAGGACCCCCAGGTCCTTCTCCGCAGAGCTCCTCTCCAGCAGGTCACCCCCAGCCTGTACTGATACAATTTTATTTCATTTTGACCCTTGAAAGGGGAAAAAAAAGGAAGTGGAGTTGTCATTCCTGCTGGACACACACTAATGTCCTTCCTGTTCTGCCTCGAGGAGCCTGAGAGGTGCCCGGCGGGATCCCCGTCGCTGCAGCGAGGAACCCAGCACGCAGTCACACAAACCAGTTTGTGATAGAAACCCTTCCAGGTTTGGCAGAGCCTGACCCTTGGGTTTAAGCCCTTTGGGACAGCCCTTTGAAAAACACTGTCTAGCCCTGAGAGGCCACAAGGCATCTTTTTATACACCTGGGCTGGGGGTAGTACCTCTGCTACGCTGCCATGGAAAAACTCCAGCAGGGCATTTCCTTTCAGCCCAGCCACGTGCTGCAGAGACACAGAAACAGGAAGGTGAAGAGGAATCTGGTTATCTTCTGTCATCTTCTGCGTGAGAAATTCAGATGGATAGAAAGATGACAGCATCAGATGAGGCTTGCAAAAGCTGGAAGAGATCCAGAAAACACACAAAATTTAAGGAACTACACAGCCCTTCCCCTACAAAAATTAATCCTTTCATTCAGAAATCAGGAATGGGCAGCTTCTACTCTGAATAGTTTGCTCTAAATGGTTTCTCTTGAGCATATCTATCAATCTGGCATGACCTCAGCCTGGGAGCATGGGAAAGGCAGGTCTCCTTCCATAAGAAAACACATGTTGCAACTATAAACCAAACCAGAAACAAAACAGGTAGACAGCTACGGCCCAGGATAACCCTCCACACACACCACAGGCCAACAGAATGATGAAGCACGTTGCCAACACTGCAGGCCCAAACCCATTCCCAGTGACAGCTGCAAACTCACCAGCAAGGCCACACTGGCTTCAGCAGAGCTTCTGTGGGAACTGTTCCCTTGCTGACTGACCATGCCTGTCTGCCTCCACCATGGGGTTCCGTACAGCGTCTGCTTTGCCTGAAGCTTTGACAACAATAATAGTCTTAACATCCTGCAGGAGCCTCTGCAAAAGACTGTAGATTCTGAGGAAGTGGAATTTCTCATGAGGTAGAACAAACACTGCTTTAACACATCTGTATCCAACAAGCAACTCCAGCACGTGGCCATCCAGAAAGGAACCCTTCTGCTGGATGGAGCCATGAGTCAGATGCAGCACCAGTGATGCTAACGGAATCCCAGTCAGCTTAAATACACTTCTCCACTCTTCTGTGCCTCCCCATTTACCTGGCAGCAAACTGAAATCCACCTTTACTAGGTACAAATGCTGGCGTGTTAGAAATATCCAACAGGGATGGACCACACAGGGACCCTGGGCAGAAGCCTTAGACACTGAAGAATAAAGTGCAGGACACAAAACGGGTTTTGACCAGTCCTTGTTACTACCAGCTGACTCTGCTTGGTGCAGGAGTTCCTGGACACAGGTTTTCTTCCCATAAACAAGGTATGTTGGGAAACAACCTTTTATTTCAACATCATCTGCTGAAATGCAATTCAATTCCCTAAGCTGGCAGAGAAACTCTGGGAGGTTTGCTGGTCCACAGTACAACACGGAGCTTCCTAACACTGACGTGTAGTGTTGAGAGCAACGCATGTGTAAACAGGAATAAAAGTCTTGCAGGTTCTGGGAGTCTGAAATAACAAACAAGCAGTTGTCACCATTTGTCAGCTTCAGGGTTAAACAGATTTCTGGCAGGAGAAAGCCAAGTTCCAGAAGATCAGTATATGGAAAAGACAGCACCAGCTTCAAGGCAGAAGGGATGTGCTGGCAATTTCCTCTCCATTCCTGACAAGGAATCTCAAACACAGCTGGCAGATCTTCAGTCAAAACCAAACAGGAAGCAAACTGCTTGAGGCCTTGATGAATGTGAATAGAAACACTCCAGAGAATTTTGACTATTGCAACACTCTCCACTGCTCCCTGGTCAGAGGGCCGAGGATCTGAAGTAGTGCTGAACTCAGAAGTCTCATCTCCTTCGTGAAGCCCCATTTCAAAAGAGCCATCTTCTTTGTCTGTGCTCTTGGTGTCACCCAGAGGGCTCCCTTTCTCCTCTGTAAAGCAGGGGGGGGGGGATCTCTGCACAGTCTGCACTATCAAGGCAGAAAGGTGCTGGGTAAAATCTTGGTTTGTGGCAGTGTGTGACATACAATGAAAAGGCAAGATGACAGTGTTACAGGGGTCAGGCACTGCACGCTGTTCTTCCTCTGAAGGATCCAAACTGCAAAAGAGATAACAAGGCAAAGTACGAGCCTGAGTTTCAAAACAGTCACAGCTACCTACAGCTCATGGTGCTGCTGCTGCTCTGAACTTTGAGGTATAATCTTGTTACTGCAGTTACATCAGCCTAATTTCATAAAACATCTTAAACAGTCAAGAATGCATAGGTTGCAGTTGTATTCATTTCTGCATTTCTTTTATCCGTTTACAGCATTTAGTTGATAGAAATATTCCTAATTGAAATTATTCCCTTGTCCTGCCACTGATTTTTCAAGATGCTTTCAGATCATCTCGTGTCTATACATTGTTTTGTCTTTACATAGTAACTATTTAATTTTTTATATCAAAAATAGCATGGCCAGTAGGTCTGGGGAGATGATTGTGCCCCTGTACTGGGCACTGGTGAGGCTGCAGCTCGAGTGCTGGGTCCAGTTCTGGGCTCCTCACCATAAGGACGGGGAGGTCCTGGAGCGAGTGCAGAGAAGGGCAACCAGGCTGGGGAAGGGGCTAGAGGGCAAATCCTCTGAGGAGCAGCTGAGGGAGCGGGGGGGTGTTCAGCCTGGAGAAGAGGAGGCTGAGGGGAGACCTTCTCCCCACCTCCACTGCCCAGCCAGGAGGGTGAAGAGAGGTGGGAGATGGTCTCTTCAGCCAGGGGACAGGAGATGGGACAAGGGGCAATGGGCTCAAGCTGCCCCAGGGCAGGGTCACTGCAGATGGGAGGGAAAAGTTCTTCCTTGAAAGAGTTATGGTGCTGTGGCACAGGCTGTCCAGGGAGGGGCTGAGTCACCTTCCCTGGATGGGTTTAAAAAAAAGGGTAGATGAGGTGCTCAGGGATCTGGTTTAGCTTGGGACAGGAACAGTTGGACTTAATGATCTTAAAGGTCTTTTCCAACCTTGTGATTCTGTGATCTTCATACTGTGCACAGCCACTGGTTGAGAGGCTGGGAGTGTGCAATTTATCAGAAGTAAAAATAAAGTGTTCAGCTCATCTTCCATTTCCCAAACCCAACAGGCACTTTGCAAATCACTGGCTTGAAGCCACTGACTTTATTCCAGGGTTCAAAGGTTACAAAGACTTTATACTCTTACCACTGATTTCGCTTGAAAACAACTAGAGGCAGCGTGCAACCAGACACACTGGTTTGCCTTAAAGCCGGGTTTGAAATGCACCATCCACTATTGGGACTCAAAAAGCTGATGGGGGTTAAGCCAGAGCTCAGGAGTCTCACTTACCACATCTGAGGATCACTTCCATGTGCTTTACAGGAATCCAACAGAGAGGCAGGTGCCTACGGAACAAAGAACCATCAGGCAGTGGCAGCTGCTGCCAGATTTCAGCAGAAGTGAAAAGCAAAGTTAACGTTGGCTCCTGCTTTTTAAGGCCAGCAGCTCCCTGCTGAGTCCTGACTGCTGTACCCGTGGGCAGCTGAACAGCTGACCTGTGAGGATGCTGACACACCAGGTTTTTAGTTCAGGCTGGGCACTCTGAGGCAGCCAGGAACGCAGTGAGAACAGATGTGGCCTGTAGGCCTTTCAGCACACTACAGACTTCAGCAGCAGCGCACAGCCAGGCGAAAAGGCAAAGGCCCTGGAGAAAGCCCAGCCACGCTGGCAGCAGAGGCAGAGTCCCTCAGGGCTGGCTGTCTCATGCCCTGAAGCCAGGCATATGAAGGGCATTTCCTATATCAAAAATGACATCACAACGCAGAAGTTAAACAGCTGGAGTTTGAAGGAGACCAATTAGGCCAACACCTATTGCCAGAGAGAAGGTTCTTCCACTCTCTGAGGAAGAGACCTGTCTTCCAAAAAGTGCTGAACTGCTCAGTTCAGATAGCAGTTCAGCATCTCAGAGCACACTGAATGAGACGCTAATGCCAGGTAAACATCTCAGTCCCAACAGCGACAATTCTCTGCAACTCTGGTGAATTCAGATCATGCACTCACTGTACAAGGTGGACCAAACCCACCACTCAAATTTGGGGCTACCTCCTTTCTCAATTATAACAGCTCAGAGAATGAAAATACCTTTGCTGTGGATTACTATAACAACATAAGTTTAATATCAGAAATTAGCTTGCAAAAAAAACAAACACTACCACATTAAAACTGCCATAAAATAAACACAAGTGTAGCAATTACCTGATTTTTACATCCAGAGTCTGGTATTTCAAAATATCTCTGGGGAACTGTATAGTCTGTAGGAGTCAAACTACTGGATTGCAAAAGACTGCTGGCTAGGACTGTTTCTTCACAAATTATTTCTAGAAGAAATACAAAGACCTTTTAAAATTGCTGAAGTAAAACCAAAATGAATGTCTAATAGTGTCTGTCAAACAACTAGAATTAAGATTGTATCATCAAAATGTGACCATCAGTCATTAAAGCTGCAGGGTCTCTTCACAGAACAGCCAGGACAGAACAAAACCAGGCACAATTTTAATATCCTTAAGTGCACTGGAAGGTGCACTGAAGACTGCTAAAGCTCATTTTTTAAGCTAACCACCAATTTAAATCTCAACATCTTGTGTGAGAATTCTCCATGTAATTTAGTTTTAACACAACTGGTCCATTTCCTTGAAACTTGCCCTGAGTGTTACCAAAGCATTGCCAGGCTGGCAAAGCCATAGCAGAGCAGTCTGTGAGCTTCACAGCATTCACTCCCATTTTTGCAGGCGTCAAGCAAACAAGCAGAAGATCTGTAAAACCTTTACCCTGGCGCAGGAGGTCCTGTCCCTCAAATGCCACTCAAGAAAATGATCTTCCCTCGATCAGAACCTTTCTGAAGGATCCCAGCCTGACTCGTCATTACAAACTGATCAGGAATGCAGTATACTGAAATATTCTCAGGGACATTGGGCTTTTTGCCTGTTTGATATTCACAGCCTGGCAGGAATGCAACCCAGCACCCCAGTTCTCAGCATCAGCACAGAGCCGGCCCGCTCACGCGTGTACAACGTACGTGCAAATAAACAACAGAATCCCAATCACAGAATCCCAGCCTGGGCTGGGCTGGAAGGGACCCCAAGGGTCACAGAGCTCCAACCCCCTGCCACAGGCAGGGCCAACAACCTCCACGCCTGGAGCTACACGAGGTTGCCCAGGGCCCCATCCAACCTGGCCTTGAACACCCCCAGGGATGGGGCACCCACCCCCTCTCTGGGCAGCCCCTGCCAGCCCCTCACCACTCTCTCTGGAAAGAACTTCCCCCCAATATCTGTCCTAAACCTTCCTTCCTTTAGCTTTAATCCATCCCCCTTGTCCGGCCATTGTCTGCCCTTTCAAAAAGCTGATTCCCTCCTGTTTCTCTGCTCCCTTCAGGGACTGGAAGGCTGCAATGAGGTCCCCCCACAGCCTTCTCTTCTCCAGGCTGAACCATCCCAGCCCCCTCAGCCTCTCTCCGTAGGGGAGCTGCTCCAGCCCTCTGATCATCTCCGTGGCTCCTCTGACCCCTCTCCAACAGTCCCACATCTTTCTTGTCCTGGGGCCCCAGCTCTGGGCACAGGACTCCAGCTGGGGCCTCCCCAGGGCAGAGCAGAGAGGGACAATCCCCTCCCTGTCCCTGCTGCCACCCCTTTTCTGATGGGAGTCCAGGATACCATTGGCCTTCCAAGCTGCAGGAGCACACAGCTGGCTCATGCTGGCAATGCATGTGAGCTTCTTCCTCAGGCATAAGAACTCCTGCCTGTATCTTTCTGGATTGATGGCAAAGTTTAGTAGATGACACCAAACCATCTCTCAGGCAGAGGAAGCACAAGAGAGATTTACTGCTTGAACAAAGCAACCATGTTAGCCAGAAGGAAACTCAAATTGACAAGAAAACCAGAACAGGGCAGCATTATTGCTGGATTTCTCTTCTCTATATATGTTTAATCTTTGCCATAAGCCATTTGGAAGTGATGTTTAAGTTGAATAAAATGCTAGTGAAACAGATGGTGTCTAGAGAAACTGCAGAGAAAACAATTCACAGAAATAGTGCATCAGAAAATGAATTCCATTATTCCTGATTTCAGGTCTAACAATGAAATAAATTGCCCAGCATAGTTCCTTTTTTAAAAAAATAGACTTCTCAAAATCAGTATTTTGAAAACAACCCTTGATAGCTAGGTATGTAGCAAAGAATTCATTTCTGTTGTTAAAGCTGAGGAATGTCCTAATCCTGTCCTACTCCTTGCTATCCCACTATATATTAATACATTTATAAATATCCCACTATATATTTATATCCCAGTTTTATATTTATTTTTATAAATATAAAAGCCCTTCCTCAAGACTCTACTACAGGAATCTTATGGAAAAGGACCACAGTCAGTAACCCCAGTCTTACACCAGTTTTCCTATAAAATTCCCAAGTAGTTCAGAAAGATCTTGGTATTTTTTCCAAGACTCATGTGCTCCTTAAACATTTGCAATAAGGGAAAAAGATGCTTGACCAATAAGTAACACCTAAACAGTCACAGCCACTGCTAGCATGCATCTTTACAGCTAGCCCTGCATAAAACCCCAGGCTGCCCTATAGCCAGGCTGTCTCCCTCCTGCAACTTCAATGCTTGATGCTTTAAAGCCAGCGTTGGCTTAATTTGGGAGAACCTGGCATTTCACCTGCAGGTGAAAAGTTATCCAGAAGGGCTCCAAAGGCAAATCAAGCACATAAATAGCAACTAAACCTGCATCTAAATTGCTTCTCCTTTAACTTAAACGCCATCGCTTCATTTTTACTGAGTGATCTGAGACCTCTACTGATTCTGCAGAAATGCCAGGAACAGACTCTTTCCAAAGACCTCTTCCCCCACCCACCAATTCACTGGTAAGAGTAAGCTGTTTCGCCCCAAATTATGGAGACTGTCATCACTTTTCTAAGTGGTTACAAAGTCATCCCCAACCAGATATACCCTACTGCATTTTAAGCTTTCATTCAGGCAAAAGCAAAAGCATCTTTATCTCTTCTCAGACACACATGAATTTCCCAGTCAGTCCCACGGGCCCCTGCAGAAGATGCAAGACACGCCACTGTTCTACGTTCTAATGCAGTGGGTACCCTTGGTTGAAGCATCCAGTGAAATGGGATTTTCAGGTAAGGTCAGCAGGTGCTGTGGAACACAACAGTGTGCTGAAATCACAGGCTCAGTCTGAACCCAAACTCCAGAACTGCCTCTTACTCATCTCCTTTTCCGACCTCCATTCTGGCCTGACAGAAACACAGCCCTTGCCAACAGCAGGAATGGAACAGATGCTCCAGCTCCCCTTGTGCAGACCAACAAGCAGAGAAGCAGCTTTAGAACGTGTCTACAGATGCCACAGTTCCCATGAAGGCATGTATCTAGACTAGCAAGAGAGATACAGTCCTCTGCTGCTGCTTGTTCTGCAGTAAAAGCAGCCCCGTGCCCCAACTTCTGTTCGAGTTAATTAACACCACAGTGAACATCAGGTCAGCTTTGCCAGGTCACATGTCACTTGCACTACGCCAAAGCTGCCGGGTCTGTCTGCTCTGTCTTGATAAGCCCCATATCCCTACACAGAACATCCAGGTACATCAGTGCAGCCTGGAGACGCAGAACCCAGAGGCTCAGCCCAGCAGCACGATACATACATGATTACCTTGGCTGGAGCTGACAGGACGAGGCAGAGAGGGAGACGAAGGATGAACAGGAAGAGAAGAACAGTTTGGTTTGGAGCTGGCAGCGGTGAGCCTGGAGTCCTCACTGATCTAATAAAGAAAGTAGGCAATAATTAAAGAGAAATCCTAAACACACGGGACACGTCAGAACCTGAACTGCACTAAGTCTACAAAGATTTCCCAGTTGGAGTAAAAAGAACGTTAGTACCAAATGTGTTGGGTTTCTGAGGGGTGCCACACGTTGGTGCTCACATCCTCTCAAGTTCCCATTTCCCACTAAGCAGAATTCCACTAAGAATTCGGTTAGAGAAGTCATTCTGATCACTGATCCCTGCACTGACAAAACCAGCAGCAAGTTTCACAAACCACAACGACAACAGGATTCTTAGGCTGCAGGGGCATCACAGCTCCTGATAATACAACTTATTTCCAGAACAAGATTAACCCACTGCACAGCAGACAGGAGAACAGGACAATTCAGACTTCTGATCCTTTCCCATTGCTCAATACTCGCAAGAAGAAAGTCTGGGAAAATCATTTCAGTCCTCTGCAACACAAGCACTGATCTCACACCTCAGCACTCTCTGTATAAGATGGAAAATACGGCTGTTGAGGTCAGCTGCATATTTATTGTGTGTACCATTAGGCCATTTTCTCTTTTCCTCCCACTTCCTCTAGCCCAAGCCAGCAGAAAAAGGAACATCCTGAAATTGCATTGAAATCTAAATAGGAGAAAGAGGTGATGTTCAAACCTCACACTGCAGTAAAGCACAAACACTGCACACACTTCCATGAGAAGTGAGTTTAAGGAATTCTGCTCAAAGCCAATCTGGAGAGGACTCACAGGCTTCTTTTGTACACAGCACGTTCTGCTCTCACAGCACCCAACTCACCTTTTTATCAGAGCTGCTCAGTTTGTGTTTCACCTCCTTGGCTTTCTGAATGGCTTTCAGCACTTCCACTGTGTCTAGTTCCTTTTCTGTGGTGATAGTGTTATCCAGACAGACCTAAAAATGTTAAAAACATCCAGAAATACAGAAAACAAGGCAGCTCTGTAACTTATTGTTACTTATGTCATAAATAAATAGTTTGATGCAGATGCTGTGCATGTCTGTAACCCTGTAAACAAGGTAATGACCACGTCAGACCTCATGACTTGAATGCAAACTCAGAAGGGCTTGAGAAGCTCCACACCCCACTGGCACAGGCACCTTCCAACAGGAACACCCTGTTACCCAGTGAAAGCAGGGCAAGCTCTCCCTTAGATCTGAGGAGCACGCCCAGCAGTGTACAAATGGTTCCATTCTCTAGAGACGTACTCCAACCCCCACTAAAAACTCCTCAGGCTTGTAGAGCATTCACACAACTTTCCTCACCAGGCTTTAGAAAGAAAAAGCTGTTCTAACGTACCTCTGAAGCCCTGTCCCCAAACTGAGCCAGTACTTTGGTCCCATAGTCAGGGATGATGCTCAGTGGGTTGCTGGATAACACCACCTTCTCTAAGCACGGGAGGTTTCCTGTATTTTTTACTTCATCAATCTGAAAGTTTTTCAGTAAAAGGATGAATACACAGATTGGCTAAATGAGAACACCACCACAGTCTAAGCATTTCTTGACTAAATTACATACAAACAGTAACCAGGAAAAAAAATTCTCTCCAGCCACTTTATTTGCACTTTCACCCTCTAACAGAAATCACTTGTGTTCTAAAGCAATCTGACACTAAAATCAGTAGTTACCTGTTCGACTTTGTTGTTGCTCAGATCCAAGTTGACTAAAGAGTACAGCTTGTTAAGACCACACAGCCTTTCCAGCTGATTTCCTGCTAGATTCAGAGTTTTGATGTTTCCCAGTCTTGTGTGAACACCTTCCAGCGATGTCAGCTTGTTGTAGGATAAGTCCAGGTGAACAAGGTTGTAAAGATGCTACAAGACCACAGAAAATCCAGGTCACACACCAATTTGCTAAAATTGAACCATATCAAAGGCTTGTCCATTTGCTCATGCTGGATGCTGCCCAGCTGACAAACACAACATGAACTTGCTCATTACACAGGATTAAGCCTGCAGGAAAGGGAACTTCCTCCACTCTATTTTTCCCAAGCCATTGACACAGCCAGCAACGACTGAATTTAGTCAAGAACTACATGTTGCATGTCAGTGTTGGCAAGTAAGAAATGCACCCTTACGAGGGCTTGATGCTAGGAAGCTATTTGGGCTTAAACTCTTCTCCGCTAGATGAGTGGCAAAATCCATTAGCAAAAGGATTCTGTGTTGGAAGGTCCTGGGCAGCCTGGCAAACATCACCTTCAAAAGCATCCCTTACCTGTAAGTTTTCTACCAGAGACACCCCATTGTGACTCAGGTCCAGGAACTCGATCTTGGGAATTAATTTCTAGAAGGGAGAAGGTGCACATGTTAAATGCGTTTTACCTTAGAAACCTGGCTGTACTTCCTTCACCAACCAACTAACAACTAACAGGCAAAGGGCAGGAACTTTCCAAGGCACAGACCCTCTTCTCAGCTTTCAGCAGTAAAAAGCGTTCTGCACCCATTCTAGTGCAGCAAGAGTGCAGACACCTGCTGGTGAGAGAACCAGAATACTCTGATGAGCACGGTCACGTTTGCATTTGAAACCTGGGTTCTCACTGAAGACAAGCAAGTTGCCCCCAGTTTAGCCCCACTAACTACAGATCAAACTCATTAAGAGGCCTTTCCAGCTCAAACAGGCCTGTCTGTATTACACAGAACCCTGGATAAAGATTACAGAACTAAAAATCAGAGTAAGTTGAGCAGTGCATTGATCTCCACAGCATTACCTTGTGGAGCTCAAGCACGGACAGTGCAAGGGGAAATCTTTCAGAAGAGAGATACATGAAGAAATTGCAAAATCCCTGCTGAGTCATGTGCCACAGAAGACCAGCCATCCTTTCCCCCCACACACAAATGAAGAAAGATTTCTTACCACTGAATCATCAATTTGAGAGATGCTGTTGTGACTCATATCCAAGGTTGTTAATGTTCTCCAAGTTGGGATAACTGCTGTCACTGGACAGCTTGAAGTTGCATCCTCTGGCTCCCACTGATCAAACTCAGAGGCCTCTGGCACCAGGATTTCCTGTTAAAGACAAGCACCCTAAAAATATGGTACCTGCATCTTCGGTGAAAGCCCATTGTTTCACAAGCAATCCAAATGACCTTATGAAAGAAAGATCCCTAAGCCTTATCATCACCCAGATTAAAGGTCTTAAAGCAGGAGCTGAGTGTGTCAGAATGATTTTAGATCCACAGGGAGGGAGTCCCAAACACTGGCAGCCAACCCAGGCTGGAGAATGGGAAGGAAGAGAGGGACTGTGAAAGGTACGCTCCTCACAGCCTTGCCAAATCACAGCCCAGAGAAGAAGCCACACGCATTCAGCTCTCGAGGAGTAACAGAAGCACATTCCAATCAAAGCATCAGAAACATCCCTGTGAAGGGACACATCTCATCACTTCAAGTCTGTTCTGAGAGGCCAGCAAACCCTTTCTGCTTCCCAGCTTTAAGAGCAGAACCTGCAACAGGCAGGACAGAAAAGGACCAGGCCTCCAAATGGGGATTCCCCCACCACAGGCGTGATTCTTGCACACGCTTCGAACGCCCATCAGAAACTCCCTCTCACCTTCATCCATGTTGCTGAAAACCGAACACTCATTGTGGCCAGAGCATGTTTGGATGAGGTCAGCCCTTTGAGAAGCTTCCCCCCACAATGACTGAGCTATTGGAAAAACATGACAGTCAGAAATGGCAGAACAAACACGGGACACAGCAGAGGCAACTGAAAGCTTCAAGGACGGATTCCCTCCCGGTCCGGAAAGTAGTTACAGCACTGCCTTCAAACCTGGGACTATCAGGTCAGACAGCCCAACATTTGGTAAAGCTACAGCAAGAAATTAGGGGCACAACTACAGAAAAACTAATTCCCAAATATTTCTTTGCACAAAAGATCTTCTCTAGGCACTTTCTACCTTCCCTGGGCATTCCCCCAGGTTCAACCGCCCAGGCAGTTGAACAGGGCGCAGTGTTTGACTGTCACCAACCACAGAGGTGGGTACCTCAAGCTGTGCAGCTCGACCTGCAAACACAGTTACTGCTGTATCCCACCTTCTTTACTGCAAAGAATAAACAACAACTGTCCGGGGAAGGGAAAATGCCCAGCTCAGCAGTTCATACACCAATGAGCTCATTACACAGACTAAGTTTGACATTATAAAAGTCTTTTCGGCAGTTTAATGTGACTCAACCTCTGTCTAGCAAATGGGTCCTTCTCTGGGCACATTGTGCAACAACAACCAGTTCCCACAGAACTCCTGCTGCCCCTGGAAGCACCTCTCCAGATCACCACTGTTTGGTTTTGGGCAGCAGTTACGACGAGATGAAAATGCAGGTCTGCTGCCAGCCCATCCAGAACTTTTCAGGAACCCACAGGCACAAAAGTCTTCAAAACAAAACCCTTTTTTATTCTCCCCACACTAAGCAAAGCTACTCCTGAAATTATCCATGCTAGACACACTCCCAACACCAGCCCACTGAAGTTTCCTTCCCACGCTAAGATGTCAGCAAGTCCCTGACTTGGGGACTGCACTGCAGCTCTGAACCAGCACAGCCTCTCCTATCAGTGAGACAGCAGGCATGTCCAACAAAAGGTCCTGAACCCAACAGAAGGGAACACAGGGTAAGGGCTGTGTGACACAACCAGGCATTCCCACTCTGGAAAGATCTGAAAGGGATGAAAGAGGTTTTGAACACTCCCAGTGGAAGCCCTGTGATCCACACTGAGAGCAGAGCAACGAAAAAATGCCGCAAATTCTCAAGCCAGAAGCGCTGCACTCAAGTGAACCTTCTCAAGCAAATTCACATCACTTCAGAAATCCCTGCTGCTTCCCAAACAAGAAGTACTTTGTAATAAGAGCTCCCATTAGCACCCATCTGTTGGAGCTTCACAGGGACAGAAAGCCACCCTGGGGTAGCTTCTGCATACACTGGAAATGACACACATCCTTTGGGAAGACATGCACAAGCTCTTCTGAATATTTACATCTGGCATCCGTATTGCCAAGTCCTGAGAAAAACCCCACACTGTTTCCCAAATAAAACACTCCTCCTGAACACTGCATGCCCCAACCCCAGCACCAAAGCAAAGCAATTGCCAAGCCTGAGAGACATGCACCAGACCTGGCATTTACAGAGCCCCTCAAATTACAGGCAGTAGCTCAGTTGTACCTCTGTTTGATGAAGAGATTTGAAAATTGACAGGTCAAACGGCAACAGATGCTCCTGAATGGTACTGGTTCCAAAAGGTCCCCCTGTTCCAGTGACCTGGTCATCAACAAGGAAGAACAGTCAGTGTACACAACCCAACCTGTGCTCACTTCAGACAGCTGTGCACGGGCAAGAGCACAAGTACAGCAGCTAGGACAGCCACAGCTCCAACCCCTTTGTCAAACACGGGATGATACAGGAAACTCGCAGATTAACTCTTCAGCAGAGAAAACCCAAACCATCAGTTACACTCCAGCTAAGTGCTCTGAACTTGAGGCACTGAACTTAAGCTGCCACCTGGTGCTTGTATTTTGTAGCACATGGGGCACTCAAATCCCACAGACAAGACTGAGCAAGGCTTCATCCACAGCTGATCAAGCCAGAGTGGCACTCACTAAACCAGCTTCCCTGAAACACCTGGATCCTCCAGGACAGAACTGTCTTCAATTCCAGCCCAGGGGATGAAGTCCAAGGCACTGACAAGATGGATTTGAAGAAAGCATTAGACCATCTCATAAAAAGGCATCTAGTTTTCCCATGTGCCCATAGCATTCTGGCCAGAGCACATGGCACCAGTGCAAAAGGCAGGTGGTTGCAGTTCTGGTTGCTGTGAATAAAATTTTGGGAGAAATCTCTTAAGGTTTGGGGTTTTTTTTTTGGTCTTACATATATCTTATAAACTCTGAAGGCTCCCACACACAAGCTTTCAGAAGGGCCAGAAACTCTCAAGTATTTTTCTAAATAATATGCTGTATATAATATTTTTCTAAATCATATGTTCTTCTCCACCCAGAGAATCCTCTGAACAACAGGTTCTACACACAGAGGATGGCAAAGGCAACTGAAGATCCACAGGAATAACAGTAGAGCTGTGGTTTTGCTTTCTAAACTTCCCAAGCCCTCCAGTGCACCTTCCCCAAACCACTACTTCATTTCATCTTTGAACATACCACACAGTTACAAGGAAATTCTTCATGTAATAAAAGGGCTGAAAAGACACTGACCTGTAGCAAGCAGTGTTAAAAAAGCTACTCAGCACAAGTCTTTGTAATTCACTGATTTGGTAGAAGAACAAAACATCAAACTGGTTCCAGACAAAAGTTCTCTGAGGCCATTTTACATTTGTTCTGTAATGGCATTTTTCCTGGAAATTCTGGGCCACTCATCTCTAAAACTGATGGTTTTGTTAGTTTGGTTTGGGGTTTTTTAAACTTTCCAATACAGTTAAAGGTGAGAAAGGGGACAGGACTTACACACACATGCATGTATGCATCTCTATGCACTGGCCTAGCCATAGTGTTGTCAAAGAATGCAAGGCTGAAATGAATATTTCCTGCCTCCTTCCTGCCTATCAGCACCCAGTAAGGCTCTGTCACAGAAACCCTAGAGGGCACCGCTGAAGAGATGTCATCACATGGCAGAATCAACGTCTTCCTTAGAGAACTATGTTGAAGGTTGGTAGAATAAGCACCTGTTTAACACCCAGCTCTAAATGCTTACAGGTGTTTACTGCCAGTAAAGATCTTGTGCATTCTAACTAGGCTCCAGAAGCATGCCAAGAATCCCATCACTCTGGCAGAAACACCGCCAGTACTTGTGCAAACATGGCTCACCTTGAAATACTGGAGTCGACAAGTGAAATCTAGAATATGACCTAGATCAGTTTTGGCATCTCCATTAGCACACGTAGGCTCCCCCTGCAGCAACTGTAGAGTGACAGCATATGGCTGCAAGGGTCTGATGTTGAAGACTTCTCCAGCCATTCAGAGCTGCTCTCCTGAAAAACACAGGATGATGGTATCGAACACAACGCTGCCCCAGTTACCAAAGAGCAAATGGTACCTGCAAAACCTAATGTCAGCGATTTCATCTCTGTCATTTATATTCTAAGCTCATGATTAAGGCACCAAAACAATGTCCTTTTTGCTTCTAAACTAGAAGCACTGAATTCAGATAAATTTTCTTTAACACCAGAATAATCCAAGTGTTCAAACAGGCACTCTCTGCATTCAAGCCTTAAGCTCCCAACGCAACTAATGGCAAATTTCCCTCTTAACAGGGCTGGAACCAAAGTTCATTTATACAACATAGAAATTGCTAAACTTTGAGATATCCCTAAGTTCAATAGCAGCTCAGACTTATTCTAACCAGAAAAAGCAGCACCTACCATCTAACAGACAAACCTGACATCCTTTGCTAAGCTGCTGATGTGCAAAGCTGCAGCATTTTCTTGGACAGTCTGAGGACTTTCACCACACTACCACCAGAGCAAGCTCCCAGGGCAGGAAATGCATTATCTGGCAACATTTTTACAATCCCATTTCTTTCCAGGAACACTAGGAAACAGCATCCAAAAGCCTCCTCTGACAGCATCCCAAGAGCAAATGTGGATTACAGCAGTCAGAATACATGCACACGTGGAATTAACATCTTCCTCCTCTTCCTTTTAAGGACACCAGTTTGACCTGACAGACAGGAGAGCATCGGCTTTCCTGATAAGCAGAGTTCTCCAAAGAGTAAAACTCCCTTTGGCTTCAGTGGGAGCAAGTCCCAGAGTCCAGCTGCACATCACCACAAGGTTCCACTCACATACAGCGGTCAGACATCAATGATTTTGGCACTAGTGAGGCTACAGGCACTACAGAGTCAGGGAACAGTTCTTCAGGACCTTCCTTAAAGTGTTCCACAATTTGCTGAGTGCCCCCTCTGAAGTGGCTTCACCTAAAGTTAATTTTGTGCCAGAACAATCTGAACCACGCTTCACCTATCACCTCAGCCAGCCAGAA
Organism: Gallinula chloropus; assembly: GCF_964237585.1. Classification (NCBI taxonomy): domain Eukaryota; kingdom Metazoa; phylum Chordata; class Aves; order Gruiformes; family Rallidae; genus Gallinula; species Gallinula chloropus. The sequence continues at coordinate 320,768 of NW_028168402.1, forward strand.
TCACAGCACAGCATTCAGCCTCCTGTCCCTCAAAACAAAGCCAGCATGGGTTAATCATTTCACACGCCTCCTGCTCCTGGTGAGCCACTTAGAGATGTTGCAGTAGTGCATTTCATTTTCAGCTCTCAGCCTCAGAAAAGCACATCCTTTCATTAACTGACCAGAAGGTCTCATGTTTCCTGAATTCTGGAAGAACAACATTAAGACAGGTGAAGTGATGCATTCAACACACTCTATCAAGGCTCACTGAAATGACACAAACTTCCTGACTGGTTGCACTAAAACATACCAAGGAATTCATCAATTTCTGATTTATTTCCAAAAGCAGCTGGGCTTCTGTGACAGTTCCTCCTCAAATACAGCTTGGATCAAAGCACAAACAGCAGAAAAAGGTGAAGAGGAAGAACAAGTCTCGGTCTGATGTGAAAGGCTCAGATCTCATGGTCTGGAGATTAAATCTCACAGGTATACACACGCATGCACATGGAGGGAACCATCCCCAGTTAAATTCTTGCAGGTTCTTTACCTTTGTGGAAGAGCTCTTCAGCCAGTGCAGCAGTGATCCCATTGATCTCCTGCAAAGATTAAACCATTGCAATGAAGTGTTACACACTTACAGTTCAAAGTGCATCCTTGGCCAAAATAAGTCTCCCTTTTTTGCTGTGGTACAGGACTTTTAAAAATAGAAATCAACTGTCATCACATCTTATAGATTCTCTTTGTAACTTGAAAATACTTCATCAAATTATTTCATTTCATAGGTTTTTCGTTTCCAAGATGGAAAATACTGAACTACATTTAAATAATCACATGCTGCATGTTTCCAAAAAGGGCAACAGCAACTAGAGCAATTCTTACTGACCATCATCAGCCCAATGCCAAACAAAGCCTGGTTTTAAAGAAACTATTACCAGTACAGTTTTCTTCAAATTTTAACATTAGACTAACCTAATGCATGAATGTCCTGGCCAAAACCAGGACAATTAAGCACTCAACATTTCCTTGGAGCATCACTAATACACTGATAACTTTAGATTAACAAGTCTACAGGGAAGAAGAGATCTGTAAAAATTAGTCTTCTGGACTTAACCTCCTTGCTGAAGAAGAATTCAAAGTCCCTGTTCACCATCCTCTATCTTCTCTGCCCTTCTGGACCTACACAGTGCTCAACCCCCTTTCTACACACTGACAGCTCCAGGAGGAAAAGAAAAAGTCTGGAAAATTCTCCCTGTGGGAATTTGTTATTTTTCAATCTAAAGGAGCACAAAGGTCGGTACAGGTATTTCCCATACTTCACAAAAGGCAAATGCTCTGTAGAAGTCCAGAAATAGTTCTGAGCTCTTCCAAGAGCTCTCTCTAAGGCTCACAAGAAGAACAAAAAACTATCTGTGATAGTTTAGGCACACACATCTCATTTTAAGGTAGCTGCAAAGGACAAACAGGCATTACAGATCATCATGAAATGAGTATTTGATGAGTTTACTTCACTGACAAACCCCTCATGATTCATGACAAGGAAATAAATCCATGGGCCATCTGCAGCACAGTTCAGCTCATCTGATGAGGCAAACATTTCAGACAAGCACATTCTTAGTATAACTGAAACCCCACTCACTGAGGAGGAACAGTTTGGAGAAGCAGCTCGAAGCTGCATTCCGAACAAAATCCAACAGTTCTGTTATTGGATAAAGCCAGTTACACTCACCTGGCATGCAGAGATCTGACTGAAACCCAGGCTCTGTGTTCCCTTCATCATCTGGGGGACACAGCAGAATTTTCCTACATTTATAATCGAAACAAGGTCATGACGTGGAGTATTGTAGCCCACAGAAAAGGAGCTCTAGTCCTCTGTCAGACCTACAAGAGGCCTCTGTCTTCGCTCTCTTATATGCACCAATCCCACAGAAATCCATTGTTTGCAGGTGTCTCTGAACAGCAGCTTCTGGGTACTCAATTATTTTCTTTTAAAAGCTTCTATCTGGAAGTTAAGAAACCAAATCTAAGATGACAAAGTATAAGACACTGCAAGGAAGTAAGCACCCCCATATCACTGCACACCCCTGTTCAACACCAAAGCAACAATAAGGTTGTACACTGCTGTCACATCCAACTGCTGCTCTTTGCCAAGCCAGACACAGCTTTCCCCTGGAACACAAAGGCTGCAAAGCACTTGTAGTGTATTTACTGTGGTTATTTCTACACCAGTTTAGTTCCATTAACCTAGGGAATAAGATTAAATAATCCCTACTGGAAATGCTACAAATAAGAATAGACAAGAAAAAAAATAATCACAGAATCCCAGGCAGCTTTGGGCTGGAAAGGACCTTAAAGCCCATCTGGTTCTAACCCCTTGCCATGGGCAGGGAAACCCCCCACCAGCCCAGGGTGCCCAAAGCCCCATCCAACCCGGCCTTGAACCCTGCCAGGGATCCAGGGGCAGCCCCAGCTTCTCTGGGCACCCTGTGCCAGGGCCTCATCACTGTCCCTGGGAAGATGATTTTTTTTCCCATAATACCCAATTTAACTCTCCCCTCCTCCAGCTTAAGAACATTCTCCCTTGTCCTGTCCCTCCCTGCCCTTGTCACCAGTCCCTCTCCAGCTTCCCTGTAGCCCCTTCAGGGACTGGAAGGCCGCTATAAGGTCTCCCCAGAGCCTTCTCTTCTGCAGGCTGAACCAGCCCAACTCTCTCAGCCTGCCTCCATAGCAGAGGTGCTCCAGCCTTCTCTGGCCTTGCTCCAAGGGCTCCATGCCTGTCTTGTGCTGGGGACCACTGAGCTGGATGCAGCATTGCAGGGGGCGTCACTCCAGATCAGAGGGGCAGAATCCCCTCCCTTGACCTGCTGGTCACACTTCTTGTGAAGCAGCCCAGGGGACAGTTGGCTTTCTGGGCTCTAAGTGCACACTGCCACGGGTGAAAGTTGAGGTTCCTTCCTGTCAGTGCTGCGCTGATCCAGAGCTTAGATATCATACTTTAGCTTGATGGACCTTTCTTTCTCAGGAAAGTACTTAACAGGTGACTGAAAATAGGATGCAGGCTCTCTCTTCACAAGCAGTCACATGGGGGTGGAAGTTACACCAAGAGATGTTTTAGTTCAATGCAAGAAATACATTTCTTTACAGTGATTTACTTGACCAACCTTCCCAGGGACGTGTCAGAGTCCTCATAACTGGAGGCTTTCAAGATGCAAAAGGAACATCCATCTCCATGCCAATCTGGTTATGATGATGAGATACTTGGTAGATAGAGGTGAGAGGCTCCCTGAATCAGCCACAAATCAGTAGGCTCAAGCTGGTCAGTACTACTGGGGTGCTGTCACACAGCTTGTGTTTGAGACAGATCAATCATGCCAGTCTGCAAAAGAGCACACAGACACGTCCTCTGAGCCCTTACAATATGCTTGAGTGGAAGAGAACTGTATGCTTCAAGGTTGTAGAAGACACAGGCAAGGCATGTTACATGGGATCGTTGAGGATGGGCCTAGGAGAGCTTCATGGAATTAAAGAGATAAAACTAGGGAGAAATAGGAAGACCTGTCAGAATTTAATCTATTATTTAGTATTATTTCTACCTTTATTCTAAATGAAGTAAAAGAACAGCACAAAGCACAAGGAATAAAGTAAAAGCAACAAGGTTTCCACAGCTAGTTTAAGACAGAGTGCGTTATGAGTTCTGCCCCCTGCCAAGAAACCAAAATTATATATTGATGTACACATCCTTGCTTTTGTAGGAGTAGGATTCTGATGAGCATAAAACATCAGTAGCAGTGAACTGTGTAGGCAGGATGACAGTGTGTCATTTTTGAATTCTTGGTAAACAACTACAGATGCTGCCCTCTTGTATACATGAAAATAAATCCCCGTGTCTAAGGTATAGAGGAATCCTTCCTGTGGAAGCAGAACTGGTCTCATCACGTAATAACATAATTATTTTGAAAAAGTTAAATTACTTTTTGATTTACAAGATGAGAGGCCAAAAAGGAATCTCACAAACCGTTACTTTTTCAGAAGCTATAGCTCAGAAATAGTCAAGTGGAATGTTTTTTTAATTTCTATTAATTCCACATTGAATCCTGTACATCCAATTTTAGCCTAGCGCATTTTTACAGCTGAATGTACAGCTGGGACCTCTGGAAATAAGAGCTTTTATTATGGAAATGCTGGCATAGTTTTAGCTAGGGTCGGCACACGTAGCCTACTGTAATGTGCTTTAAAACTTGAGATGGAGACCAGAAGTCTGAGGCTTAACAGTAGCAAACCCTGTATGCCTGAAACACAAGCCTCCCCAAAAATGTCATGCAAGACTGCTGCTCCTGGCATAACTCTCATTGAGTTAAAAGGTCAAAATGAACCTCATTGTGCTTGTTTAAAAAGTAGACGGTAACAGGAAATGTCTTGATTTGCAGATACAAATAAAAATTTTCAGAATGAGAAGATGTTGAAGAGCATAACAAGTCACACCTGGGTACATATGAAACTATGTGATTGGTGAAAGAAAATTTAGTTGTGTTAAAATGGGTAAATGCTAATATTTTGAAACTGCTGATTTGGTTACTGACCAAAGATTCCTCAGCCAAAAAAAAAAAAAAAAAAAAAAAAAAAAAAAGAGTAGTGGAATGTCAAAGCACTTTAATTTATTTGTCTGCATAATTTTATACAAACAGGTGAGACAGTCTGGTCAGGATGAGACGATGGACTGATACTGCAGCAAATGATCTGAGAAAATGAGTTCTCTTTGGCAAGGTTCATAAGGCAGTTGTAGAAATGCCTGATCATCTCATTAATGTGGGTTTAAAACGAGAGTTCAGGATTACGAGTATAAAAAGTGTTGATTATCAGATAAATGGAGTCAGATGGACAATGACGTCCCTTCTCATTTTTACTGTGTTTAATGGCAAGTGACTTTGCACACATTTTCTACATATGAATACAGTCCTTTCATTTTCTATCCTTTCTTATTTCTCACTTTATTCCTTATCTTCCTATTTCTCATTCACCTTCTCCTACGCTTCTCAGCTCAATGCAGCTGTTCATTATGTCTCCCTCCCCCGGTCATTTCACACAGGATAAATTGACACTCTGAGCTCTGCGTTAGTCTGCCATCTCCAGATGCACAAACGCTTGCCTAGCTGGGGCTGGGTAACTAGTAACACACTAGTGCTGGTGTGGACATGGTCTAAATCTAGGAGGATAATCCTTGATCTCTCCCACAGCTGTTACTGGAGGAGAAATGCATTTTCTTGCAATTCTGACGATGGTGGTTTCAAGTGATTACTGCACAGAGCTGTGGAGTGTCTGTTTCCAACTCAGGCATTTGAATAAAGGAATAATGAGAATAAATGCAGAATAGATTTTGGGGAATGCTTTCATGTATACTAAGCGAAGTGTTTGGTCTGAGAAACCTGTCACCCATCCTAAATGTCCACATGGACATCACCTAAACTTCATTAATTTATCTTTACCTTTTTTCTATCCAAGTTTTATCCAATTCTTTAAGACATTTATGATTTCCATGCAGGGAAATTCAGGTCCTTTGGATTGTCCCAATGCTTCCCTTCTTTTATCTCTCTCTTTGCTCTTTCCTGTTTTAGTTGCTTGTTTATTCATTCCTTCCTTTTTTAGCTATGTAGAAAAAAGTAGTTCAGCTTTTATCCACAAAATAAAATTTCAGATGTAAGGGTACAAACGATTGTTACCAATTTCTTGCTAATAATAGAATCAGAATTCCATGGTTCATTAGAACCATGGAAAAAGAAGTTGTCCAGAATATCAAAATGATTGAGCAGTTCTTTTTATGGCATAGAAGATTTTCTGTATTTATTGTGGTCTGATATGTGTCTTCCTAAAAAACACATTTTGAATGAACTCATGACCTGCACTATTCAATGTTTTTGGCCTAACAGTGTGAATCTCTTCTGGTTTATTCTCCTCTCCTTAAATCTGAAACAAACCACGGCTGAATAATTGAACAGGGCTCTAATCAACCTGATTGACTTGAGATGTCCCTGCTCATTGCAGAGGGATTAGACCAGATGATATTCAGAGGTCACTTCCAACCCGAACTATTCTATGATTCATCAGTTGTGATCCTACTTTGGATTTCTTTCTATCAGCTTTTGTAGTGTTTTCTTCTCCTAATTCCTAATTATTGAAGAAACTTTAAATTTCTACCTAATTTTCTGAAATTATTTAGGAATATGATTTCTCAAAACATTCTTAGAGAAAAACAATCTGTAATTACTCAGCATTGTTTCTGTCTCTGTAAACTAAAGGTGCTGATGACTTTTTATCTTTTCCTCATCAAACTTATCTTCAGAGAGCAAATCACTAGAAGGCAGATGAAGTCAAAAACTCAAAAGTCATCAGTAGGCCTGACAACAGCCACAGCTCTGTCAACATTAGCTGTACTGCATGTAGAAGATTAATGCTGTACCACAGAGAACTTTTGGGTCCTCTGCACATGTTCATCCCATAGGGAGTACAGTATTAATTGGAACAGCAGTTGATAACCTTCATTTTCCTGGTACAATCTGTGATATAAAAATTCTACAGTTCTGTAGTTAAATTTCCCATTTTTCAAATCCCTGTCCTGGTTTCAGTCAGGATGGAGTTCACTTCATTTGTAGCAGCGGATGGAATGCTGTGTTTGAGAGTTAAAATGAAAACAGTGCTGATAACACCCTGATGTTTTTAGTTGTGGTCAAGCAGTCAAGGACTTTCTCAGCTCTTCATATTTCTCTATTAATGAGGAAGGAGGGGACAAAGCCAGGACAGGTGCCCCAAATTGGCCAAAGAGAGTATTCCATGACAATTACGTCCTGCTCAGTATAAAGGGGGGCTGATGGGAGGAGGAGCGGGGCGGCTCCAGGATGCGCGGTTTTGGGGGGATGATCAGGTTCCGGGACGGCTCTGGGTGGCACGGCCTGAGCTGTGGGTTCAGTGAGACACTGCATTGGGTATCAACAGCTTCATATAATTTTGCTCTAAAGTCCTGTTAGCTTTCTAATATTGTACCTTTCTGCTATTCTAGTAAACTCTCCTTATCCCAACCCACGGGCTTTTGGTTTCTTGGTTTTGGGTTGTTATTTGCCCCTTCCTTCTCCCTTCCCTTTCCTCACCCCCGCCACACACCTCTCCCCCTCCTCTTTTCCTTTAAAGAGCAGGCAGCTGCGTGGATCTCAGCTCTCAGCCGGGGTGAAACCACGACAATCCCTTCATCAGAACCACAGTTTCTGCTCTGAATTGATCAGTTTTGATTGGTTATCGTCAACAATGTAGAGATTTCTGCTTGCTCAAAATAGTTTACACCAACACATATAAGTATATATATGTTCTTCAGGCCTTGTTAACATGTCATTTAGAACTCACAAATATGCGTAATGTATTGCAGACATCATTTATGTTCAAATCTTAATCTTAAAGAAGTATAGATTTGCTTAATATTTTAAAATATCATGTATTATACACTGAATTTTACCTATGTTTTCCCAGTTTCAAAGTGTAGCACCTGTTGTAGGTACACTGTGGACTTGGAGGAGATACTGTTTTGAAAGGCTGTAGCAGATGAGCCTTTCTATGGGAGCATTTACACTCCCTTTTTGATCACTGCTTCCCAGAATCTTCTAGAAACTACAAAATGTATTTTAAAAATAAATCATTAGAAAATACTGATGTAAAACTGAAGGTCATAGTTGTGTACAAATTAGTGATAATGAAATCATCAAGTGTGCAGATTAGATGTTCAACAGTGGTAGTTGAACCCCAGTGAGCTCTAGAAGTAAAATAATGCACATTAAAGTGTTTGAATCAGCATGAACAAAAAATGGATGGTCACTCTGGTACCCCTTAGCATAGATTCTCACTAGGCAATAGGTCAGCAGTAAAACAATTCCCAAGAAACCTCAACTTTCTAAATCAGAACTTTTTAGCTAAGTGTATAAGATTAGTACAAGTTATACAGGTTTGCAAATAATGGATATGGGAAATTTATCATGTTTATATTATATCTGAGGAGAGGTGGACAAGCATAAATGTCATGAAGAATATATTCTGAAGTGAGAAATATTTTTAAATAGTGGATTTTTATACACACAGCATGAAAAGAAGTAAAATGGTATGAAACCAGATTTTATATATCTTGTTGTACAATGAGCCAGTAAAATCAATGGTATTTGGCAAATATGTGTGTATGTGTGCATGTGATTGGCTTAAATATATGTTCAGGTATTTGGGTGAGAAGCCTCGTTTGTGCTTGCCAAAAGCTACATAAATCCCAGCTCAGGTACAAGATGAAGATGGTGGAGCCAGTTTTTCCAAGCCAGAGAAGTTGGGTGCTTATTTTAGCCTGGAATGATTTAAAAAGTGACACTACATCAGTACTAAAAGAATGCTAAAGCAATATAGCTAGAGTCAGCATCTCGTCGTGGTTATTCCCAGTTGAAAAGTGCACTGATAACAAAGAAAGGGAAAGTTACTTACCAATAACCAATTTCTTTTGAGCTATCTTGTACGCATATCTTGCTTTGCAAGTGATCATTTACTAAGGCTCTTGAAGTCAAGGAGTTTTTTTCCCCCCCTTCTTTTGCACTATCTAGAGAGATTACATATTTTCCAGTCTCTGTACTCATTTCATTCTCAGACATGAAAGACATGCCTGCAGTAAGACCTTCCCTTAGCTATCAACTACATGTTTCTCCAACATAAAGAGACTTCCAGAGAAAACACAGGGAGATCTGGAAGTGAATGCATGAATCTCAGAAGAATCTCAAGCACTGTTAAATATCCCTTTCTTATTTGAGTGTTTGCTTCATGAACATTCATGCGCTCTTGTGTGTTTGTAGGAAGATGTTTAGACTCTCCGGTGAAGACTGGCTTAACTTCTGGACATTCATTCATAGAATTAGTCTGAGGTTTAGAAACTACTCTCCTGGCTGCTGATATTCATTCATTTCCTTTTGAAGGTAGTGAGCAAGATACTTCACTGGATATATGCAGGTCTATAGATTTTGAATGATTGCACTTCCTTGTTGAATCAATAATGCACAATTAATGTTTCATGTTCCTCAAGAATTCAGGAAATCAGATAGAAGTTTAAACCCAGTTCTTATTTATTTAGAATCTAATTTATCATATATGAACTCTGTTCCAATATTTTCTTTCATAGCCATTAAGAAAAACAAATACCCACATAGGTAAGAACTGAGACGGAATCAAATCTTTTAACCATTTTAATGTATCCAGTTTGGTATCTTTAAATGTAAATATATTTACATATATATTTGTTGCACAAATGATAAGGACTTGTTCTTTTAGTTAATTGAGAAGTATTTATCACTCATTTTGTCTTATATGAATTATGTTCAGTAATTCCATAGAAATGTTTCCTACAATTTCAAGCTTCTGAGCAGTTTTTAAATAATTATAATTTGATTAAGCCATCACCTTGGCATATTCCTTCCCTAACTGGAATCCTCTGCTCTCAATGACATAGGGCAGGGATACAGGAGAGAACATTTACTCATAGGTTAATAAAAAACCTCAAGATCTGACATTTTGTGAACTATCAACTTCAAAAATTGTTTTATGACATTGGGAATGCAGTAGTTACACTTGGCTTCAGACTAGTTCAAATATTAGACCTTAATATGACAGTATCGCTAACTTTTTTTAGGTTTCTCAAGATGTTCCTAAAATTCATACTTACACGTATGGTCTTCACACAATACACATAAAATTTTATTTTGTTTAAATTCAGACTCCCTGTAGCCTGGTTCCAAAGACCCAATGCCTGTTTGCAGCTGGAGTGCATTACGTGATTCCATCTTCTACTTCAGTTTAATATAAAAAACCCCTGTTACAAAAATCCAGTTTAAACTTTCTAGGAAGTCTTCACAATGCAAAACAAAACAGTAAATGGAAAACTTCCTTAAATTACATTGATACTTCTGTCTCAAAGACTGTTTAGGTACACACAATGTAACTCTGCAGAATGAATTCACATGAATTTTAGTCCATTATGCATATATTAGTCTGATTCATGCATTTCTGTAGCTTCTAGGGTAAGAAGCTATTTAAAGCTTAGTTTTCTGGAAAAGGGTTTGTTTTTTCTCAGCTAGCCACATTTCTCTGTATCTATGTGTTTCACTACGCTGTGGTACAGTATAGGGGGAAGGTTAAGCCCTAAAAGTTACTGAAATGCATTGTGTCAGTGACAGAATACTCTCTTTACTAGAAACTAGGCACTTTATTTTGTTGCCTTTATTTCAGGCAGTGTGAAACTTGGGGTTTTGAGTTGCTGTTAAAAGCTACACAAATTCTTTTAATTAAATAATTATTTTGCTGATAGTATCCAATCTGATGTATGGCTGAAAGTTTAGCTGCTATTCAGGGTTGAAGCCATTTTGTCCTTAGTGTTAACCTAGTTTTCATAATTTTTTCACTGTGGTAGAGTTAGCTCAATGAGAGGAGAATATCTGTAACAAGTAGACAGTATTCCAGATTACAGATCAAATCTGATTAGCTCAGAGTAATTACTTTGAAATATTTTTTGGGTTTTATCCATTTTTTTATCCCCAGATAAAAAAATGTATTTCTTTGTCCCTGAATCTAGCAATGGCAAGGACAAAAATTACACAAACCCCAGTGATGCTTGCAGTAGGCAGCAATGAAGGAAATGTTTTCACTAATTTGAAAATAAAATAATGAGCAAGACCTTATTTGATGTTTTGGTTAGAAGACCACATAGTATTTAGGGTTTTATTAACCATATAATTCCGCTAATATCCAATATTCAACTCAGGCCTCAATATTATATAAATGACTTTGAACTTCATGCCTCAAATTTATAAGATAAAATATACAAACAACCATGAGACCTCCAAAAAGTTAACTTAAATTATATTGGAGTCAAGATTTCTTTACTGTTTCATAATCTGTCTTTGCCATGTTGCTTCTGATTGTGGCCACCTGACTTGACCTGCTGTCACTCAGACAGTCTTCAGACTGTCTGGGGGTGTTTTTTATCATTTTAATCACAGGGCATTATCGAAAATATTTGAGTGTAGATGAAAATGAAATGTTTTGTGGATTGTATCAGCTGACCATATTGTAATTGTAAGAGGTTCTAGGAAATTTTAGTTTTTCCTAAAATATCATAGTTTTTCAGATAGTAATGTTTATTTTAATTGTACTTGTAATTCTTTCTTCATCAGTGGAAAGACTTCAAGATAAAATCACCATGCACCCACAGTTACAGATTTTTTGTTTTTGCAGGATTGTAAAGAAAAGATATATGGGGTTTTTTTGGTAAAGGTCCTAAAATGTATTTTCTATAAGTCAAGAACACTGACTAGTACTTAGTGGTTTTTTAAGATATTAGAGATCTTAGTCCCTCCATACAGTTGTCATGCCTCAAAAGTCATGCATCTCCTCTAATTCCCCAGCACCTGTCTCTCTTGACTAATCATCACCCGTGAATGGGCAATTACTGTATTTTAAAAAACAAAAGCCTTCTTTATACAATTACTGGGTGCTCCTTAGTCATACCTGTGCAACTTGTTTTTCAGGGGGGGTATTTCTGAAGCTTCCCTCTCCCTGTAAAAATCTGACAATATAGTAGGAGGATCTCTAACAGGAGGACTGTGACTGTTTCTGTGCTCAAAATCTATTTCATGGAAGCAATTTTTTTTTTTTTCCATTTAAACTAATTGAGGCCTTTGTGAGAATTCCACGACACAATCTCATGAAAAAATTGACTAAGGGAGGGAAAACAAAACCTGTGATAAATGGTAAATTTCTGTATATGTTAAAGGTCATAATATGGTTCTGGGGGATGGTTCTCATCTTGATAAACAATTCGGAAACATGAAGAACTTGTGTAAGAGCAGAGTAACTTCAGAAAGAGAGAATTGAAAGAGAACCATGATAAGATTCAACATCAGCAATTTCAAAGCCTAATGAAAATATTTTCCTATTTGTCAGATAAAGTGACGTTATCCTTTTACTCAAAGCACCTTGTTGTACCAAGGTACCATGATCTAACTCTACTGGAGTCTAGAATGCCTAGTCACAAACACCAAGCCTCTACTCAGCCAGATGTATGCAAGATCCCTTTTGGAAGCCACGTGCATATAGTAATGCCCTGTACTCAAGATGTCTTACTAAGAACTGCAATGGCTGTTAGTTTCCAGGATAAAAGCTGACTTGTGTTGCTAAACTCAGGCTGCTTTTACCAGAGATCAAAACCATTGAAAGGGGAAATGTCAATCATCTGGACGACCCAAATTTTATTCATGGCATCTGCAAGTCTCTTTCAAACCACATAACATCACTTCCCATTGACAAATATTAACAGCTGAATAAGAATTGAAATGGGAAAACATGGGAAAATTATGATCTTGGGAAGTCAGAAACATTTGGCAATTAACTAATTTAGGACTTTTGAGAACATACGTCCTCCCACCACCAAATGATCATGATGAAATTTTTTGTCTGTCAGACAGGAAAAATGTCTACTGTACCAATATCTTCCTCAATCCATTATTGAGATTTTGGTACTGTTGGGTTTGGGGTTTTTTCCCCACTATTTATTGTTTAAAATTATGGACTTTGGGGTATTTTATTTCTTTTTTTTTTTTGCCATTTTGATCCTTGAATAACAGAACTGAAAACAGAAATGCTGACTCAATGTCTTTAACAGTGACCGAAAAAAAGAGATGTGTAAAAATATTAAAGTTGCATAATCTTCTAAATTAATGTCACATTGAACTAACAAACCAAATAAAATGAGGGTAACACTTTGAGTATTAGTAGACTAAGCTACAGATTTCTTTTATTATCCCTACTGCATTATAATTCCAAAAGACAGCATTTTTTTGTTTCTTATATGAAAACCAAAAGAAATCAGTAACATTCTCAGAAAAGATTTTTTCTTTTTTTTTTTTCTTTTTAGACTGTTTCCATTAGGTCAATTAGAAATTCTAACTTGCTGAAACACATCCAAGAGTAATAGCAAAAATACCTAAATAAATAAAAGGTGCACATATGCAATTCAATAGCAATGATGTATGGATACAGACCTGTCATCACTCCCTCACTACATAATTTTACCTATTCCACACCTCTGGCATGTGGTAGCAGTGAAAGATAGCTTGGTTTAATATTACAGCTGGATGTATCTGTCCTTTGGTCCCTTTTCTGGAATTTTGTTTATTATTCTTTAATCAGTACTCTTGCTAGTCTCTAATATTTTCAATTCATCACGGCAGTGCATTTCAATTCCATTTTGTGCAAAAAGAGCCTCTATGGACACTCAAGCACATCTTACTGAGAGTCAGAGCCATCATCCAAAGATAATATGACTAACTACAGTTAATAACAATAAAAGCACTTGTTTTCTTTCAGGTTATAAAGAAACCTTTTTTCTTTTCCTGGGTTTCTTGGATGAAAAGATCAGTAGCAGGGGAATGATACTCGAGCTCTTTTCCTATGGCACATCATCACTTCTGAGGTATGCAGAAGTTACTTGAATCACATCATGTTACCCAGACACAGTTTCTTCTTGTGTGGTTGGTTGGTTGGGGGATTTTTTGTTTGTTTTTTTTAGGAATGGGCAAAACATATATGTAAAGCATTCTGTAGCTTCTGTCAGCTTCATGATTCCCTATTATTGTCAGGGCTTAATATCCTCTGTGCTCCCCAATGCTACCATGAACTGATCACTACAGCTGAACCATACTAGTACTCCAGAAGTAGATACATGGACACTGAATCAGGCTTTTTGGGATGTCTGTCACTGTCCTCTCACTGGCTACAGTCAGAATTTATATTAGTAATGATTATTAGTATCATTATCTTTCATGTCCAGTAAGACTCATTGATTAGAATACAAAAATCTGTGTGTGTTGGTGAACTTCTATAAGTATCATTCCAGTCAGGATAGGTATTGCTTGCCGGTGATGGAGGTTTAGAGCTGCTCACATGATTCATACCTACAAATCCTTTGGCAAAATCAGTTTTCTTGTTTTATTTTAAAGCATTGTAATTTTTTACTCACTCGCATACATGCAGTTTTGCACAAGAGGCAGTGACTATAGACATGAAATGACAGACATTATAATAAAATTAAAATAAAAAGGAGACTCACATGATATAAACCATATTTTTGCACATTCATGTGTCTTCTTGTGTCATTTTGCTCATAATGGGAACATTTAAGTTTAGAATAAATGAGCATGAAACTGCAGTTTATTGTGGTGATTTTTTTCTTTCAAAGTACAAGAGCTTTTGTGCTATTTCATCATTGTGAAACCAGTTTAAGGACAGAAACTATCCCTAAATTAAGCAGAGGAGGCAATAGAAAGGTTAGATTGTGCTACTGGGACCTTTAAACACATTAGTTTTTAATTAAGGCTATACAGCATGGTTAAAGACTTTTAGCAAGTATATAATGGAAGCTCAGAGGCGAGTACACATTTTGTGAGCCTGAACAATATCTGTGGTTTCAGTATCAAATTTTAGGAAGCAACAAAAATGTGTCAATGAATGTGTCATGGGTATATTTATTGACCTCCTCCATTTATTGACTTACTCTTCATGAAGTTTGCTAACACAATCTCTAGGCTTATAAAAGCAGTATTAGGCCTATGAAATGTGAGTGTTCTGTCTAGAAAAAGATAAGGTATGGTAACAGTTTGGAATGGTGATCTACTCTTAAGGCAACTAGCATAAGAAGGAGGATAGAAGACAAGAAGAATAGCAAAGAGAAAATTAATATTTCACACAAAATGAGTATTTTTTTCTCCCAGCTGATAGGTTACCACTTGACTGAGTGTTGTGGGTTTGTCTAGTAAGCAATACTCATGAGTTGTTGTGGATAATCAGCTAGGGCTCTTGATAGAATATTCTTTCTTCATCCCATAGATAAGAAAATTAAAAAACAGGCACCATAAATTAGCATAATAGGGTAAGTGGTATCTGTTTGCATGTTCAGACAAGTTCATCAGCATTGCAGCTGTTCTGGCACAACATGCCGTAAAAGTAATGCCAAAGTCAGCAAGCAGCATAGCCTGTGCCTGTCAAATCCTAAATCACAGTCCTCCCAGAAATACCCATGGTCTTATCCCATGAGGTCATTCTGTATCATTGCCTGTATACGACCCAGTAGTGGTTTGCTACGTGTTGCATTGCCGGCTGAGCTGCTTAATATCTTCTTTGAAAGGATTGCTTTGTTTCCCACAAGAAGCATTTTATAATGATTTGCAATATTTAGAGGAATGAAAATACCTCTCAAATAACTGGCAACATACACAGGACATAAGAGATCAGCATGATTACATTTATGAATGTTGAAAACTCAATTATCTTCTCGACATTTTCACATAGAAACTAATTTTTAGATTGGGTTACTCCCAGCTGACTCACAGTCCCTCATACCTCATTACCATTGCCAAGCATTCACTGATGTCCACATATAGAACAACCCTGTGGAATTCAGAAGTAATATTCCTAATGTGAGTTGCAAGCAAAAGAGATTAAATTCTTTGCCTTCAGCTCAAAAAATTAACCCTAAGTAAGGCTAGACAAGTAGTGTGTTTGCTGATGTTACTAGAAATCATTCTTAGGTGGAATAGAAAGACAACTTTTGCTATATTTTAAACTAATATAATTGCAAAATTGCTGAATTTTGAGGTTTTTTCCGTATTAAGGGAAATGTCATAATAGTAATTTCAAAGATACTTCTGGAATATTTCGCTTGAAATTGCTTCGTTTTTGTGTTGTGAGTTTTGGGGAAAAGAAGCAGTTCGTGAAATAAAAATTAGAACATTTTCCTGTTATCAAACTTCCAATTTTTTAAAATGAAAACTCTTTTCATATGGCACACTATTTTTAGCCTAATTTTATTCCCTTGCACCCAGCACATCATTTTGATGTCTATAGAAATATCTCTTTCTAGATATCTATGATTTCATTCCCTGCATCTTTCTGCAATTTATCTGCAGTTAACAAAATCAGAGGAATGCCACCAAAATAAGCAGTAACATGCTGTGCAGTAGAAGTACTGCAGAGGCATTCAGAGCACCTGAATTGATCTGTCTTCCCATGGTTGTCTGCAGTGCTGTGCAGAGGTACTGGTTTGTGTTGGGAACACTGTTTAAATGTATAGTGCCTTTTCTTGAATGCAAGATGGGAACTTGGGGGACAAAGTCCGTCACACTGTAAGTGAAGACAAGGTTCGTGACCTTGAAACGTGAGTATCCCCAAGTGCATAGGACATGATGAGATGCACCCAAGAATCCCAAAGGAATTGGCTGATGTAGTTGCCAAGCCACCCTCCATGATACTTGAAAAGTCATGGCAGTCAGGTGAAGTCCCTCATGACTGGAAGAAGGGAATAATTACAGCCAGGTTTTTAAAAGGGTACAAAGGGCAATCCTGGGAACTATTGCCCTGTCAGCCTCACCTCTGTGCCTGGGAAGATTATGGAATAGATTCTTCTAGAAGCTATGCTAAGGCACATGGAGGACAGGGAGGCAATTCAAGACAGCCAGGGTGGCTTCACCAAGGACAAGCCCTGCTTGACCAACCTAGTGGGTTTCTACAATGGAGAAAAGAAAGCTCTGGGAAGACCTTATAGCAGCCGTCCAGTACCTGAAGGGGACCTGCAGGAAAGCTGGGGATGAACTGTTTATAAGGGCATGTAGCAACAGGGGCAATGGTTTTAAACTAGAGCAGGGTAGGTTTAGGTTGGACATTATAAGTTCTTTATTAGGAGGGTGATGAGACACTAAAACAGGTTTCCCAGAGAGTTAGTGGAGGCCTCATCCCTGGAGACTTCAAGGTCAGGCTTGATGAAGCTCTGAGCAATCCGATCTAGTTAAAGGTGTCCCTGCCTACTGCAGGGGGACTGGACTAGATGACCTTTAAATGACCCTTCCAACCTCACACATTCTATGATTCCGATGGAAGTGAAGTACTTGAAAGATGTTTCTTCTTCCTTCTGACTCTGTTCCAGCTGTTTGATCCCATGTCTGTAAGTTATACATCATTAACTGCAAACCAGCAGAAACAGTGTTTGAGGTCAATCTGTATGTCACTTATTTTTAGCTTTTTTTGGCACCATAATATAACTACCCAGCTCAAAATAAGTGCAATTACCTATGTTTCTTCAAATCACAAGGTCTCACTTCACCATAATTTGCATGAAAAATAGCATATACTCTTTTTTTTTTAAGAAAAGAAGACAGGATTACGAGGAAAAAAGAACAGATGCATAACACAAGCAACATAAACTATTTTTTTTCCATAGTGGCTTTTTATCTTGCCTTTCTCTTATGTCTTGCCTTTTCTATTCATATAACAAGACAAATATGATGACAATTTATTTGTTTTCATAGTCAGTAATTCTGGGATTACTTTTTAACTTTGGGATTTTTTTTTAACTGTGGGAGAACAGGAATAAAAACAAGAAGTATATTTCATCTGGCAAAGTAGGGTTTTCTATTGTTTGTCTTTTTTATTATTCAATTCTTAGACATTTCAAGAGTAGACATGAAGTTTATGAGTCTAAATGTTGAAAGTAAACAGAATTCAAGCTTCTACATTTTAAAAACACTTTTAAAACCAGAACTTCAACTCCAAAGTCCTATAAAAGTTTTGTGTATTTTACCATTCTCTCTTCTGCAATATTAATTGAGTTTAACCAAAATATTTAAATACTGCATTTATTAGCAATTTAGGAAAACCATTTTCAGATATTTAAAAATAAAATGTCCATTCAGTTTTCTAGTAACATATTGACTGAAATCAGAATTGTCATTAAACTAGTATTTGGGATTTCCAGTAACTGATCCTTTGATATATGAATGTAAATACCACTCATTATCAATGTTCATGACAATTAGAAGACTGCTTTGTGTTATGTGCTACAGAAAAAACAGTAGAGGAAAGAAGCTATGCTTCCAAAGGAAACACCTAGTCCAGAATTAAAATCCTGGACCCTGAATGCTCCAATAAATCAGCTCTGCCTCACATAATGTCCTGACTAAGGCCACTGTTCACCTTTTCCAACAATCTTGTGCTTTATTGCAGATCATGGAAGTATCAATAAATTTGGTATCTCAGCAAAATAGACAAGTTCTTTATAATGATCTTTTCATGACCATAATTTGCTGTTCTCCCACTAGAGTATTTCACAATAAAGACTTTGAATTTGTTCCCTTACAGAAGACTACATAGGTGAGGCATATTTTTTTCACTAAGTACCTACAATAAGGTCGGGAAAATTAATTCTTTTTCATGGAGACCAACGTTCATATTTATTATATGTTCAAATAAACTATAAAGGAATATACAAATAGGCAGTATTTCATAAATTCTCACTTGGGTATCCAAAGAACCTATCTGAAAATGCAAAGAATATTGTAATAGCATTCTGATTGATCCCTTACTCATTCTTGGGTGTTCTTCATATCTGCCCCTCATGAAATAGTGTTATGGGGGCCCTAATTATGTTGTTTATACTTGATTATGAAGTTAGAGGAAAAGAAAATAAAACCTTACCTCATAACTTACCATTTTATAGCAGTGGGTTTATTTCCTGGTTTGATAAATACCTGAACAATATCAAACATACTTTAAAAAAAAAACCAAACTTGAGTCATGAGTTCTCATCTTATTTTATATGGATTTTTTTGCCATGTCAAAAGTGCAGACCCATAATTATCATTATACTCTGCTAAAATATTACACATCTGGCTACATGCCTTTGGCCTTTACAGCAGAAGATGTCCCTCTCTCAAAAATAAAGCAAACACCAAACACAGAGACATCCCCATATTAAGCTTCAAAATTGCAGAATTTTGACCTACCTGCAGTTCCCAAATCGAAGGCGCTACTGGCAGCCAGCAGAAAGTCACTTCACTCATCTTAACACCAGTTTAGAAGCCTGATTGTAAAGAAACCTCCGAGTGAAGTGCTCCTCAGGCACATGCTGCAGTTGCAGGCTCAGCCATCTCCCCTTGCAAAGAGTTCTATCACTCTCAGGAATTAGGGGGCATTTGCTCAGAATGATCTGTTAACGACTGAGCAAACTGTTATCCCCTCTCCTGGCTGATGCAGCAGCCTCGGGTCAGCTTTCAGAACTTTGAACCACAACATTCCTATCCAAAAGGTTGTCCCACCTTAGGGGTGGCTTTCCTTACCATGACAAAGCACTAAACCAGGAACAAATTCACATCTCTAATGAACAAGAGGCCAGGCACAGAGAGCTGAAACAAAGCATCATCAAGCCCAGATTCATTTTCCCAACAAACTCCCTAGCAAACCTCTTTAAACCCAACACAAATGGCATCGTGGCCGGGAAGATTTTATCTCCAGCCCATTCATAACAAATCAAACCAGACTCCACAATGACCTGTGAGCAACCCAGGAAAGAGGCCCACAGTGCACAGAAAAACCCCACAGCCACAAAGTCATAAGGACGTTATGCAATTAAAAGATTTATAAAGACACCAGGGTGTGCGAGATGTTTCAAGCAAGTTTACTTGGGCTGCCACTCAGGACCCAGCGACCTGGATTATACAGACTCCCTGTGACCGGCTGTCACACCACCTCCCCTACAGCCAGCAGCACGTCCAGCGCCTGCAAAGCTGTGAAGATGTAGTTCGTTGCTGTTGCCTCCCTACGGATACGGTATTACTGGGCTCATCTGCACACACCTGGGTAAGAAAGACAGCCAGCTGTACACTGTAACCCCTTGAGTAACGTGGCATCTTAGATTGTAGAAAGATATTCTCATTGTCAGGTCACAAGTACAATTGATCACTGTTACAAAACATTCGGTAACACTGGAATATCCAGCTCAGGAAGAATTTTGTTCTTATTGCTGCTATACGCAGTTTTAAAAGGCAGCAAGAACCTTCTGTTTCCCCAGTGAGGTAGAACAATTAACCTTCTTAACATGCCACTCTGGTGCAGGCATTCACCTGTAGCAAAGCCAGGATCCCGTCTCCATCTCTCTAAGTTGGGATAATGTTTTCTTAGTGTGAAAAAAACAGTTTGACAATTTGGAGGCTCCAGCCCTGCTACCAGCACCTCTTTTGAATAGTATTTCCCTTCTTGCCAGTCCTCCAGCTTCTCTAACTTTCTTCTTATGTTCCCCCAGCCCCCGGATTTAGCTACAAATTGTCCCATTTTTGCCCTCCCGGGGGTCCTGCCTGATTCTGTCTTTCCCATATTCTCGGTCCAGCTTGTCTAATCATTCCCTTCTCCTCAGCAGTGAACAAAATCCCTAAAATGGACTGTATTTCTTCCCAGGTAGAAGTATTAGGGCCTAGGAATTGGTCCAGTTTTTCGGCTACTCCGAGGGGATCATCTAACAGGGTCCCCGCTTCTTACACCTGCAGCCGGAGGTCGGTCTAGTGCCGGTGCTGCTGATGGTGGAGGCGCAGGGGCAGCGCTGGTACCGGTGGAAATGCCACGACTCCCGGAGGGGCAGCCGCCGCCGGGCTTGGCAACGGCTCCCACGGATCTTCAAGCCCTTCTCCTGCTTTTAGTGCAAACATTGAAGCTGGAAAAGGACGTCAAGTCCTGACTGCACAATCCCTCTCCTCCTGACTAAAAGGCCTTTGTGAATTTACACGCCTGTTTGTCCAGCTGGGGGTTTCAAAGGAGCCAAAACCAGGCCAAAGGACAGGCAGCCTCACAAGCCCCTCTGGCCATCCCACACACAACTCTGAACTCAGTTTCATTTACTTTTTCCTTCTCTGGGGCCCCGATCATTCCAATTTTTAATCAGCATTTCTAATGGACGTTGGGTAATTTGCTCCCTTTTCTTCTGGTCCCGGGGTCTGTCGTCTGACCCACCTCGGAATTTCACTCCGGCAATTCCTACAGCCCTCGGTTACCCGTAAGAGTGTCTTGCAGGGGGCTGGGGACCTGTCAACCCCCCGAGTCCTATAGGACTCGCTCCGGCCCTTCCCTGACGAGTCGCTGGCGGGAGATCGGAGCCGCGGTCAGAAGAACCTCCGCACTCGCTTCGGAACCACGTTCCGTCTCAGTCGCACTCTCACACACACAGGCAACCGAATCCCACCCAACCCAACGCTACACGCAAAATACTTACGACTCTGTCGTCTTCACTCGGCCCCAACCCCATGGGCCGGGCCGACGGACACGGCTCCTGCCGGCCTCGCTCGGGCAGCCGAACGGAACCCGCCTCACGCTGCACGACTGGCGTCTCCTTTGGGTCTCTGCGCGCACAATTCCGGGCACAAAAACCTGCTGCAGCCGGCAAGGGAGCTCGTAAAAATCTGATTCTCAGGTTCAGGATGGCGTTAGTCCCGACCCGAGCAGGAGCCACCGAATGGCGCGGCGCCCCTCCTAGATCACCTCAGCGTTCAGTACTAGAGCCATCCCGGACGAGCCCCCAGCTGTTACAAGTGACTCGGTCCCAAACAGGATTAGAACCAAACGGAACGATTTTTTAAACGAACAAAGGCGAGCAGACGGCACCGGGCTGCAGGCGGCTGCTGCGGGAGCCTCCGCTCCGCCAGGCTCCGCTCCGCCAGGCCGCACCCCGTACAGCCCCAGCCCCTGGCTTAGATCTCTTCCAGGGCCAGCACCGCCGGCCGCCCCACTGACAGGCTGGAGCGCCCGCCAGGCCACCCCCACCAGGCATCCTTTAGGGCAGCTTTAGCTTTTGTCTTGCTAACAAAGTCAGGCAGCTGGTTCTGCAGACTTGAGGCAGATTTCAGGAGCCTTCCTATTCTTCTGTTCCTCTTCATCACCTCCTCCTCAGAGACCAGTTGTTTCTCCTCAGGTATCACAATGCACACAATGTGCTAACACTGTGGTCCTTTAGGCAAAGCTTTGCACATCCTTTATCTAGTTTGTTGCTGCTTCAACATCCTTCATTCAGCACATGCAAGAATCTTAAACTGTCCCTCCCAGGCCCCTGGCCATACAAGGGTAGGTCATGATGCACCCCCAACACGATTCCATATTAACACGAATCAGATGGACATATATCACACTAGGGAAGCAATTGTACCAGCTGGAGCATCTAAACATGCTGCAGTCCAAGAGCAGAAGTTCACCTCGAGGCTGTTAAATGCAGCAGAGCTTTGAGGCTGCAGATACCTGTCGCTGGCTGCAGCGTAACACGGAGCCAGGAATCTCCAGGGAGGGAAAGTTGCCCTTAAATATTGCTTTGAAGTTTCAGTGAGTGGGGGTGGTGGCACGAAGCCTAATGCGGTCACTGGACTGCTGTCAAGTGCTGGCTCTGCCGGAGACCCCATGGCCAGGGCCAGAGACCCCATGGCCAGGGCCGACTCACCTAAAGCAGTTGGATGGCAGGTTTTCTGGCACCCCCATGGCTGCAGTCATTCAGCATTTCCAACTCACTGTTCCATTTCAATGTGTTAGAAATGCCAATGGTCCTAAAGAAAGGACTTGAGCTAGAAACATTAGTGAAACAGTAATTTATTATACATTCCTGCAAGAGCGTGTGACCTAACTAAGTAGGCACACCTTTGGTCAGAGTTTGTAGCACTGTGGAAAATGCTGGGAAATGTTGCTTTTGCAAATTGAAAAGGGTTATTGTATTTTCTGTAGAAGAATTTATATATAGAAACTCTTGATTAACTGAACCAAACTAAACTTTATTGGTGTACAGAGCTGTAACAACAATAGAAACCAGCCACCACCAAAACCAAAACCAAAACCAAAATAGCAACAGCTCCTAACAGTGCACAGAATTCTATCAGACGGCATCTGCAACCCTGCGAGGAGAAGCATGGGGCCTCTGCCTAGAAGGAAAGTGTTATAAATTGAGACTACAATGGATCATAATCCAATTAGAATTTTATTAATTATAGCAAGTAGAATATGAGCAAAGACAGCGCTGGACGGCAGGAGAGTCTGCGCTCCGCCAACTGCCGTGCTGATCAGTTCAAACAGTCCCTTTTAAATACATCTTTTACTTCCGTGTTCATGAAGTAGTGGAGATACTCTGCGCATGCTTCAGTTGTTGTTAGGGGGTCGTTTTCTGCCTCTTGGTGGTCTTTGAGGCCGGAGTAAGAAGTCTTCCTCCTTTGTCCTATCTGTGGTTCCTGGACATCTGGCGGTTATCTTGCACAAGCGGTATCTGGTTTAGTTTGTGTAAGCAATTGTGGTTATCTTATCCTGGACAAGCGGTGTCTGGTAGCTTGCATAAGCAATTGCACATTTTTGGTAGCTGCTGGCATAAGTGATTTCATATTAAGCTTAGCATAAGCCTTAATAAAAAATACTCTGGTCCATAGTTCCTCACAGTTATTTTTACAAAATAAGATGTGGTGACCGATTTCGAAATGTGTCAGCAGATGTTGTGACGGGTTTCGAGATATAAGTCAGCAACCTCCCTGATATTAGAACTAATATTAGAAGCTAAGTGGTTTCCTGTCATTCATACCTTGTTTCAATGAACAAAATATTAACCCATTCACCACAGTATCATTACTTGGTTGAAATACTGATTGCGGGAAAAGACTTAGACGTTGAAAGTTTGATTGATGAGTGAACTGCATTTGAGAAGCAAGGGGTTCCAGGGAAAATTCCAAGGAAGCCAGTGTGAAAATATTTGGATGTTCAAAAGTTGCATGAATTGTTTCATCAGTCTGCTAAGGTGCTTTAGCTACAATACCACTTCTTTGTTTACTGAGGCTAAAGGGGTTGCACAGTCACCTGGACTGTCAGCAATTCACCAGCGGCCTTGCCCCTGGCGTGAAACCTTGTGGCACAGGGTTTGCCGTGGGTTGGGATAAGGATAGTTTACTAAGATAACAGAAAGATACAATATAACAATGCTAACAGGACTTTAGAGCAAAAATACATGAAGCTGTTGATACACAATGCAGTTTCTCACTGAACCCACAGCTCAGGCCGTGCCACCCAGAGCCGTCCTGGCACCCGACCGTCCCCCAAGAACCGCGTGTCCCGGAGCTGCCCTAGGCCTTCCTCCCGTCAGCCCCCCCCCGTCCCCCCCTTCCCTTTAACCTGCTATTTTCCTTTAAGGAGCAGGCAGCTGCGTGGATGCCCAGCTCCAGACACTGAATCCTCCAGCCCAGGGGACCAGAGCACATCACGCATTTCCTGGACCACCTCTGCTCAATTCCAGCCACAGTTTTCTTTGCCCACAGCCACCAGCTGTGTAAGCAGGAGATGCTGCTTCTCACTCCCACAAGTGACCAGCAAGCTGGTTTTATTCCTTAAAAGCCAAATGTTTTGCCAAAGCCAAGAAGGATCAGAACAGCAGAAACCGTTTCCTTGGCACCCTCCAAGCCAACTGAGGGGGATAAACAAAGCAAAAATGGGTATTTGCTTATAAAAACACTAAGTTGTTATTCCCTGTAGGATGCTGCTACCTCAGAGATCTTGAGAAATATGTAAAATGGCATTCAGGATTAGCACAGACTTCAAAGCATTTATCCTCTTTAGGCAGTAAAGCTCTGAGCTGCTCAGGCAGTTATACTCCAGGGACCTCTCAGAGCTTTTCCAAATATTAGTTTGAGAGGTGGGGCACTGGATAAAAAAAAATTCAGATGCAGCCTGCTATCGTTAAGCCTGTGTACATGTAATTTATGCAAGAGGGAAGAGTCCTTTTAAAAGTTCCCCTGGAGTCCCCTCACTTTAACAAGCTGTTTGAATTCTCTGCAGTTCAAAAGCTTAGAAACACTAAAACTAATTACAACTATTACATTGATCAAAAGAAAATAAGACAATCACAGTCTATTAAAAAAAAAAATTCAAGTGTCAGCTCTGTTGTATTAAACACCCTCCTGGTTTTCCATGAAAAGAGCTACACAGACATCAGGACAAACAAAGGCTGGGCTTCAAAGTTTCCCCTTCTTTTACTCTGTTCCCCTTATAATTATAAGCTCTGATGAGTGTAAACGACCCCAAACAATAGGTGCAGGATTCAGAGGAAAAGCTTGTTAGAAATGCAATGGGAGAAAAGAGGTCAGGCTGCAAGACAGCACTTATCACCTTGGTGTGTCCCCCAGAACATCCCCTCCCATGGGGAAAACACCAAAGGCATTGAGAGCTACAAAAGTTTCATAAAAATGGGAAAAATACCTGGCAACCACAGCAGGGCTTAGAGTAGCCTCAAGAGTAGCTTAGAGGAGCCACAAAGGCTCCAGGTAGACACACAACTCTGGTTTCCATCCCTCTCTAAAGCAAAGCTACAGCAAGGACTCATTTTTCTTAGTTTGCCTCAGCTAAATCATTTCTCTCCTCACAGAAAAGGAGGGAATGATGCTAATTTTTCTTCTCGAGGGCATGTCGAGCATCAGACCTTTCCATTCATGACCTAATACATCCCTAAGAGACATTACAGCCGGCCAGAGGCACAGCACCGTGCTGCTCATGGTGAGTCAGGCCATCTCTCCACCAAAAAGGAGCAGTCATCATCTTTGAAGCGTAAGAAACTGCTCTCCAGTAAAAGAAAAAAAAAAATCACAGAGGGGTTTTAATAGTGTTACTGGTAGAGAACTAAACTATTTTGATAAAACTGACACTCAAGTTCCCGACGCGTTGCCCGAGGAGGAGTACTTCCCTGCAGAAGCCATAGAGCAGATGGTTATAAATGAGACTTATTTCATGGACACCATTTAATGACTGCAAATTCCTTTAACTAAAAATCTCATTTTATCAGAGCATAAATCATAGGCTTTGAAGGGAAAAAATTTGTTTCAGATTCCTCATTCCTCCTTCTCTAAGGCTTCTCTATGAATACCACTTCAAATAGCACATCATTAACGCCATACAAGGGTTTTATTTGTCAAGGCTGGCTTCTAGCACCTATTTTCCTCCTTTTTAATGTTAGTTAATTGAACACAGAACAAAAGGGCCCTCTGTTCTCTGCCTGAAGTGCCTCATCATTGTAACATGGAAATCAATGTAGTATGTTTGCTCCAGCATCGCTTCAGAGGTGTCACTATCAAAGAAAAACAACACCTCTCCAGATCAGCCCAGTGGTAAGGCACAGGAGCAGACAGTGTCATCAGGTACCATTACTAACCCTACCTGGATTAGGAGGGCCAAAAATAAAAGCCCACTCCCCCATCACTGCCACGTGTGGCATGTCTAACTGAACCTTGTGCCATTTAACATCACTTCTGATCAAAACCCTTCTCTGCTCCTACAAAGAGGGAACGCCAGCCTTCCAGAAGACAGCACCTACACATCCCTAACAGCCTCTCTGTGTTCCAGGCTCCTGATTCCTGCCAAACCACGGCCCCATTGATGAGCAGAGCACTTCTGGAGTGAGATCTTGTTCAGGACCAACGGTGGGGTGTGGGGGGACACCCCATTGTGCAGAGCTAACACAGCTACATGGAGGGAATGAGCTATACAGTACATACAGTGCAGTGCTTGGGAGCCATGGTGCTGCAAATGGAGTTTCTGAGAGTCACTGGTGATGGATACAAGCAGCAAAACTGCTTTCAGGTTGTCTGTCATCAGTGTAAATAAAGCCTTTAAACACATCCATATAAACACACATCTACATGTGCCCTCTACACCCACAAAGAGACTGTGTGCTGTACAGGGCAGGGAAAAGAGACAGCATGGGCACATCTGCTGCTGGAAGAGACTCCTTGTCTCCTGACCTGGCTGGAAGGGAACTTCCAAGCTCAGGTTCCCATTTCCACCAAGATACCTTACAGTCAGAGATTTTCTTCCTCCCACATTTTGTTTTACTTCAGTTTCCACCAAATTCCTGGGTGTTTCTACACTCTTGGCTAAGGGAAGATTTGGCTTTAACCCTCCTGTGGCTGAGTAAACTCAAGTTCACCAGACAGTCACATTCAGCACCATTGTGCACAGCCTTTGGGGTGCTGCTCTTTAATACCTTTAGCAAGTGAAGCCCAAGGGAACTCAGAAGAGCCACCACTACACTAAGAACACTAAATTCTCTGGTGTCATCACTTCAGATGAGCTTTACCCCACCAATGCTAGTCAGCAGTTGATCTTTTCAAGCTGCACTCGAGTCAATAGAGTGGGCAAGGAATGTCTCCATGCTTGTTCCTCTTAGATTTGTAACTACAGCAAGAGCAATGCACTGAAGGCCTAATTTCTGATTTGGAAAATAACAACCTATGAAGCTCAAGACACTGCTGTGCCAAGCTGTGGTGACTTGTTTGTCACGTAGAAATCCTATTCCCACACCTCAAGGGCAATCTCTATTAATAGCATCCACACATCCTCTCCTGCCAAGGAATGAGCAGAGCAAAACATCACGCAGATGCTCCAGCTACACCAAATTATTACTGCAGCATGAGCAAGGGGAGGTCATTCAGGAACAAAGCAAATCTAGGACTGTCTGTGGAAAACACAGGACAAGGCAGAGTTTCTCTGAAACAACCATGCGACTGGGAATGAGATGCAGATACACAAACAAGCTGCTTTTGAAACTCTCAACTCCAGAAAAAAAAATCCAGCCTTTAGGTAGGCAACATTAACCATCTACAGCCTGTTCACAACAATCCCTAGGTGCCCAGAATTGATGATTGCTTGGTGCACACACTACATCAGTAGATGTTCATCATCGTTCAACAGGAGCTGTTACGCATGATTAAGAGCAATCTGTTAACTTGGATCCTACAACTGTGGACCAGACACTAAGGTGCAGAGCATAGTACACAGCCTTTTGTATACAAACATGCCAACCTAGTGCTAATACCCCAGTCACTTGACAGTCACAGCCACACATGGTTTGTCAGGCACTTGGTTGGAGATATGTGCCCACTCAGCCCCACACTGACCCAGGGGGCTGCAGACCAGGCAGAGCAAGATTGGGTGGAGAGTGGGGGAAGGCTCCCTGCCCTCAAATACTGCTCTGAAAGGCACACAGAGACAAGCATGATTGGGCAATGCAGTAACTACATGGTACTTTATACTTGGCTTGCAATGGGCACACAATATAGGCTGCCCAGGGGGTGTGGAGTCTCCTTCTCTGGAGAGATTCCAGCCCCATCTGGACACCAACCTGTGTGACCTGTCCTAGGGACCCTGCTTTGGCAGGGGGTTGGACCCCATGAGCTCTGGAGGTCCCTTTCAACCCCTATGATTCTGTGACTCTGTAATGCACATGGACAATGTACCAATAGGGAGGGGAAGGGGTCCCTTTCCTGGGTTTTCTGTAAGGGCTGCTTATCCTTTTGTCCCCACATGTGATTTCCTGCACTATAACCAGAAGAGCATTGTTAATAATTAAACAGTCACAATTAGGCTTGAAATCTGGAAAGCCAAGAACCTGCCTGCTGTTTTTACCTAGTTCTCCTTTGACTACAGCCAGAGGATGAGGTTTTGGACTCCAGACAGAGGCACATCCCAAGCAGGAATCGCTGAGCAACAGCTCAATGTACTATTTTAAGGAGCAAATCTTCACAGCATCTCCTTGTAGCCCCTCTTTCTCTCCCCAACTTCCTCCACTTGCAGCCCAATGTTTACAAGGATTTGCAGCTGTACACTCATCCTCCTCTTAGTCTGAGCCCACGAGGATGATGCTTAACACATGCCACCAAGTCAGGTACCAACCAGGTACCAGCCTCACGTACAGCGAGCAGTAAGATAACATCACATCCAGTTCTGTATCCAGCCCTTTAACACCAAGGTGTTTAAATCCAAAGGAGCCCTTCTCTATGCCCAGAAGCAAAGGCCAACACAGGGAGCTTCACCAAAACCCAACCAAAGTGGCAGATGGGAGAGATGCAGGTGAACTGGTGACAGATTCCAGACCCACAAGTTCCCTGTATTGCCAGAGTACAGCACAGCCATTCGCCAGCACTTTGGGGAGGAGACTGCAAGGGGATAAATCAAACTCAGAACATGTGGCTGGGCTCACACCAGCTCTATCACTTAAATTAGATGTTACCTCTGCACACACCAAGTCCCCAGGGACCTGCTCTCAGGACCAGCCTAACTTCTGTACCTTCCAAATAGACAGCCTGGGCTCATTTAGCAAATTAATAAAGAAATGGCTGTTCCTATTAATAGATTAGCATCACAGGGATTTCCCTTCCCCCCTTCAAAGGGTGTTCTTCCTTATCTCAAGTGAGGGGTCAAGAAAATCTCACTGACACCCCATGCAGGGCTAGGAGAGCCTCCACACACAGGCAGTAGCACTGCAGTGGCTATGACTAATATGCAGCTTAGTTGGGGAATCAGGATTTTCTGTTTACAACCACAAACACAGTTTATTTTCAAAAAAGATGCTAATGAGGCAGAGAACATCCACTTTATTTTTTGTTTGAGCCAGGCACAAGGAAAAAATACAAATCATGTGCTACTGTTTAGAGGAAAGCAGTTTAGATTTGTCCTGTCTGGTATAAACATTGAGAGCAGCTCTGATGTCTCACATCACACAGCATCATCTGCTCACCCATACGGTAGCTAATTGAGATAATTGCTGCATCTCTGATTTTACTCATTACTATTTCTGGACTTTAGATGAGAAACCCAGGTATAGCTCCATAAATTTCCGCGCTGTCACAGGGAAGCTCAGGGGATGCCCATTTCAGAAACCCCAGATTTACCGATGTACCCTTTCTGATCTAAGAAGCTGAGAATCCTTCTGCATGATGGTAGAAAGGACTTTAAGTAGACTTGTCTTCCTTTATAAGCTACTGCCTGAGCCTTTCTGGAAGGGAAAATATGCTATATTGGGGAAAAAAGTCAATATTTAGTCTTCTAACATTAAGTAGCATCTGTACAGAATATCAGACAGCATAATCCTCTGCCATTCACAGCCAAGTTAAAATTCCCTTAGTTTCTTTACTTGCAAGATGTTTCACTCTGGTCTCATTCTCTCCTCCAGGAA
Source organism: Gallinula chloropus (assembly GCF_964237585.1). Taxonomy (NCBI): domain Eukaryota; kingdom Metazoa; phylum Chordata; class Aves; order Gruiformes; family Rallidae; genus Gallinula; species Gallinula chloropus. The sequence continues at coordinate 350,625 of NW_028168402.1, forward strand.
CACACCAGCATTTACTCACAGTTGCTCAACTGTGACAGGAGAAAAACTTACAGAAATTGGATTCCTGGGGTCAGATTGGTCAAGGCAGAGCTGAGCATCCCAAACCCACAGTCCCTCAGCTCCCTAGGGACAGCATCCAACACCAGCTCTGGCACAAAAATTCAGGGTCATCAGTACCCAGGGCACTGCTTTGGAGGAGGACATCCCTGCAGCAGCTGGTGGTCCTGCTCAGCTAGGAGGGGATAACCCACAGCAGGCTGGGCAGTGCAGGACACCAAGAGGTAACACACTGCATCTTACCAGAGGTTTAAAAAATACCAGTCTGACCTCCTTTAAGAGACCACATACAGGAGGGTTTCATAGAATCCCAGACTGGTCTGGCTTGGAAGGGACCCCAAGGGTCACAGAGCTCCAACCCCCTGCCACAGGCAGGGACACCAACCTCCAGGCCTGGAGCTACACAAGGTTGCCCAGGGCCCCATCCAACCTGGCCTTGAACACCCCCAGGGATGGGGCACCGACCCCTTCTCTGGGCAGCTTGTCCAGCCCCTCACCACACTCTCTGTAAAGAGCTTCCCCCAATATCTCATCTCACCCTTCCCTCCTCCAGCTCCACTCCATCCCCTTGTCCTGCCAGCATCTGCCCCTTTAAATAGTTGATTCCTCTGAATCAACTTCATCTTGAAGCCGTGCTCTAGAGGCCTCCCGACAGTCCCTGCCACTCACTATCAAACCAGAACCATCTATACAAACTAGAACTGTTCCAATTTTACCCTGATAATCAAGCACATGGTACCTGCCAGCTTCCAAGTACCCAACCTCCAGATATCCTAGTACTTCAGGCAAGAGCATCTCCTAAGATGCAGCATTTACTGACCACCCCACCCCTGGGGGACTGTCCCACAAGATACAGCATTTACTAAACCCTCTAGGTACAGGGGGAAGGGGTTTGGGGATGCAGAGGAAGGACCCCAACACGTGCATCCAAAGACTATGAAAAGCTTCTCATCTCCACACAAATAATACATTAGTTAAGATTTAAAACAGTCTACAGACAGCAATTACAGCCTGTTAGATATACCGCATAAATGGGGGTGTAACAAGGAGTGAATTTATCAGTACACAAAGTGATACAGAATAAATCTAGGTGTTCTGTCCCTTTACCCTCAATGTTTAAAACAGGAGCAGGCTGTAGTCCAGTTGATTTTAATTCAAATTTCATTCTTCCCTTCCTTTCTCCAAGCTGCCTCACAAGCTGGAGGAGCACACACATGGCAGAGAATATATTACTAACAACTCTTAAAATAATGCCAGGATATTAGATCTTCAACTGCATATAAAAGTGATACACTGTGTCTGCCTTATTCCAAGCTCATGCTTTGAAATTACACTGATCTGAATTATAAGGGAAAGCTTTTATCAAAACCCTCTGCAGTTTTGCACAACTTTGTAGTGTGTCAGACTGGGAAATACAACATCAGTGGGAGAAGGAGCCCAAAATCATCCCCGTGACTCCCCAGCCACCTGGAATAACCACCACTGCAGCTGAAGATCACCATTAAGTGAAGCACCATTTGCCAATCTGAAGGTAATTAGAAATTTCATCAGTAATTGAGACTCTTGGACAAGCAGAGCTGAGGCTGAGTGGACTCCAGAAGGCTGCTTTGGCCTGTGCAGGATGGCACAGACAGGCTGGTAGGACCCAGTGAGCACGGTCACAGCAAAGGTTAAGGTGACATTTATTACTTGGGAGGTTTTAAGCCATCAGGTGCCACACAAGCAGTGACTAAACCAAAAACAACAGATACCCTACACAGCCAGTACCTTCCAAATGCCAGTAAGAGCGTTACAGTACTTAAATGCACATTTGCTGCATTCATGAGCACAAACCCAAGCGTGGGTGTAACTACACGTGATGCTCTGGGGTTGCAGATATAATTTAAGACATAAGCCAGATAAGGTAACAAACATAATGGGTAAAAATGGCCAAGGAACTGAAATACTGGCACAGCTGGTCTAGTCTGCCCTTGGACTGTGCTGTCAGTGTCCAAATTTGGCATCCCACAGCACACCAACTGTGCCTGACTCCTTACAGGGGCCATTTAAGGTGCATTAGTGAAGTTTGAACATCTCACAGCACAGAGAGGGGAGAAAGCAAAGGGGAAGAAGGAAGCTTGGCAGCACTTGGAGGTGCAAGAGCCACCGGTATTGTGAGAGCACCCAGAGCATCCCTCTGAGCTCTGCACTGAGGAGCCCCCAGGAGCGTGGGGTGCTGTGCACCTGGGTCTCCTAAGACTTCATCAGGAATGTGGGTAGCAAGCCCTGGGTGTGGCCTGAAAGCCAAATGAGAGCAATTAAGGATTTCTGCAGAAGCACAGAGCAGTTCTGGTTGTGCAGCCTGCCAGCCTGTACCACCACTGCTCAGGAGCCATCAGTGACATCCCAACATCTCCATTAGCAATTCAGCACAAACCAACTATACACATACCAACACAGGGTGATTCTCTGCTCTCACACTATCCAGCTAGGATATCCAGGCTACCTGCCAGCAGTGCCCTGGAAAAAAGACTACAGAACTTCATTTCTGAGACACAGAGCTGTGCTGACGTGCTGGTGGAGCTCCCTGCAGCAGATGGGAGCCCTGCTGCTGGAAGGGCTGACAAAGACTTACAGCACTGCTCTGCTGCACCAAGGGTTGGGAAGAGATGAGGGACTTGCCCCAAGCATCACAGCAAAACCAGCTTGGCTCCTGCACTTGCAGAAAGCAGGGAAGAGCAGAAAGGCTTGCTGTCCAATTTCAGGATTTAAGAAGATGCTCTTTGTAAAATGCCCCAACGGGTTGAAGAATCAGTCTGAGCTACCTCACAGGGACTGAGGGGAGCAGTACCTCTGGCTTTCCATCAGGATTGCCTGGCCAAGTTCTCCTGGAGGTGTAGCTCCAGGGTTACTTCAGACCCAGGCTATCCATATCTCTGCTGCCATGCTCGCACCAGAAGGTCCTATCAGCCACCAACAATGGCAGCAGCTCACAGAGCCACATTTGAAAGCTCCTTTCATGAAAGGAGCTGTGACTCCAGGTTACATCACCTGGTGCTGCACAGGTAACTCAGAGCCCTTCCAAGCCAGCACAGAGCTGTCCACGAGAAGTGGTCACCCCTACAGCATCCACCCTGAGCATGGAAGCAGCCTTGAAAGCAGATGCAAAGCCCCTCCAAAAATACCTCCCTACAGCAGTGAGCTCCCTCTTAGATATTTTGGCCCATACTCCTCCAACTCCACCAGATTTAGTCCCATGATGGATCAACCCTGGGAAGCTGCACCACTTCACTCCACAGAGGTCCACATGCAGCAACCAAGGGCTTCAAGAGCTTTCCAGCACCTCCGAAGAGGGGAAGAGAAATTTCACAACACAGGTGACAGCAGTGTTCTCCAAAATTAATACAGATCAGGTAAATTAAGGCTTTTCCAATAAATACTAACATCAGCCCTTTTTTAAACTAGGTGTCCTGGTTTAGCCCATTCTACTCCTATGGAGTCTCAGACTGCTTATTACCTCTTCCCAGGAACAGCCCCCCCCCCCCCCAAACAGTTTGAGACACAGAAGGCTGAGTATCCAAAAACACACATCCCTGCTGTGTTAGAGTCAATTCCTCATGCAGCAGGGCTCTATATCCCAGTCTTTGGCCCCAAGACTTACTTTTCCTTTACAAATGCAGAGCACAACTGCAATCATTCTACCACAGACCATGAAGAAATCAATTTAGCAATCCAAACATAAATTAAGCAATGTTTTTGATTCAGTAAACTTGTTCCTCCGTAGATCAGAGCAAGTATTAGTGAAGGTCAGTGACCCATCCCCAAGATTTGCTTTGATGAAACTCATAGGAATTTTAGATCAGAGCACACTTCAAATTATTTGACCTGGAAATTAACCCTTTACATATTTTTAAGTGATTTTAACAAATTGCTAGGAGCTTTTCTGTTTGTGATTCAATGGTTTAACAGCATATTAATGAAATTACTTATTAATCAAAGCACCAATTCAGTAACTTACAAATACTTCTCCTGAATAAGGATCTCCAAACTGAGCAAAGTCCAACATCACTGGGGGTCCTGGTGGATGACAAGCTGCCCATGAGCCAACAGTGTGTCCTGGTGGCTAACAGGGCCAATGGGATCCTGGGGGGCATCAAAAGGAGTGTGGCCAGTAGGTCAAAGGAGGGGATCCTCCCCCTCTACTCTGCCCTGGTCAGGCCCCACCTGGAGTGTTGTGTCCAGTTCTGAGCTCCCTGGGATAAAAAAAGACAGGGATCTCCTGGAGAGAGTCCAGAGGAGGCTACAGAGATGAAGGGCCTGGAGCATCTCCCCTGTGAGGAAAGGCTGAGTGAGCTGAGGCTGTTCAGCCTGGAGAAAAGAAGCCTGAGAGGGGATCTGATCAATGGGTATCAATAGCTGAAGGGTGGGACACAGGGGGACATGGGCAGCCCCTTCTCAGTGTCTGTGGGGACAGGACAAGGGGCAATGGCCTCAAGTTGCAGCACAGGGAGTTCCACCCCAATCTGGGGAAGAACTTCTTCCCAGTGAGGGCGAGGGAGCCCTGGGACAGGCTGCCCAGGGGGTGTGGAATCTCCTTCTCTGGAGAGATTCTAGCCCTGTCTGGACACCGACCTGTGTGCCCTGTCCTAGGGACCCTGCTTTGGCAGGGGGTTGGACCCCACGGGCTCTGGAGGAACCTTCCAACCCCTACAGTTCTGTGATTCTGTGATCACTAGAAAAGGATTTCAGGCAATTTTTATTATTCAGAAGGTATCAGGGTTAAATTATGGTCTGAAAGAGAAAATAAACACCTTTTGAGAGAAAACCACCTTTCTCTCAATGTCACTGACCTACCCGAGAGCTAAGTTCAGGGCTCCCCGATTCATCTTAGTGCTCAGTCCCACACTGTACAAACACCTTGTGGAAAAAGCTTTCTGTACAGGTTTTTTTTTTTTTTCAAGAAAAGCCCTGCATTATAACTTACATCCCTTCAAGTGACTTCAACTGTGCTCTCTGCACATTAAAAATGTTAAATTCTGGGCAAATCAGAACAAATATATTCCTTGCTCAGATCCTTTCACCTCAAGCAAGATCAAGTAATTGGTACAAGAACTTCATGGGTTTTTAGAGGAAAATCAAGGGAATTAACATCTTTCAAGCAGCGTAATAGCTCTACAGTTTATGTTAAAGTAAATCATCTGAGTAATGAATTTAATTCCTCAGAGTAACTTTCCAGAAAAATCAAAGCTAACACATTTTAATGAAGAATGAAAGAATTTTTCACTGCAGAAGTCTGCAAAATATTTGAGTATTTTTAATAGAAAAGCAAAAGTGAGCTGAGACAATCCCAAAGCATGTTTAACAGCCACGTGCTACCCAAGTACAGACAGCAACAAAGCAGTGGCAGTGTGGAAGGGAACTGGTTCTCTTCACTTTGACAGAACAGAAGATGGATACCTCAAGGAAAAAATACACCCAAGACAGACCTCAGAATCTCCAATTCCACCAAAATGATGTTTCAAGTCCTGCTAAGCAGGAAAAAGCAGCTTTTTAATTGGCTTAAATGGCTTTATTGAAATGACACACACAACAGCAGTATTTGTAGATGGGATGTGACTGGGAGAAACGGGATTCTCTAACCAGAACAGAAGTCCTGAGGCTTAAACAGATCCAATTGCAGCATGAATCCATCAAGGCTCATCGTTAGCCCGGCACTGACTGATGTCTCTGCTGGTAACCAAGTGTTCCAAGCAGTGGCAGTTAAAACAATAACCGAAGTCTCCTTGCCTCCCCCACCACCTCCCACTTCCAGGCATTGAAGCAATTGTTTAGCAAGCCCATACTAATCAGGAGCTAATTAAATAACTAAAATTGTTTCAGCATTCATCATTTTCTTCCCATGAAGAATCACTTTTCTAGATCTTTATGGCCTTATCCGCATGGCTTGGACACGTGAAGGTCTGAGCTTACCCACACTGTGCTGCCAGCGCTGGGGCAGGAAGGCACCCACCATGCTGGGACCTGTGCCATCCTCATCACCACAACAAAAGCCAACACTGTCACCTCCAGCACCAACAACCTGAGCTGCTTCTCCACTCCTACAAGCCCAGGGACCAAGCACTGCAGAGCCCATCGCTGCCCCACACAAACACAGGAGTCCCACCTTCCTGTTGAACCTGGCATGATCCCACTGGAGAGGGCACCTCAAGATCTTCATCCCTTACTGCAGCCACCCTTCTCCCTTGGTCCCTTTCCAATTGCTTTGTCCTTCACAGGGATTTGATGTCAGAATATCAGGAGGGAAACACTCTGAGCAGTAACTTTGATGGTTCCCTCAGAACTCACTCTTCCTTTAAGGAATACTTTTTTCTTCCCCACCCCCCCCACCCCGCCCCCCCCCCCATTCCAACCAGAAGTCCAGCAAAGTCCAGCAACCCAAACTAAAAGCCAGGGCAAAGTTTGCTCATTAAACAGTTTCACTGGCCCCAGCAGCCCCAGGACAGAGCATACCACTAGGTCCTTCAGGGCAGAGACAGCATCTCCCCAGCAGCCAGCTCCCCCACCTCACTCCCAGAAGGATGTCAGCACACAAAGCGTGAGAGCTTCTGCCTCACTGTTTCTTCACTGACCACCCCACCAAGTGTTTAAAACAAGCACACATGGATAAGCCCTCACTTGTTTTCTGTGGTGTGGAGACCCCAACAGAGCACGCACACACACACACACAGGAGTCGCAGCTGCTGCAGCAGCCGGTGTACAGTACCTCTTGATGCAGCCTCCCCGCATCCGAATACAGCCTCCTGCTCCTGTCTGCGTCCATCCATCCCCTGGTGACCGACGGGAAAACCCCAAGCAATACTAAAGACAACCAAAAGCTTCTTGATTTCATCATTTCACACCTGTTGAAAACAAGAGAACAGTCGTAAAGCAATCATCTCACACCAAAACCCAGCTCAGATACAACAGCATGGCAGAAGCTTCGGCTGACGGTGCCTCTCCACACCAGGTCAGTGCTGATGGGACACTGCAGCCCCCACAAACACCCAGCAAAACCCCTATGTTCCCTTTTCACACCCATCTGTGTATTTATGAGCTATTGCTGTGAAACAGCTTGTGTGGTGACCAGACACTGGAGGAGAAACATCATGAATTGGGAACTAAGGAAGAATGCAAGGAGCCTTCAGTGAGAACACAACCATGGACAGGATTTCACAGCCTGGGCAGAAGGA